>NC_138215.1:17340513-17700513 GCF_964194415.1 Vipera berus | reverse complement strand
GATTGAACTCCCGAGTGGAAGGCAAGCGTCTTTCACCTCTAAGACACCATGCCTCTCAATACAACTGCAATGGACCCTCCATTTTTATTACTCTATAAATATTGCTAGCGTTTGAAAGCAAGGTCTTGATTTAAGAGACCAAAATATCCTACAGCCCATTCCTAGTAAAGAGTTGGGCTGGTGTGTCTTTGGCTTCCAAAAATTGAAGTCTCCACATTTGGAGATGTGTAGAAACCTCATTGTCACATCTATTCCAGGATTCAGCTTCTCTGTGGTTACCCTTGAAAAGGCAGCGGTGTTCGCTGAGTGCAGGATGAACTCAGTCCTAGAAGTGTCAGGAATTCAAAGACCTTTCCAATCATTTATAGCTTCTCCACCTTGGGGTTGAAAGGGCCAGTGGAAACCTCAAGGAACAAGCTACTCTAAAAGGAAGCATATCATCAAATGCTTTTCTCTTATCTTCCATCTCAAGACATTTTCATGCTTGGAGATGAGACTCATTTGGGCTGTCAGCAGCTTCATTTCTGATCTCTGGCCAATGCAGCGCCCCTCCTAGCTTGGAGCTGACCGAAGGCCCTTCATCCTTTCTCAAGCACAAAGCAGCACAAGAAGCCTCGCCCGCTTTTAAGCCAGCTTGTGCGTTGGCAGCAAATCTACTTGGGCAGAGGTCCTTTCCTTGCAAATTCTCAAAGAGGAAAAGATGTAGCCAAAACCACAAGGTGGTGTGTGTGTGGGGGGGGGGAAATAGGAATTTTCAGGTTGCTCTGAGTTATTTCTAGCCATGGATACCTAGCAGGTGGCTGTCCAGATGTCATTTTATATCTCATAATATAAAAAAAAGTTGAGACTCTAGAAAGTCTACAGAGAAGAGCCAACAAAGATGATCCGGGGGCTGGAGGCTAAAACATATCAGGAACGGTTGCTGGAACTGGGGATGTCTAGTTTAATGAAGAGAAGGACGAGGGGGGACATGACAGCAGCGTTCCAATATATCTGGGGCTGCCCCAAAGAAGAGGGAGTCAAGCTATTCTCCAAAGCGCCTGAAGGCAGGACGAGAAGCAACAGATGGAAACTAACCAAGGAGAGAAGCAACCTAGAACTAAGGAGAAACTTCCTGACAGTTAGAACAATTAACCAGTGGAACAACCTGCCTCCAGAAGTTGTGGGTGCTCCAAGGTTTTTAAGAAGAGATTGGACAACCATTTGTCTGAAATAGTCTAGGGTTTCCTGCCTGAGCAGGGGGTTGGACTAGATGACCTCCAAGGTCCCTTCCAGCTCTGTTATTCTATAAATGTCAGCAGGGCTGAAAACAAAGGGTAGTCACTGTAGAAGAAACAGCTATGATAGATCCCCACAAATGGGCAATAAATCAGGTGGGATCTTTTTGGGGGTTTGTGTGGATTCTGCACCCTAATCTTTTTACACACCTCTGAGACAATGGTAGCCTTTACATCCCAGCTCTTGCAACCTTTCTCTATTCTCTTTCCTTCTGAATAATAATAATAATTCTCCTTCTTATAAGCTATTTTGGGTAGTGAGAGCCAGGGTGGATAGTGGTGAAAGCACCTGGCTAGACATTGGGAGACAGTGAGTTCTAGTTCCACCTGGTGCACGAAGCCCGCTCGGTCAGTCCTCCTTTCTCAGTCCTAGGAAGAAGAAGAAGAAGAACAGGTCAAATCACTTCCAAAATTTTGCCAAGCAAACTCAAAGGCACACAAACACACACACACACACACACACACGCACGCACAAACACATACCTGCCGCTGCTTTTACTGCCTTTTTAGCTAAGGGGCTAGACTTATTTTTCAGCTGAGTCCCCACCCTATGCTAAGATCCGGTTACAAACGCACACAATTGCTGTTTTCATACCATTGTGTGAAAACCCTTTTACAGCTTAATAAGGATCATCTGGTTCACACATCTGGCAAAGAGGAATGCAACATATGGAATCATAAATTAGCCCACTTTCTTACATCCTACTCTAGAGTGATGTTGTGAATCATGATCAAAACTTTGGAATTTGATTGTCAGGAATTATGGTTGCATCGTGAATGGAGGACGGTGAAAAAAAATAACATTGAGAAATTGAAAAAGGATGATTATTCAAGGTGTTAAGTTTTAAAAATGTATAACTTATCTGTCTTACAATCATATTCATTAATCGAAGGATGAAATATTATTTTCTTCTTTGGCAGAGAGATTATATTGTACAATAACATTTTGTATCTGATTATACTATAGTACGACATGGCATTTATTACTCAATCAGGGCCTATCTGCAGTTTTAATAGATAAGGAGATTTTTGTTGCTTTTTTCCTGGTTTGTCCATTTTTACCTTCTCTTCTTGTTTTCTGGGTGTTATGATTTTTTTTTTTAAAAAAAGTTCAGGTATAGACCGTAGACCAGGGGTCTTCAAACTTGGCCCTTTTATGACTTGTGGACTTCAACTCCCAGAATTCCTCAGCCAGCTTTGCTGGCTGAGGAATTCTGGGAGTTGAAGTCCACAAGTCATAAAAGGGCCAAGTTTGAAGACCCCTGCCGTAGACCATACAATAATTGGAAGGGACCTTGGAGATCTTCTAGTCCAACCTCCTACTTGAGGAGGAGTTTGTTAACTTTTTTTTTTAGTTTCTTTAGTTTAACTTCATCTTTTTTTTCATTTTTTTCTAAAATAAAGATTCATTTGTTAAAAAGAAGTGATTTGCTTGATAAAACATACATATACGCGCACACACACACACACACAAACACAAAAACCTTAATGAGATATATTTGTATCGGGGCAGGCTCCGTCATGATGATACCAATCGGTGATATCATAAATTAGTCGCAAGGGATACATCCCCCCCCCCCCCCGTTCTTCAGAAAAGGTAGCATCTCCTTTAAAGTTTAAGTCACGGCAGCCTCTTCCTGTGCTTTTCTTGACTGCAATACAAAAAATGGCTTGCTGGGTGTTGTCTTCTACACAAGAGGCCCCCAACCTTTTGGGCACCGGGGACCGATTCCGCAGAGAGAGGTTTTTCCGCGGACAGGAGGGTGCGTGGTTTTGTGTGCTGCCTGCATCCCGCGGATGGGGCTTTGCTTGTTTGTGCGGACCGGTTGCTGGCATGCTGCAGCCCGGTACCAGTCCACGGACCGGGGGTTGGGGACCCCTGATCTAGACTGATTCTTCCGTTTTCTTTTCATTTTGCTCTTTACTTTCTTTATGGTCTTCCTTCTAAGCGCATGCCAAGCTGGACCCTACTTAGCATCTCCAAGATCAGCCGAGACTGGTTAGCTACTGCCATCTACTGTGTTACTCTGTTAGTTATTTCGTCCTTGTAATTTGACTTCCAGGCCTGGAGAGAAATGTCTTTTGATTTTTGTCATTGTCATGCTTTATCACACCTGCCGAAATAAGGTAGCTGATCTTGGCTGCCACTTGGATTTAGAAAGGCAGGCAGGAGTGTTAGCTACTCCTGTTCTTGAATATATACATATACGTATACATATACATATACACGCGCACACGGGCGTGCACACACACACAGACACACACATGGAAAGCCCAACTTTTCATTCAAATTTAATCTGACGGGTGGTGGGGGGGAGAGCATTTTGGTGATGTTATTTTTCCTAGGGCAATGTTGACTCTGTTGAGAATCACCAAGCCTCTCTCCAACGGCTTTTGTGAGTTGCTTAATGTCTAAAGGGATGTTAACCCCCTCCCTTTCACTGCTGCCTCAACTGACGTTTGCAGAGCTTTGAAGGAACAGTTTTACCTTGTGGACAAAATAAGTCACATGAACCATAGATAGACTTGGCTGCAATGTCCATGTAAATAAGTCAGCTACGTTTCCAATATCTCCACACTCTGCTAGATCAACTTCTTCTCCAAGAGCAGGAGATCTCTCCAAGAAGAGTCCTGTCAGTACTCAGAGTTGGCAGTGTGGAAACCCAGCCATCTTGTCAATAGACCGCTGGGGTCCAAGAGGCCCTTTGCACCAAGGCTAGGCTTTGAAAACTATCCTCTCTCGGGTTGCCTTAAGCATCATGAGATACTGGCTCTGCATTTTTTATTTAGAAGAGGACCGTAGACTGGATGGGCTTATTCTTGAAGCAGAGCTGCTGCTTCAGAAGAAGGTGGGGTGGTTAGAGAATTGAACTGGATTTGGAGCAGGGGTCTTCCAGCTTGACCCTTCTATGACTTGTGGACTTCAACTCCCAGAATTCCTCAGCCAGATTTTCCCATGGAGTCAGGGAACTCCATGAGTGAGGTCAAGCCAATAATGTTCTGGCCTACTGGCTGGTTAGGTGATCTAGTTTGAGAAGTCTGTCATCCCAAGAAGATAACAAGTCAACATTTCCATATTTTGGGCAGTGAACTTTCCACCTTCCCCTTTTAGGAAAAAAAAAATTCCAGGACTTTTTGAGAACTTTTTGCTTGGAGTTTACTTCTGCGAATCACACGTCTCTTTGGTCCCATGAATCTATCACAATTAGGAGGTATTCTTAAAAATGGTTGCATCCCTAGGGCTTACTGGTGAATCCTCTTCTTCTAGATCTTCCATATGACCTATGACCTGGCCAGTGCCGTGGTACGGATCGTCAACTTGATTGGCATGATGCTGTTGCTGTGCCATTGGGATGGCTGTCTCCAGTTCCTGGTGCCCATGCTCCAAGAATTTCCAGGGGACTGTTGGGTGTCGCTGAACCGCATGGTGGTGAGTTGCTGAAAGCCTGCACGGACCCGTTTGGCACTGGTGAACCCCCCTCTAGTACATCAATAGAGCTGAGTCCTCCAATTTCCGTCTAAGAAGCCCACTGTTTGATGATCACACATTCTCTTTCATCCTTACATCTAGGACAGGAGTAGGCAACCTTGGCTCTTTTATGATTTGTGGACTTCAACTCCCAGAATTTCTGAGCCAGCCATGCTGAGGGGAAAGGCAGAGGTTTTCAAGCTGAGCCATGCTGGCTGAGGAATTCTGGGAGTTGAAGTCCAGGAGTCATAAAAGAGCCAAGGTTGCCTACCCCTGGTCTAGGTTCTCTGATTTTATCCATTTTCCTTGCAGGCCAATCAAAATATGGGTAAGGTTGGCAATCATGGGAAGCTGACGATCGATAAATCACGTCCGCTTACAATTGGAAAATTGTCTTCTTCCATATCATTGCTACATTGGGGCCAGCTTATTGTCAGGTGGTTTGAGAATGGTTTCCAATTATTATTATTATTATTATTTTCTACTCGGCTGGGTTTCACAGGCAAGGTGCCACAAAGGTCTACTGAAAGATACTATTTTCAGTTTTATATTTCTTTCCGTTGTTCGGGGGCTGCCCTGCCTGCCAACCTGGAAAAGGCCCATGGAAAGATGTGCTAAGGACAGCTTTGCTTGAGATTTTGCAAAAATGGAGGTGTCTCTAGATCCAACAGAGAGAGGACTATACGAAAAGAAGCAGGATTTTTTTTCATCCATTCGATGGCTCCCTCATTCATTCATTCATTTATTAAATTTTTATGTCATTCATCTCGCCTATAAGGTGACTCTGGATGGCTTACCGATGATAAAATAAGCAAAAAAATGAGTAAATTAAAATATCAAAGCATTAAAATGACTTAGGATTATGATTATAAAACTATACTGAAAAGATTTGTTTGTTTATCAAATGTGTACGCCCATCTCACCAAAGGCGTCTCTACGGTGGCTTATTGGCCGTTGAAAAAAACGCAGCTTGAAATATTAAAGCAATAAATAAGGGAGCTTAAATTCAAAACAAATGAAATTAAATTAAAACCTAACCAGGACGGAAAGGGAGGGAGCAAATTGTGCCTGGAGAGGAGGTGTGTGTGTGTGTGGGGGGGGGATGTTTCTCTGTTCCATCAGCTACCTCCTTATCACTCAATGAGTGAAAAATACAGGACATTCCACCTATTTGAATTTGCTCACCATTCTTTGCCAGAAAATTCCAAATCCCAATTCTTTTTTTGTCCATTCCGATAAGATTAAAGGGAAAATGCATACACTTTCTCTGCCAGTCACCAACTTCACACAGATGGAAGTGTGAACAAGAATATAAGCAATACAAGGTATGGACTACCAAGGCACGTAGATAAAAGATTGGATGAAACAGGTCCGGGTAATCAAAAGTGCTGGGAAGCAATTCACACATGTGCATGCACACCCCAGCAAGAAAAGTCAATCTAAATTTATAACCTCTTAAAAAAAAGGGGTGGGGGAGGGGAAGATCTAGAGTAGGGCATGATCACAGTCTAAAAATACTTCCACATTTGTTTAATGGAGGAAAACGACTTCCTGAACAGCAGGATTTGTGGTTTTATGAGAGGAACAAGAAGAAACATTTTAAGGAAATGTTATTATAACCATCATATCCTCCTGTAGTATGTCAAAGATGTGTAGATGTCGCTTCAGGGTACCTGGACTCAGGAAATGATCTTAGCCCCATTTAGAAATTAATTAATTAATTGATGGATGAATGAATAGTTTAATGAATGGATGGATGAATGAATATCAGGAGAGAGTATAAACAAATTATGTCCTTCCCTCCCACCTTATCTTCAAAGTCCTTCATATTTTGTGAATGAATCTTTTAGGTAGAATCCATACATCAGGGGCTGGGAAGCTATGAAATTCAAAGGGTGTAGTACTATAGTTCCCAGCAACTGCAGCCCTCATGTGGAATGGATTACAGATCCTCATGTAATAGTTTATTGAGCCATTTGGGGAAGGAAGGAAGGGAAGGAAGGAAGGAAGGAAGGAAGGAAGGAAGGAAGGAAGGAAGGAAGGAAGGAAGGAAGGAAGGAAGGAAGGAAGGAATTGTTGAATTGGTTGGCAACTGCTGTGCGTGCTTGAGGGGGGAGGTCCCAAAGCCTGGTCTGGTTGGGTCTCCTCTGCTCAAGTCAGGCTAGGAAGCAGAGTTGAGGTGGACCCAGAAGCAGCTTCCTGCTTTGAGGATCTGGACCCAAATCGATCGGATGGGAAGAGGCAGAGCCAGGGGTTGGAGTCAAGAGAGGAATCTGTTAGATGTTTTGTGCCAGCCATTGGCAGTTCCCCAAAAAGGTCATCAGATGGGAGCAAAGAGGCTTCTTTGCTTCCACTAATGAGCCAAAGGTCTCAGACCCGACAGCCCCATTGGCGAGAGAGTTTTATGGTCAGGGTGGGACCAAGACCCCCCATAAATACCTCTGCATGAGGGGCTGCTCTTTGTTCTTGTTCTCCTTCCAGTTCTACCTCTACTCCTAGCTCCTAGTTCTTCTTCTGTTTTAGTTATGTAATGCTAGCTTGCTTTTATTTTATTTCTCTCTCACATGCAGGCATGAATGCTTTCATGCCAAGTATTTCTTTCTCTTTGATCTATCATTGAATAAAGCTAATATGATTGCATCTCTGCGTGATGCTTTTACTTGGAAGCTCCTTTAACGATCCATCGTGAGATCACCTCACAGAATCAGTCTGGAATCATTACGTGTCCATAAGCAAGCAAAGTCTGGGCAAGTCCTGCCCTCTCTTCCCCTCCCCCCCATTTATTCCATTAATGGTTACAGATTTAGCAGTTCCGTGCTGGATGTTATTCGTTCAGTTCAGTAAAATTAGTTTCGAGTTTCAGAACATCAATGTTGGCTGTTCTCTTGACTTGACCCACTTTGGGGGGAGTGCAGCTTCCGAGCACACAAGATCCTCTGGATTCCGAGAACATTTTTTACCTGACTTTTCAAGGACATTCAGAAATGTGGACTGGAAGGAGCAGTTCAGAAAAAGATTGGCAAACAAGGCAGTTCCAGGCTTTCTCACTTAGCTAAACTTTGGATTTTGGATCACACCAAAGTCCACTCAGTAACTAAAAGTGACATTTGTTTTTTCAGGATAGCATCCTGAAGGTCAGAAACCGTAACTCCAGATAGCTTACAGAAATAAAATCCCAAATAAAAAAAAACTGAATAAATCATCACCCAACCACCCCCACCAGTGACAGCAATTAGAGAAATCACTTGATGTGCTCCATATCACCCTGGGGTTCCCAGGCCTGCTGGCAAATCCATGTCTTTAGGGCCTTTCAAAAGAGTATCAAGGTGGAAGCTGGATTATCTCTGCAGGGATGATGTTCCACCGGGAGGAAGGTCCTTCTTCTTGGTCCCACTAGATCAGGGATCTCCAACCTTGGCAACCTCAAGACTTGTGGACTTCAACTCCCAGAATTCCTCAACCAGCATGGATGGCTGAGGAATTCTGGGAGTTGAAGTCCACAAGTCTTCAAGCTGCACTAGATGGATCTTCTTAATCATCCGTAACTTACTTTGCCTTATCCAACAATTATCATTGTTTTGTCCTACGTGTGCCTCCTTCTACGTACGTACAGCGTGCCAGATTGCAATCTCCTTCGCCCTCGTTCCATGCGGATTGCACTTCCTTCAAATGGGTGCGCACGAGGCTGTGTGTACATAGACAAGGGGGCCACCCTATCTCCACTCTCCAAAATGAAGAGCTGATTCTTCCCTCTCTCACCCCGCCCCCCACTGAAGTAGTTGCATGGGCACCGAGCCAAAATAGCATTTGCCACCTCTGCTGGAGAAGCAGCAGTACAGATGTGTCATCATGCCGCAGGAACAATTTGTTTATTAAAAGAGGGATCTATTTTTGAAGTGCCATCAGCTCTCCACAACTCCCCATGTGGATGCTGCAACAGGACGGGTAGCAGAACGCAGGTTTTTGCAAATGGGTAGTAGTTGTAGGGGGTTAAAGCCCTGGGATTGATCTTCCTTTTCAGCCTTGAGGTTTCCTGAAAGATCTAGAGGCTGATTCCTACTTTGCAAATTTGTTAAGCCGATAGAAGAAGAAGAAGGAACATACATTGTCTGAAGCTCAAAGAAGGAAGGGGAACCTAAAAATAGAAGCTCAAAAAGTAGAACAAATAAAATGTGGAATGATTGATCTGCACAAGGGCAGAACCAGTCCGATGAACACCGTCTCAGTTGCCTCTAAGCCATCTAAGCATCTATGGCAAGGGTCCCCAACCCTTTGGGCACCAGGGACCAGTTCCGTGGAGAATGTTTTTTCCACGGACCGGAGAGTGCGTGGTTTTGTGTGCTGCCAGCATCCTGCAAATGGGGCTTCACTTCTTTGTGTGGACCGGTTGCTGGCATGCTGTGGCCTGGTACCGGTCCACGGACCGGGGTTTGGGGACCCCTGATCTATGGCATTCAGCTCAGAGGGCATGTAGCTGAATTTTTGGATGTGTTGAAGGCTTTGGAAATGAGGGTTTCTTTCTAATAGTTTTATAAGATGTCTCCTTAGATCAGAGTTGCCCAACCTTTTGGGCACCAGGGACCGGTGCCATGGAGAAAGGTTTTTCCACAGACCCAGAGGGGGTGTGGTGTTTAATACTGCCTGCATCCCAAGGATGGAGCTTTGCTGCTCCATAAACCGGGGTTTGGGGACCCCTGCCTTAGATGCTAACACATATTTCTTCTCTGAATTCAGATGGCTTAAATGATCCTCGATTTAGATAATGTGTACATTTAAATTGACTTGAAGTTATTTTAATGGTGGTAGAGGAGGTGCCTTGGATCATGCTGAGATTACATGTTGTTTCATGTCTGTCTATTAGGACATCTTTGTGTTTGCTAAGACTACATTCAAAAGCTTCCTGTATTTGTCCATCTAGAACAGTCTTTCTCAACGTCAATGACTAAGATGGGTGGACTTCAACTCCCAGAATTCTTGCTCGTGGAGGTGACATCCATAAAATTTAAGGTTATCAAGGTTGAGATAGACCGATCGAGATACAGATACTTAATGTGGGAAAAAATGCAAGGCCAAAGAGGGAATTCTCAGGAAGGCCAGCCCAGGCCCCAGGCTTCACCAATCTAGGACCATCCAAGCAACACAACAGCTTCCTCCCCACATTTCAGACTAGTGGTATCCATGGTAGTGGAAGTCTCTCCTTTTTTATGGGGCCCCCATTAAAAAAAGGCAAGGACAAAACTTTGATTGTAGTGTTGTAAGCGCCATCGTGCCTTTTTGGACACCCCCCATGGACACCCCTGCTCCAGATGGATGCTAGTCAAGTGCATTTTGAGAACTTAGAAATGGTTACAATTCGCCCGTTCTGACTTGAGGTTCTCACCAACCACCTATGGTGCATTCAAGCGTGGAACTAGCAAGGTGTGGCAAGCCTGGTGGACATTTGACCCTCGCTGACCCTTCAGAGTGGATGGGAGTGATGGTGGAGCACCGAGTGCAGGGAAAGTAGTCCCACCTCATCCAACTGTGTCCATCTCATTTTGTGTAACTCTCGTCTGTCTCTTCAGAATGATTCCTGGGGGAAGCAATATTCCTATGCGCTGTTCAAGGCTATGAGTCACATGCTGTGTATCGGCTATGGACAGCAAGCCCCAGTGGGCATGTCTGACGTGTGGCTCACCATGTTAAGCATGATCGTTGGTGCCACCTGCTATGCCATGTTCATCGGCCACGCCACAGCCCTTATCCAGTCTCTGGATTCCTCACGGCGACAGTATCAGGAGAAGGTAAGTGGCTTCTTAGGGGGCTTTGGTGATGAGGTTCAACAGCTGGATGACTCTAGGATCCAGGTCCCTGTGAGATGTGGTCCAGGGAGTGGATCCTTCTCATCAGCTGTCACTTCTTTCCTTCACCCCAAGAGCGATCAGAAAGGGAGCAGAGGAAATGATAGATGATAGATCATATAGATTGATAGAGATAGGTGATAGATAGATGAGAGAGAGAGAGAGAGAGAGAGAGAGAGAGAGAGAGAGAGAGAGAGAGAGAGAGAGAGAGAGAGGACAGAGAGAGAGATGATAAATAGATACATGTAGATGATAGATACTGTAGAGATAGATAGATAGATAGATAGATGATAGATAGATAGATAGATAGATAGATAGATAGATAGATAGATAGATAGATAGATAGATAGATAGATAGATGAGAGAGAGAGAGAGAGAGAGAGAGAGAGCGCTCACAGGAAATATTGCTGTTTCTTTAAAATGCATTATCTTGAAAGTCAGTACCACGGACACAAGGCTGAGTGTATTTGATTTAAAAATAGTTAGATCAGTTCCCAATTAAACAGAACAATCTAAGAATAAGCAAAACACTCAATGTGGTACCAAATGCAAACAATCAGGAAGATGCTTCGTTGTTCCGAAATAAGGTTTGCAGCAAAACCTGCCTGCAAACAACCCCTGGAGGACTCATGCCTGGCAAGGGCAGAAGGGCCAAAGCGGGTGTGTGTGTGTGTGAGCCAAATTAATGTGTTTGTTGTCTGCTTGTTTCACGTTGGCACTTACAAAATCCCTCCTACATGTTTTTTTACTAGCGACAAGCAGCCTAGGTTCAAAGCTTAATGGAGGCAGCATCACCTTTGCTTGACTGGGGGTTCAAAACTGGTACCGTGCTTGGCCCAAGTCAATCCCCCAATCAATTGATTGAGCAAATGCATCAGTTGGTGAGCTGAAAGGCCAAACCCAACTTAGATATATAAATTAAAAGATATACATTGCAGTACCGTTGGCCATGTCACCCTCAAGGGATCTTTTGTTATACAGGCTAAAAAAAAATGCTTGGAAAACCTTGTATGAACCAGTCAGAATTAACGCATAAAATTCCTAGGGGGGATGATCAGATTTAGCTGTGCACAGTCGGCTTGTGCTCCTGTGCTTTTTAATCATGTGTGCCTCATTCTGTGGTCTGCCCGGTAGATACGTTTAGTTCCATCTGTTGGTTCCATCCAATTCGATTTGTGCGATTATTGTCTTTAAAGTCAACCCGGGGTGTGTGTTCCTTTCCGTGGCCGATGGTTTTTCTTCTCCTCCTTTTGTGATTTCTCTTTCCCTGTCGGTTTCAGATTGCTTGTTGGGGTGTGTGTGTGTGTGATAAGTGGGTAGACTTAATTAGGATCATGTGTGGGAGACAGAAGGAGCAAAAAAAGGCATGGGTGTTTTCTTCAGCGCAGAGAGATCAAATCTGAAGGAGCAGCAGCAGCAGAGAGAAAACGCAAGGAATGCTGCTCTAACGAAATTGGCGTGAAATATTTGAATGGCAAAGGAATCTTTTAGAGGGAAAAGACAAATGGATTTGAAAAGCAAAAGCCGCTCTTTTGAAGCCAGCAAAGTCCACATTCTGGGCAGAGAGGATCGCTGGTTTGAAAGAGGGTCCAAAGGGGCCGTCTACATTAAGATTGAATAGCCCTCTCTCAACGGAGCGGGGGGGGGGGAATCCGATCACCTGTTTGCTACAAGGTCCTTAAAGCTGTTCCAAGAAGGCTCCACACCCATTTGCACTATTCAGGCACAGATAAACCTCCAAGTGGCCTCAATAACTCTCAGAAAGAGTACTAACGACCAGAGGACTGCAAGGAATATGAATCCTTCCATCTGCCATCATTCGGTCAGAACTTGAAGAAGCTTCTTGGATGAGAAGCGAAACGCTTTCAAGGAAAAACAAAGACAGTCCAGTTGCCTTTTGAGAAAAGCAGCCTTGGGACTTTTGAGCGGAAGACACCTACCCCGAGCAAATTGATTTTATGAGGCTTTTCCATTGTTATGGTTTATTTTTTAAATTCTGCAGATATGATTCTGAGCTTCCGAATAGGCTTGAGAAGACAAAAGTGGACAACACGATTAGCTTAGCACCGATGACTCTCATAGGTGCAAATGATCAAACCTTAGTTTATCCCCGTTTAGACCCCACTCTAACACTAATAGTTAACCACCTTTGTCTAGCAGTAATAGTTAAAAGAGAAAAGATAATTATAATTTTGCTCATTTGGGGGGAATTGTTTTTTCCCTCTATTTTTTTTAAAAAAAATATGAACATTTTAGCCCTTTAAGCTACAACTTTCATGCACTTTCTAATTCTAAACAGCTGGTATGGGGCAGTTTATTATCAAGGGTGGGGTGGGGTTCAAAGGGGTATCAGTAAATTGTTCACCAGCTCTGGGTTACTGCTGGGATTCCATCTTGCTTCTCCAGGCAAAAGAGAAAGGCAGTAATTGGCAGGGGTTTTAGTGCAGATCTCATTTCAAAGTCACGGTGTGAACCTGCTTCCTTTCAGCTTGATTCTGTCCATAAAAATGATGGATGGGTGTCCCGTGGCACAGATGGGGGAGAGGTTGAAAGAGAAGGAGGCACGTGAGCAGAATTTAATGAAAGGCTGTCCCCTGGCCCAGAAATCCCTTGCTAGCACAGCTTCTGGATGGATTCCTATTGCACTGTGTGAACGGGGATAGATCAGGCACAAATGTACCCTTTGAACACGTCCTCCCAGCATTTCAGAGAAATAGATTTCTCCAAGGGGTTTACTGGGAGCTACACAGCCCTTGACTTACCACCACATTTGGGACAGAATTCCCCTTGCTAAGTAAGGCAGTTGCTAAGCAAGTTGCATCCCATTTTATTCATCTTTTCTTTTTTTTGCCGTGGCGGTTAAGCAAATCGTGGTGGTCACTGGAGATCACGAGGTCCTTAAATGAATCCGGCTTCCCCTGTTGACTTTGCATGTGTGAAGCCAGCTGGGAAGGTCAGAAATGGTGATCACAAGACCCTGGGATGCTGCAGCCGTGGGGTATACATGCTGGTGACCAAGCGCCCGAATTGTCTCCTCCCAGTTGTGAGGAGAAAAGGGGGGGGTGATGATGATCTAGCAATGTCCATTTTTGAATCTGGACTGGAGAATATAAATAGCCTGCACTGAAGCTATGTCAAAAGCCATCTTGATGAACACTCTTTTTCTCCCCGCACAGTACAAGCAAGTCGAACAATACATGTCTTTCCATAAACTTCCAGCTGAGATGCGCCAGAGAATACATGACTACTATGAACATCGGTATCAGGGCAAAATGTTTGATGAAGAGAGCATCCTGGGAGAACTAAGTGAGCCCCTCAAAGAGGTGAGCAACATAAAGGCGAAGGAAGCACAAGTGAAAGGTACCGATAGAAGAGAAAATATTTGTAGCTCAGGGTTGAACTGTGAGGTCCTTGGTGCTCTCTGAGCATGGCTGTTTTCTTGCAGACGTTTCATGACCCAACTAGGGAACATTATCAGTGTGAGAAGGGAATGGGGTTTGCGGAGTGGTGGTAGTGGAGGAGGAGGAGGATTGTGGGGTCCTTGGTGCTCTCTGAGCTTGGTGGTTTTCTTGGAAACATTTCTGATGTTGATATTACTTAGTTGGGTAGTGAAATGTCTGCAAGAAAACCACCAAGCTCAGAGAGCACAAAGATCAGACGTGCTGAAAGAGCTTGGGACTGTCTAGGACATTAAACAATGGTGCTGCTTCACATATGGGAAGGATAGATTGATCAACCTCTACGTAATGTGTTATGCTGATTGATCGACTGAATGATGAAGCATAAGAAAGAAGCTTCAGAAATTGAAAAGCATAGATGAACACCCATTTTTCATGCCTGCTGCTACCTTGCCGAGAGGGGGAGGAGGGGTCAAGAAGCCTGATTTAAACAGCTGAAATCCCCCGTATCTCACAGGGTTTTTCTGCTTCTGTTGGGACTAGGAGATCATCAACTTTAACTGCAGGAAACTGGTGGCTTCCATGCCTCTGTTCGCCAACGCCGACCCCAATTTTGTAACCTCCATGCTGACCAAGTTGCGTTTTGAGGTCTTCCAGCCAGGGGACTACATAATCCGAGAAGGCACCATCGGGAAGAAGATGTACTTCATCCAACATGGGGTGGTGAGTGTGCTCACCAAAGGCAACAAGGAGACCAAGCTGGCCGACGGTTCCTACTTTGGAGGTACGGAAAAACATTTCCCTCTCTTGGCTGTGCAGCTCAAACAAAGATCAGAGAGTGCCAAGAGTCCTTTGCATAGAGTCGATTATCTGATCTCAATGTTTTATCCAACAATAGAATGACAGAATAACAAGAGTTGGAAGGGACCTTGGAGGTCTTCTAGTCTAACCCCCTCCTCAAGCAGGATGTACCATTTCAGACAAACGGTTGCCCAGTCTCTTCTTAAAAACCTCTGGTGATGGAGCACTCACAGCTTCTGGAGGCAAGCAGTTCCACTGGTTAATTGTTCTCACTGTCAGGAAGTTTCTCCTCAGTTCTAGGTTGGTTCACCACTTGGTGCGTTCTTGCCTGCCTTCAGGTGCTTTGGAGTATATGTCAATCCTCTCTTCTCTGGGACAGCCCCTCACATATGGGAAGATTGCCATTATGTCACCCCTAATCCTTTTTCGTTAAACTAGACAGACCCAATTCCTGTAACCGTTCTTCACGTCTTTTGGTCTTCAGTCCCCTGATCATCTTTGTTGCTCTTCTCTGCAATTTTTTTTTTTAGATCTTTCATTCAAGTGCTTAGTAGTTTGATTGAATCTCCGATTGGTATGCTCCTCGCCTCTAACTGTAGTAAGCAACTACTATTATGACTACTACTAGATTACTTGCCCTTGCTGTAGGCCCTGAAAAGCCTGTGGTCCATACCACGGAATAGATTTCAAGGTGTTCTTCTCTTGTAGAAATTTGCCTGCTGACTCGTGGCCGACGCACAGCCAGCGTGAGAGCCGACACGTACTGCCGTCTCTACTCGCTTTCGGTGGACAACTTCAATGAAGTATTAGAGGAATATCCCATGATGAGAAGGGCCTTCGAAACGGTGGCACTGGATAGGTTGGACCGCATTGGTAAGTACACACACAGAGATCTACACACACATGCGACTAGCACGCATGTGCGGGGGAACCTTTACCTTTACCTTACATTTCTAAAGGCTCTGGGTGTCTAATAGTTAGATAACGTGGTGGTCCCCATCCCACAATATAAGTCTATTTTGGGGATTTTTGCTTCAATTTCTGCTACGAAATATTGGGGACCCGTACCACACATTGGGGGTGATGCAATTCAGTGCTCAAAGGGAATTCTGGGAGGAGCCCTCTGGCCCAAAGGGCCGTTTGTTTTGTCCAGGCTTGGACCACGAATGGTCTTTGAACTTCTTGTCATTCACCGCAGAGTCTCAGGAGATCCTTGCAGATCTCTCGGGCTGCAGCTTTTGAACCCCCATTTTGATTTCCCATGGAAATGAATCCTCTGCAGACGTTGACTGCGGTGGGCAAGAAAGTCCTTTTGGAGAAGGACAGGATTTTCACCCTTTCTCCTTGGTTGGTGGCTCCTCAAGACGGCTCTTCAGCTGTCTTTCCTCTTCCTTTCAGGCAAGAAGAACTCCATCCTTCTCCACAAGGTCCAACACGACCTCAACTCAGGCGTCTTCAATTACCAGGAGAACGAGATCATCCAACAAATTGTACAGCATGACAGAGAAATGGCCCACTGCGCCCACAACATCCAAGCGGCAAGGGCAGCAGCAGCATCGACTCCCACGCCTGTTATTTGGACCCCGCTGATCCAGGCTCCTCTGCAGGCTGCCGCGGCCACCACTTCGGTAGCAATAGCGCTGACTCACCACCCACGCCTTCCCACAGCCATTTTCCGCCCGCCGGTCTCCGTTCTGGGTTCTCTGGGGCAGCCGCAAAGCCAGACTCCGCGGCGCTTGAGGCGGCTCCATTCCTTGGTGTCTTCTGCTGGACCTTCCATCGTGGGATCCCCGTCAAGCACGCCAGGGGTGGAGACCCTTTCCTCCTCCTCCTTCCAGATCCAGCAGTTGGCTGGGTTTTCTGCGTCAACGAGCTTGGGTCCCTTGCATCAGTCCTTGGCCAGCTCTCCTTCCGCTGGGTCAACGCAACAAAACCTGGGCAGCCCCACATCTACCGGACTGGGGCAGCTGTGTCCTGGGCCTCTGGATTTGACTGAAGGGGCTGCTCAGCTGCAGTCTTCAGACACCAGCTTTGGCCCATTCCAGAAGGCTCCCCCGAGTTCACCACCAGCCACCACCCCCTCCTCGTTCCCTCAACTCTCCTCAAATTCCCCTGTTAGTCCTTGCAGCCGCTTGCAACCTACGGGCAGGCCCCACTCCACGGGGCAGCTGTTGCAGCTCTCAGGAACTGGAGGGACCAACCACTTCCAGTTGCCCCCTTTGTCCAGTTCTCCCTCTTCTGGCTTACGCCAACTAGCCCAGGCCTCAGGAGGCCCCCCTCCTACCTCTGGCCCCACCCAGCCAAGTGCATTAGGCCCTTCTGCTGAGCCGGCCACCATTGCTCAGTTGCACCAGGAACGGTCCTCCTTCACCTCCCTGTCTCCCCCAAAGCCCGGTCCCGTGGCCCCACCCTTGTACCCACGACCATCAGGCCTTAGCCCTCCCAGTCAAAGCTTGCCCCCCAGGACTTTCCAGTGTGGCCCGTCGGGGACGCTGGGTTCTCAAGGCTCTTTGCTCCTGCCTCAGACCTCCAGCCCACCTGCCCAGGTGCTCCAGCCCCGGAGTCGGCCGCTGGTTTTGCCAGGACGATTAAGCCAGGACCTCAAGTTGATCTCCGCTTCCCAGCCATCTCTGCCCCACGAAGCAGCGAAGACTTCGAGCCCCCATTCCTCCTCCCGAGAGTCCGTTTCTAGCTTCTCCTCGTTCTCTGGCGGAGGCAACGGCAGTGACCTCAGGGGAGGCCCCAGACCTCTGGGGAAGCCATATAGCTCGGGGCCAGGACGGGTCACTCTACCACGCCAAATATCCTCAGGTTGTCTGCCCCAACCCCCACCATTTGCCATCTCCTCCTCTCCACCCATCGCCGAGAGGAAAGGGTCTCTACAGCTGAGTGGGGAACAAGAGCCCACCCGCTCAAAACTGCCTTCCAACTTGTGAGATGCTCTCTCTCCCCCCCCCTCCCCTTCGGCCTGGCCCAGCCCCCCCCCCCACTTTCCTCCTGTTTCCCGGAGCCCCCTTAACTTTCATTTTCTGCTTTTCAGGTCCCAGCGAATGTTGATGCGCCTCGGTTTCCCATTTCTTTGAGTTTAATAACGAGATTAAAAATAAGAACAAGGGCGATATCACACACACACACACACACACACACACACACACACAAGATAACCAGGTATTCTTAGAGCTATAGATTTTCAGTCACTTTCTTTTATAGAATATTTTACTACATGGAGCAAGAGATCGGAAAAGAGTCACGGGATCGATGTGGAAGGATAAGGTGACACGCGTCGAATTCTTTAGCTTCCAGCTAAAAAAAAAAATTGCTTTCGTACGGAGAGATTCCACTCCCGAGATTGGCGTTTGAGGGTCTTTTCTCAGTAGGGGTGTCCCATCTTTTTTTCTCATTACAAGCTGGAGCATTTTAGCCTTCAGGATTGTACCCAGCCAGGTTGTGATCTAAGGGAGCTTCAGATGAAACCTTGGGACAAGTGTGGGGTGGTGGGGGAGACACAAAAGGGATTTCCCTTGAGGGACACGTAGCTGAGATGCAAGCAAACCTTTAAGGTGGCTTCCCAATTGACCAGTTATGGAAATTAAAATACCTCCAACTTCCTATCAAGAGTGTCACATTTTAAGGGGAAGAACTTAAGTCCTGATCTAGATTTCAACGTTCCCCTCCCCCAACAGTAAAGGTGTACAGATACGGCTTTTATTTTTCTCCTCTGCAATCCAAGTGAGAGCCACAATTTAGCTGGAAAAAATGAGCATAATTCTCCTGCTGCAGTTTTGCTCAAAATGATCCTTTTCCCCTTCCCCCCACCCCACACATCTGATCCAAGAGAAAACCAACATATTCAGCTGCTCCAAAAATTCAGAGAGAAGGGAAGTCCTTTACAAACTGGAAAGGGGTGAAATGCAGGTAACCCTCGACTTAATGACCAGCCGTTTAGCAATGGTTCGAAGTTACAACAGCACTGGGGGTGGGGGAAAAAAAGTGGTTTTAATGACCGGTCCTTGCAGCATCCCCAGGGTCCTGGGATCAAAATTCAGGCTCTTGGCAACCAGCATGTAATTTACAACCATTCCAGGATCCCGGGATCATGGGATTGCCAATTATGACCTTGCCGATTGGTTTCCGGCCAGCAGAGGCAATGGAGGGAAGCTGGACTTGCTTAACAACCACGTGGTTCACTTAACAACGGCAACGATTCGCTTAACAACCATGGCAAAAAGATCATCAATGGGGAGTGATTCACTTAACAGGGGCCTTGCTTAGCAGTGGGAATTCTGTAAATCAGGGATTAGCTGTAGACAGATTCCCTTTCTTAACAGAAGGAATAATGATGTTTCCCTTTCTTTCCCGTATGAGTGATATATTTAAAACTAGGGGTGTGTGGGAACGACATGCCACAACGTCAAAAATACATGAAAAGCGCAAGGAAGTGGAGGTCAGTGGTCCAGGAAGAGAGCCCTTTTCCTCCTGCGCAGCTTCCTTCCTGGTGCCATTTTTAGATATTTTTTTTAAAAAACAACAACAACCCAGCAGTAATGGCCATTGGTGCTGACCGCAGCAATTTTTCCAGTTAAGGGAAACTTATAGAATGGGGAGGAGGAGTGCTAGCATAGCCCCCTCCCCTATTAATTTATCCATCGCTTCAGATTGAGGATTTTGCCGCTGTTTGGTGGTTTTGCTGCAAACCCTGAAAAGCTGATTCGGCGTCTATTTCTCCAGCTAGTGGTCAATTCATCGACCACATAGATGTAACAGGTGGCCCTTGGCCGTTTGTTTAGTGGCCATTGAAAGTTACGATGGCCACTGAAGATTGAGACTCGTGACCATTTTTCGTAGTTGTGGCCTTTGCGGCATCCCCACGATCAAAAATCGGAGGCTTGTATTTATGACCATTGTGCTGTGGGGTGGTGGTGTCACATGACCCCCTTTTGCGACCTTCTCACAAGCAAAGTCAATGGGGAAGCCAGATTCACTCAACAACCGGGTTACCAACTTATCCACTGCAGCGATTCGCATAACAACTGTGGCAAGAAAAGTCATAAAATGGAGGGGGGGGGGAAAACTCAGTTAATGAATGTCTCAACCACAGAAATATTGGGCTGTCCTGGAGAGTGTTGTTTGAAGGTGGCAAGGTTTGGAATGCAGGAGCCTGCAAAAACACCCCAGGCTCATTGGATGATGTATTCAGTGTGCTGGTTTTGAACAAGGGGTGTCCGTGTATGTGTTCATCTGTGTAATAATCTCCAAAGCTCAGCGAAGAGCTGTCCCCCCCCCCCCACACACACACACACACACAAATGGAGATGAAACGTTTGCAACCAAATCGCCAAGCTCGGAGATCAAACCCAACCGGTAACATGAGCTACTAATATTCAAACGCATCTCAGCCACCGCTGTTTCTGAGCAACGTCTGAAATTGACACGCCGTTCCTTTTTATCCGGCATTGCAAAGGCGACAGCAGCTTCCTGATTCCAATTTATCCCACAGGAGTGTCAAGCCACAATCGACAATTCTGGCCAACCTCATCCAGATCATTGGCCTCGTGGTTGAACGAAGCCCAGCTAAGGATTAGGACGGCGATATAATTTGTGATCCCTTTTGGACCACCCATCTTCTGGGGGACCGGAGAAGTGACCGGTCCTTTCGCATGTGAGTTTCGTAGCTGAAAGAACGCTTTTCCGTTGGGCTAGAGATACAGGTAGACCTCAACTTACAACAAATCATTTAGTGACCGTTCAAAGTTACGACGGCATGGAAAAATTTGGCTGATGACTGTTTCTCGCAGTTCCAACCTTTGCAGCATCCCCATGATCGGGTGATCAAAATTCAGAGGCTTGGCATCTGGCTCCTCTTGATGGCCATTGCTGTGTCCGAAGGTCACGTGACCCCCTTTTGCAACCTTCTCACAAACAAACTCAGTGGGGAAGCCAGGTTCATTCATCAACCGGGTTACCAACTTATCAGCTGCAGGGATTCACTCAACAAGTGTGGCAAGAAAAGTCGTAAAATGGGGGGGGGGGCAAAACTCCGTGAACCAATGTCTCACTGAACAACAGAAATTTTATGCTCGATTATTGTTGTAAGCCGAGGACTGCCTGTACATCTCTAAGGGAGTTGGTCTGCTGGGCAAACCTTCTGTGACAAAAGAAAATCAAAAGGTAGAAAAGCAATTTGTACGAAGGTGGGCGAGATATACCGCTGCACCCGTCCGCCATTGCTAAGGAACCATCGCTGCATCATGAAACCCTTTGAAAAGCTGAGACCTACAAGTCGTTTTTATTTTTTCACAGTTGTGCGAGTCCTACAATAGGCCATTTTTTAAACGAGACACAGAACTCGGACTTGACCATGTCCTATCATCTGAGCAATAACACTCACGTTCCTCCAAAGCCTGAACTAAGTTATGGGTTCCCTGAAAGACCCTCATGAACTGCAGTTCAACTCTCTCTTCCCGAGGGAGATGGGAGCCTAAGATATTGATCCATGATAGATAAACCGGTGTTTCTCAACCTTGGTGACTTTAAGATGAATGGACTTCAACTCCCAGAATTCCCTGGCTAGAGTTGAAGTCCACCCATCTTAAAGTGGCCGAGGTTGAGAAACACTAGACTAGAGTTTCCCAACTATGACAATTTCCAGGTATATGGACTTCAACTCCCAGAATTCCACAGCCAACATAGCCATTGCTGAGAATTCTGGGAGTTGAAGTTCATTCCGCTTCAATTTGCCAAGGTTGGGAAAACACTGCACTAGATAAACCAAGGAGGTAGGCAGCTAGTTTTATTCAAGCTGTGATTTCATCTCTGTTATCGATCCATGTTAATCCTTCTCCTCCTCCTCCACCACCTTCTTTTGCCTTTCCTGTCCTTTCCCCACGTAATGCTGGGAATCTGACTATTTCCTTAAGAAAACAAGAAGAAGAAAAATGAGCCATTTTCACTCTGAAGTCCTGCTCTTCTCCTCTGGAGCCCTCTCGCGTTTTCTGCCACTGCAGAGAGAGAGAGAGAGAGTCAGGAATTCAAGGAACAAACAAGGATCCCTCACAAGGGTGCCCAGATTCACACGGGGGACAATAGCAGTGATTCTTTTGGCAACCCTGGGCTTTCTCTAAATATTTTGCTCGATTTTATACCAAAATGTATCGGGAGGGTCTTTTTTTTTTTTTGCACAAAAGAGAAAAAGAAAAAAAAAATCCATCAAAGACAAGCAAGAAATCGACTCTTAAATATGTGCCTCTTAATCTTCGAATGTTTGCCCCGAGAATATAGCTAGCTTCTCCTGCTTTCAAGTGCTTTTGCTAGGTGGGAAATGAAATGTAAATTAAACTTTGGTCTTCCTTCAAGGTTTAAGAGTATTCTAGGGAGAGGGAGGTCTTTTTCTAATAAAAATGCTAATGAAAGAGCAACAGAAGTGTGTGTGTGTGTGTCCATGCATAGATGAATAAATTCAATTTTGCAGCTACTAAGACTGTCGGACGAGCAAGCACAAAAACAGCCAGGGAAATTATTGAAGCCTGGGAAACGGGCTTGTCATTCAACAGAAGTGCTGGTTTACCACCAGCTTATCACCAGTCAACCACACCATTACAGAGTGGGAAGGACCAACCTCTCCATCCCTTACTGGAAAATCACAAGAGGTGTTCTGTACCAGACTGCTACCGGCCCTGCAGAAAAGGCAGGGACAACCCCTTTACAAACGGCAAGAGGCTGGAATTAAGCCTGCCAAATTTATTAACATAAAGCAGAGCAAAACAAGACACCAACCATGAAACAGGAGCTAGGAAACAGGAACTATTCAAGCGGTTGCCTTCAGCAAACCAGCCCTCCCACGCATTCCCCTTTTTACAGTTCAGGGCGTGGCTTCTCTCTGCCTCCTTCCGAGGTGCCCCATTGCCTTCCTCTGTTTACTCCTGATTGACTGCCTCCTGCGTCGGGCGTCCTTGAACAGGGCCAGCTGTGGGTCATCTTCATCCACGCTGTCAGGCTCACAGCTGGGTCTCCGTCGTGACCAGGTGGGAGGGGCCTGGCTGGGGGCTCTCATCAGCAAGCTCTCCAACCCCCTCAGCAAGCTCTCCAACCCCCTCAGCAAGCTCTTCAACACCCCCCTCCTCCTCTGAGTCATCCGACCCAACTGCCGAACCCACAGGCTGACCCTGAATCACAACAAGAGGTGCTTCTCCAGCCTCTTCCTGGAGATTTCCAGGGATGGAGAACAACTCAACTCCATAGAGAGAGGGCTCAACTTTTGGATAGGATTTGTGCATGCTGGTTGGTAAAATTTCTATCCCTACACATAGCTTGTCTTCAGAATTACATTTCACAGTTGTACACTTGGAAGGGAGCGACTCTCCACCCTGCGGTGGAAAATCATGAAAGGTGCCTGTGGAATCTCTCCCAGAAGACCTCCAAGGATGGAGAGGCCATCAACTCCACACAGAGACCCTTCAACTCTTAGATCGCTTGATTTCCCAGGGACTCAAATCCCCACGTTTGGTAACCTATCTCCATCCTAAGCAGCTTTTGATTTATAGGTAGTCCTTGACGTCCAGCAGTTCATTTAATGACCGTTTGGAAGTGACGATGGCACCCCCCAAAAAAGTGACTTATGACCTTTTTTGCACACTTACCCCATGGTCATATGATCAAAATTTGGATGCTTGGTCACCGACTCTATGACTTTCACGGGATCCCCTTTTCGTGACCACCCGACAAGCAAAGTAAACGGGAGAAGCCAGATTCATTTAGCAACCGTATGACTAATTTGACCACTGCAGGGTTTCCCTTAACAACGGTGGCATGAAAAGTCGTAAACAGGGCCACATTCGCTTAACGAGTGTTTCATTTGGCAACAACAACTTTGGGCTCCATTGTCGAGGATGACCTGTACTGAGTGACCGTGCAGTGGATGGAGAGTGCAGATAGATTCTCTGCCTTAGGAGGAACATGTAGACCGTGACGGTTTTCCTTAAGTTTCTAGTCATGTTTGTCACTAATGTCCTCCTTGGGGAAGGACTTCTTTTTTTCCAGGAGTCTTTGTCTGTTGTTCTCCAATATGGCTTCCAGGGGTGCCATTTCCACAAACAAGCACAGTGGCTGCTCCCTCTGCACGAAGCAAGCAGGGATTTCCCCAAAGTGCCCTTTTGTTTCTCTCTCCTGGCATGATGGATGCCACTTCAAAGTGGAGCTGCAGCCCGGGAGTTGCCGTAGCTCCATGGCAACGGTAAGAGGTGATAAGCAGGCCAGGTTTTTTTTTGTTTTGTTTTTTGCAACCCATTCAGGCGCCAGTCATTAAACTGTCCAAAGGATTTGTGCACACGTTGAAAGAAAAGCAATGTTTGCACGGCCAGTTATTTTTAAAAATGAGAAGTTATTTTTAAGAACTCGCAGTCAAGGAAGTGAGAAAAGCGAGATAAAAGAATAAAACAAGCAAGGCAAGGAACGTGTTAATATGGCAGGGAAAGCGATGTTAACAGAGTTGGAAGGGACCTTGGAGGTCTTCTAGTCGGGCCCCTGCTGTAGCAGGAAAAGCCCTAGGTCATTTCAGACAAACGGTGGTCCAATTATCCAATCTCTTCTTGAAAAACTCCATTGTTTTCTGGAGACCCGCCGTTCCACTGGTTGATTGTTCTCACTGTCGGGGAAATTCCTCCTTAGTTGTAAGTTGCTTCTCTCCTTGATTAGTTTCCATCTGCTGCTTCTTGCCCGGCCTTCAGGTGCTGTAGAACCTATGGGGATACAACTTCATGGGGGGAAAAACCTTTGGGCTGCAAAGGTGGACCCAGGTCATTTCTCTCTCCTGCTTGAAGGCCAATTCAGGCTCCCAGATTGCAAGCATGATCACTGCAGCCGCAAGAGGGCACAAACGTCTTTCCAAAAGGACGGTGCTGAATATTCAGTTACAAATGGGGAGATCCCGACGGTGGTTCCTGAGGTTGCCGTGGTCCTTGAATACGCTGGCTCTGCGGCCAGGTATAGCAAAACTCAAGAGACTCTGCCTCTGCTCGATCTGCTTCTCCTCCACCTCCGCCTAATGTTCTGACCATTGTTGCACTTAGTAGTAACGGAGATGGTTTTTGCTTCAAGAGCACCAAAAAATTTTTAAAAAAAGGGGGGGGAGAAAGTGGAGCACTTAAAATACTAGTTGCTGTGACAACGCAGCAGAGGATGGAGCCTTGACTAAGGCTTAACAGCTGGGAGACCAGAGCTAATTAAATAGCAGCCTGACAGAGCAATTAATGGATGAGATACGAGCCTTGTCCAATTCGGCAGTGTTCAGATTGGGGTGACCTGGACTCCTCTTCTACTTCCTTTTCTTTCCTTCTCCCTTTCTCCCTTCCCCTTCCCTTTCTGAGCTAAGCTGGTGGTTTGCCCACCGGCCACCGCCAAGGAAGATGACGGGGTCCTGGGCAAAACAAATTGAAGACGAAAGTCCTTCTTGGCTGGAGGGATTTCAAGTGAAAGAGGATTTCATCTGGTGGAAGGGCCAGTGCTGGTTCTAGCCCAATCTTCCCTGGCACCAAAAGGTCCCTCATTTCTAGCCAGGCAATTTGTTTTTACAACAAACATCTTTCAGGAAGATGCCACAGAGGGAGAATTGGGCTTCCGAATACTTACCTTGAGTTCGGGAAATCTCTGGTCCCCCTTTTGCGGCCTCAAAAGCCGGAAGGCGCCCTGAAGAGGGAGGGGGAAAACTCTGGAAAGCCGCTGCCATCAGCACAGATCAATTTTTTTCCCCAAGGAGGCATCTTCCATGTTTGTTAGCCTTCAATGCCCAGACCTAGCTGACCAAGATAAGGCTTGAAACCCTACTTATCTACCCATTTGACTTCCTTCGCCGCATAAAGTCCGGCACAACCAAGGAATCTTAACCACATTCAGAAAAAAACGTGCTGAATCCTTCTTGTTTCATCACTCTCCTTTCAGAGTTCAGACGAATGACGACAAGAAACAGCCTTTTTCAAATGTTGTGCCCGGTTTTTGAGCAGCTTTGGCTAGAAATATTCAAGCAGCATCAATTTCACAGATTGCTAGAGGCCACGTCATTTTAATTTTCTTAAGCCACCTCCCCCTCACCCCTCCCCCCCCCGGAAAATTAGGAGAACATATTTTATTGCAAGACATTGAGATTTTCCCCAGGTAAGGCAAAAAGTCCCCCTGTAACAAAGCTTGTTTTCAACAGAAGAGAATATCTGTAGCTTAAGGTCAAACTATGCAGCTCTTGGTGGTCTCTGAGCTTGGTTGTTTGCGGGCAGACATTTTATTACCCACCTAGGTAGCATCATCAGTGTGAGTGTGGATTTGGATATAAGCAGTTCTACATCATGCCCTAAAGTAAAAAAAAAACAAAACAAAAACCAGGAAGGAAATTAAAAAATAACACATCCCCTCCAGTAGCCCAGATTCAAAGAAGCAGGCTTTAACACCAGACAAACAATCAAATGGAAAACAATACCCTAATCAAAGAGCTATCAAGGAGAAAACCAACACTGGGAGGGTAAGGTACTCTAATAAATAGGGAGCAAATCCTACAATTATCATGCTGAAGATGTTATCTAGTTGGGCAGTGAAATGTCTGCAAACAAACAATCAAGCTCAGAGAGTACCAAGAACTCAAAAGCTTGTTTTGATCAACTTCGAGAAAATGACTTGAGTTATAACCCTCGGGATTCATTTACCTTAGAGCAGACAGGTCAAACACAAGGCCCGGGGGCCGGATCCGGCCCGCGAAGTGGTTTCATGCGGCCCACGAAGCCATCCTGGAAACAGTGAGTTAATGTCCCCCACTGCCTTGGCCCAGAGACCCTCCTTCCGCCAGAGACCCTCAGATCTGTCCCACTCCTGCCCAGGCCCCCATAGGCACCCTTGATGCGAACGATGTAGAGCTGGCCACGCCCACCCAGTAGGCCATACGCACTCTAGCCATGCCCACCCACTAGGCCACGCCCACCCTGGCCATACCCACCCGGCCCCCTGAGGGCAACCGCAATGCTGATGCGGCCCTCAATGAAACTGAGTTTGACACCCCTGCCTTAGAGGGTGCGTGTTTAATTTGTGAAATAGAGATAAACGCATCTGTCTTCCTTACTAAACCCTTAAAATTGTTGGTAACAATTCATACACACACACACACACACACATATATATATATACACATACATATATATATATACATACATACATACATACACATACATACATACATACATACATACACACACTACACGCTTAAAGAAAGTTATGATCCTATCTCTCATAGCAGCAGCTAAACTACGATGCTTACATCCTGAATTTCTCATAACACGCGGAGCTGCTAAAATGGGAAGACAAACTATTCAAACCAACCAACAAAAACTCTTGACAAAGTGGGAACTGGATTTAGATTTTAGAAAAAAAAGTGTATTGGAAATCCAATACCAAATAATAAACATGACAGTATTAAAAATGTAGAGTATACAGCAAATACTACAGAAAAATAATGTACAGAAAGTCTTCAGAATTACAGCAGTCTTCAGAATTCTTCTACATCAAACTGTAAAGCAATATAATACAGGGGTCTCTTCTGTTCCCCCCCCCAACCGCCCCCACCCCCCACCCCATCCTCTTATTCAAGTGGAGGAAGCTGCACAGAGCAGCCATGAGGGTACAAGATACACAATGTCGCAAATTTAAAATCACAAGATATGTAAAAAAAACAGCGTTAAAATGTAAAAAGTGCAATACATAATATACACTGGCTTGAATAAATGTTCTTTTTTCTTTTCGATTCAACCTTAAAAAACCAACTCTGAACAGTTGCTTTATTATTAAAAAATATTCCCTACCCCATCCCACCCCCTTCCCAGACTCGTGGCGGTATCACCAACATTCTTGATGTTCTACGAAAGTAGCAATATAGTATAATATAACAAGAACCCACCAATGGGAGGAATATTGAATATACAAGATGATGCTTCTTTGGGTTTAGTAAGAGAGAAAGAAGGCACACACCTGGGGAGCAGTGTGTGTGCACCAACTAAATTCACTGGATGCAGCCAGAACTCCGAAGATAGAAAAGACTTCATACTCTTGGCTATGAAAAAGGGTCCGTACCATGAAAAAAAAAACGGTCATATAAAAAAAAAACACTTTTGGCCACAAAAAGACCCATCTAATGTCTTTTACCTTTTACATGCCTGTCTTGCCTTTCCACCAAAGGGTGGAGCTGGTTACTGTCACTCACCCTGATGGACACACAACTTTGGGTCACATCTATGGTTCGATTCAGAAAATTTCAACACGTGTACACTTTAGGGTTTTTTAAGCTCCTCTTTTAGCATCTTCGAATGAGGCAAAAGTTTCTTTAAAAAGATGCTTCTGGTTTATGAGGGTGAGGAAGGAAGACCTTTCCACTTTCTAATAAGGAAACTGCTCTCCAAGCTTCAAAAATGCATACAGAAGACATCTAGATCCAGGTCAAGGTGTGAATCGTTCCACTCCTTGGATTTAACTGAAAGCTGGTCACCCTTTATTATTAATTGCTCCACCTCAAACCAAGCGGGAGGATCAATTAACTCACCAGAATGACATTTACACCTTAACTGTAGACAGCATGGATTACCTCTGAGGTGTCCCAAGGGTTACTACTGGAAGACAGAGCACCGAGCAAGGTGGTCTACTTTGAGCTTTGATGGCACTTCTCATATAATTGCAAAAAACATTCTTTTAAGAAATAGATGGCTTGTTTGGATTCAGCGTGGCAGTTCTTAACGCTCGTGCTAAGCAGCGGCTAATAAGAACGAATCAGTTCAGCTCATTGGCGCAATCTAAGGCTGAGCTGGAAGGGAAAACGGTGTGGGGAAAACGATAAATGCGAGGGACAGAAAGACAGAGAAAGGGTGGTGTAGGTCTCTTCTTACCTGCTCCTAAAAATATTTTCTTCTCTGTACAATTGGTGATAACATGAGCCAGGTGACTCTAAACTTGAATTGCTAGCAACGTGCAATCCAAGCTTTGAACATGCAGGAACTTAAAAGAACTTACAAAATCTCTACCTGATCCCATCTTATCATAATCTTGTTATCACTGAACTTGGTACAGCAGCAATAGCACTTGGACTTATATACCGCTTCACAAGGCTTTACAGCCCTCTCTGAGCAGTTTACAGAGTCAGCCTCTTGCCCCCAACAATCTGGGCCCTCATTTTACCGACCTTGGAAGGATGGAAGGCTGTTGAGCCGGTCAGGATCGAACTCCTGGCAGTGGACAGTTAGGCTGCAGTACTGCATTCTAACCACTGCGCTCCCAGGGCTGCAAAATATTATTTTTTCCAGAATGTTAAACTATCATTGTAGATTATGGGCAGCAAACATAGAGAGGAAACAGAATTTTATCAGCTTATTAGGAATTTATTTCTCTCTCCCAACCCACTCCTCTCTTCTACTGGCTTGGGCAGCACCTGAGTCACAAACATACACATCTACATTTTTTTTCCTCATCTCTCCTGCAAAGTTAATTTCTTTTGATTGTGGTTCAACACTGGAAGTATTCCCCCCAAACCTTGAAGATGAACTACAGCTACGCAGAATGATGGCTCACATAAAGCTGATGATTGATCATTGTATGCTAAAGAATCCGGAATAAAACTCCCACTTCAATGCAAATATCAGGAAAGACACAACTTTAAAATCAAACGTTCAAACAATAAGAGAGGTGCTGCTAAGGTACGCTGCGGTATCTGAGCTTAAAGGACCCAACATTTATGAGAGGGTTTTTGCTCAACGGAACACCTTTTCCAATTGGCAAGAAACAGAATAAAGCAGGGGTGTGCAACCTTGGCAATCTTGAAAGACCTGTGAACTTCAACTCCCAGCATTCCTCAGCCAACATTCCCCAGCCAGCCAACTCCCAGAATTGACTCCCAGTCAATTCTGGGAGTTGAAAGTCCACAAATCTTACGTCATCAAGTTTGAACACCCCTGGGCTAACGGATGACTTTACAAAGGAGGTGATAACTTGAGTCTTCGTTCCATTTTGACGATTCCCTTTGATGAACTGGGGCTGGTTGAGATGGTATCTTTGAAGCCACAGGTGTGCTTCCTTTCTTTCGATAAGGCAGAGGTAATGGCAAAAGTGAGTAACTACAACAGAGTTACGTTGTAGCCATCCTTCGGAATACTGTGTTATTTTTTCCAAGTCACTGCGATTACTCATAACAATAATTTATTTAAGTCATCACCGGGTGTATTGCAGGGGAGGGTTTAAAAGAGTCCAGCGGGTAAAGTTGCATTGCATTGTCCCTGTAAACAATGAAACTTCCTACCACTCTGTGGCCCCCAGCCCAAGGCTACTTATTCTACTCCTGTACTGAAAATGCTCAAAAACACAAAAGTTCCCTCAGTGTTACATTTCAATCCAAACAGATAGTTAACCTCACAGTGATGAGAAAGGATTTAGTCAGGCTTTTTGAATTATTGTAATATAAAAATAAAAAAAAGCTTTACAAAAAGCAATGCAGCATACCCCAAGGCCGTGGATTAACTGCTGGGAAGCGACAGAATTATACACGCTAAAGGAAATAAAAAATTAAAAATCCGAAACGAACAAATGAACGGAACAATCCACACTGGCAATGAATTCCCGCATACGCAATAGAACAAGCAATCGGACATCCTTCTAGGCTGTGGGGAAACAACACAAATTTCTTTTCTTTTTTGTCAGATTACACTTTTTAATTAAAAAAAAAGATACAATAAAATAAAAACACACAAATAAAATTGTACATAAATGTGAATGTCCAACACTGAAAAAAGCAGGGAAGAAGGGTCGCAGCTCCGAGACAAAAGCGGTCTCCGATGAAGGCTAACTTCGTCCGGATGCTGGATTCCATCAGCCTGAGACATCGCCCCATCCCTTCCTCGTGTCAGCATCGTCGTCTCAGCAGGAAGCGGAAATCCCAACATTCAAGGAGGTCCCTTGGTTAACCAGAAACGGGCCCTGATGCTGCTGCTGCTGCTGTGGCTGGTGGCAGGCCTCCGTTTGTGCTGTCCCCTAGTCTTTATACATTTCCTTGTGCTCCAAGGCGAAGTCCCAAGACCTGTGACCTGGCGTCATTCCTTGGGGAAGGTGATCACGCTGTGGTGATGGCGTTAAGGTCCTTCATTAGTCCTTCCAGGTGGGCCATCTCTTTGGTGAGTTCATCCGGTTCGTAATTCTGCAGGAGATTTAACAGGGTTATTGGACAAGATGAGCTGCCTTGTGCGTGTGGGGAGGGGGGAAAGGAAGGTTACCAAGAGCCCTTAGACTTATATACCGCTTCCCAGGGCTCTACAGCACTCTCTGAAGCAGTTTACGGAGTCGGCATATTTCCCCCAGCAATCTGGGTCCTCATTTTACCGACTGCCAAGCGCACAGGAAAATCAGAAGATCCAGGCAGTTCAAATGGTTATAAAGATTTACTGCAAGCTGAAGCTCTCTACAAGAATCTGAGCTACTAACGGCCAAAGCAAACTGGAGGTAGATAAGAGTCAATGGAAATCAAGGTGGGCTGGACTTAGCTCTCCTGGGGGGCACAAAGGGCATATATTTATGACAGTTGCAGCATCCTGGTGGTCATGTGATCACCATCTGCCACCTTCCCGACCGGTTGGCTTTTGACGCTAAGCAAGTCAACGGGGGGAAAGCTGGATTTGCTTAATGGCTGTGTGATTCGCTTAACAGCCGAAGGGATTTGCTTCATAAATGGGCCCAAAAGGTTGCAAAGTTAGATTGTACTCCCTTAACCACCTCCTTGCTTAGCAATGGACATTCTGCTCCCACTTGTGTCTGACCTGGTCTGATGGGTTAGGGTTGGGGTTTTAAATATGTTCTTAATTATTGTTTTAAATTTTAAATTTGGGCATTATATTTAATTGTATTTTAACTTTTATATTCTGTTTTTTATATTTATTGCCCTGTACACCGCCCTGAATCCTTCGAGAGAAGGGCGGTATAAATAAATAAATAAATAAATAAATAAATAAATAAATAAATAAATAAATATAAGTTGAGGACTCTCTGCATTTGGTCTCGTTTCCCCTCTGCCTTCAGTGTGCAGTGGGGAAGGGTCTCCCCGCTATTACTGTCACATTTATGCACCGGCACGAAGCCAAAAATGATACCACGTGATCAAGTCGTAGTCCAGAAGTACACTTACGCTTTCTGTGTCTTCGAGCATCCTTGTGGTTTCCTGCACGTCAGGGGCACTCGGGACTACAACTGGCATGGGAGGCCGAGTCCTGCCTAGAGTTCCAATTGATGCTGTCTTCACTGAATGAACTGGATGGCTAGAAGCTTGACACAAGTTATAATCACGGTCAACCTTTTAACTGACAAAACCCATACAATGGCATGTGGATAATGAAGCAGCTTTGTGGCGACTCAATACAGTCGGATGCAATCACACTCCTTTCAGGTTTGGATTCTGCACCAAATCTACACACAGCCAGCAAACTACAAATCAACGGAAACTATTATAACTGGAGAGAAAAAAACCCCGGAGAAGCCAAAAGGTTGAAACTGTTAATTTAGAAGCCTTGAATGAATCTAAACCAGGAAGCCGTAAGGATAATACTTCGGAAAGCAGCAATATGTGATCCTAGATTTCATGGATGTTTTGCTGGGAAACTCGTTTAGGAATATGACGTTCCCAGGGAAAGATGGCACCTTGTGTCATCGTGATCCAAACCCCTCCCCTTTTGTATATGCATCCATGAGCCATCGATATACAAAAGGATGGTGCTTCAATTGTAATGCCACAATTGTCGTCTTCTTTGCTTTAATGAACCCGCTTGGCTGCTGGGAAGGAAGAGCAGGAACCACTTAACAGCAGTAGCAGACGTATATACCGCTTCACGAGGCTTTGCAGTCCTGTCTAAGCAGTTTACAGATTCAGCATCTTGCTGCCCCCCCCAAACAATCTGGGTCCTCATTTTACCAACCACGGAAGGATGGCAGGCTGAGTCAACCTGAGCTGGTCAGGATCGAACTCCTGGCTGTGGGCAGTTAGCCTGTAATACTGCATTCTAACCACTGCACCACCACGGCTCTCGAGGTCCCCTGTTTTTGTGGAATTGAGTCCTATCACTGCACCCATGGCAGAACCAGACCCATCTAGCCTATACGAGCATCAGTAACATTTATATCCAAAGTGCAAAAAGATGGAAAAATCTTTATCTTTGGAAGAATCCCATGGCAATTGTGGTTTACTCAGGGGGGATTTATTTATTCCAAATATTCAACTTCCTGAAACCAACTTTGATTTAGTACTAGCTACGTTTGGGTGATGGCATAATTTCTGCAGCATTTTGACCTTGTCTTTGGCCTCACTACCTCAAAATTCTCGTTTGCCTCAGACTGACGGGCAATATCTTATTACTTGCCACTCCTTATGACTTTTTCTTCCTTATGACTTTTTATTGGTACAGAACTCTGTATGCATTGAACGTTGGACTGGACCCAAAGACTTTAAAGCTCCTGATTATCTGAGAACGCAATGTTTTAATTGTGATGTTTTTAAAAATGTGATGATAAGTAAATAAGTTTGAACACAATTCTGTGAGTAGAATTAGAAGGCTCAAGAAAAAGGCAAAATCATTTTTATATAAATTGCACAGATTTTTTTTAAAGGTGGGAAAGTGACTATTTCCTTCTAAACTTCCCAAGACAGGAGAGATCAGTTCTTTGCATTAAAGAAAATAAAAGGGTCAGTGTAACAAGAAAAGTGATTTATTCAATCCCCACCCCTTGCAACCCTGGGAAGACATTCCTACAGATGAATGCCATTAAGCTGACCTTCTAGAGTAACTGCGACTTTGTAGCAGTTGTCAAAAACTTCAAAGAAGTTGACATTTATTTCTGGATCAGCGTTTTTGACATTTGGCAACTTTGAGATGTGAGGACTTCAGCTCCACACCTGCTGGCTGGGGAATTCGGGAAGCTTAAAGAAGGAAATGCTGATCTAGAATAGGCATCCCCAACCCCCAGGCCGTGGACTGGTACCGGGCTGCAGCATGCTAGAAACCGGTCTGCACAAACAAGCAAAGCCCCACCGTGGGATGCAGGCAGCACACAAAACCATGCACCCTCCTGTCTGCAGAAAAACTTCTCTCCACGAAACCGGTCCCTGGTGCCCAGAAAGTTGGGGGCCTCTGATCTAGAAGATCATGTTAAGGTATCGCTCACCTATCCCCTCCATTCAACTTTCCCTACTCACCTTGCTGCGATAGTAAAGGGGTGCTTGGCAAGGCAGGGTCGTAAGCGCTGCCAGTGGGCGGGACGGCTGGCACAGCGAAGCTCTTCAGAGGATGAGAGGGACGGACGTGAGCAGTGGGGAGATTCTGGCCTGTCTCCTCTTCCTGGGTACTGGGTAGGTAGGATGCAGACGCACTCTCTGGCTCCTGGTGTTCGGCACAACATGTCTGAGACGAAGAAGCTGGCATGGTGTCTGTGCTAGGTGTATTTCGAATCGTTTCTGGAAAGGAAGGAAGGAAGGAAGTGAACCGCTAGCTTTATAACTTTTCAACCTAACACTCAGAGAGTCCCTGAAACTGCCCAGCACCTTCACTGGTATTCGTTGGGTCACAAACTCTCTTTAGTTCCAAAGAAGGCCAACAAACTCTACACTGCTGCTAAAGTTTTGTGCTTTTTAATTTAGGCTACCTAAAGGGTTAATTTGTGTTTTTTTAAAATCTTAGCATCTGATACAATCACTGAGTAATATTAAGCTTTCCAAATCACCCACTGAATTTTCTATCTTATTCCTCCCTTTAGTGGAGTGTCTGGAGATTTCTTAGTTGGCTAGCTTTAATAAAGTGGTTTTATGAATGCTAGGTATAGATTCCTCTAAGCTGTTAGTTTTTCCATATGCGATGCAACAAATGGGTACTCTTGATGTTGGAAATTAAATCAGATGCTACTAGCGCTCTACAATTAAACAAGGGAGTGTTCTCACTTCAGAGTCATTATTTGCAGCTTTAATAATAAGAGAGCAAATTATGCAAATCTAAATTCTCAACAGAGAAGCTGAATTACCATCAGATTCAAGAGTAAATAAAATTCTAAAAGCTTAAATGTGCCATTCACTAAAAACACAGCAACGACCACCTTATTCTCAGAGCTTAAGGTGTGGAGGGCTGTTGAACAGCAACAGTTCGACTCCAACCAGAACAAAGTGCGGCAAAACAAATCAAATCCGTCCACAGTGTGTGTGCGCCATTGCGAAAGGAAAAAGGAACACACAATTAGTTCAAATCAGTAGGTACAACCTTCTAAGTTTGGTAGATTTCGGCTAGAGATGGCCACCCAAACATGTGGTTTGATATCTGCAATTAGATCGCATGAGGTTCTGGTCCTCACAATTCTTTCGCCAAGGGTGGTCCTCCGAAAACTGACCGTTCTTCTCACCTGTGGAATTAGCCCTGTCTGAATGGGACACAGAGGTGCCAACTGGCCATAGGTTTGCCTGATGATGGAGATAGTTGCAGGTTGGAGAGGCCAGGCTGCCGGAGTGGAAATGATGGTGAGGGTTATCAAGGGAATGGATGGGATGAGCACTAACCACAGCTGCGAATGAACATAAGACAGAAAGAAAAAGCTTAACAGAAGACCAACCGGCATGCGGGCTGAAGTGAAGCCCCCCAACCACACCCCACTTTCATCAACAACAATGCATTGAAACAAACAAGACAGAGAGACTAGGAGGCCCAGTTCCAGAGACCTGGAAGAAGAGATACTGTTCTGTCAAGAAATCCCCAGGGATACAAACATTAGGAAGCAAGAATTGCAGATGCTGGGCTGACCGGGTGCTGAAAAAGCATCTGATTTGCTTGAAAGGAAACCTTACTGGTTTCCCGGCACCCTACGCTGAAGTGAGGTGAGACGTGAGATTGAAGCACAGATGATCAAACTGAAGCTTCTGCCGTAGATGAGCAAAGAGGGATTAATGGTATCTGAGGATGGATTGGCAGCTACGCGTTGGATCATAATTAGGAATGGGTAATTCTGAACAAGGGGTCTCCAACTTTGTGGTATCACATAAACATAATTGTATGCACTCCTCCACATAAAACTGTTCAGTTGAACTTGATTTAAAGTGTACAGAAACACATCACCGAATGAATCGCTGATGTGATAATTTCCCTTCAGTTCACCATTTCTGCACTCATGCTACTGCCGAGTTCGTTTATAAATCTTCGATTCTTAAGTAACCTTAAAGGATCATATTTTCACTATATAGATCGTTTCCTGTGTTGAAGTCAACAAAGAAATCCTAGCTTTTAATTGAGCTGGCTGCAGATCCGTTACTTTCCGCTTGCTGTAGTTAAGTTATTCTTTAACCCATGTAAACATAATGCTTTTAAAATAAAACCCAAAGAAAACTTAATTCCTTGTTCCCATACTGCCAATGGAAGGGAATATAGTTGTGAGATCATGATAAATGATAAACCTGCAACGTATCTTATAACGAATAGTACCAAAGCTCTGAATAGTTTAGATATATTGCAGATTGGAATAAAATAAAGAGTATAGCTTACAACAAACTCAGGAACTCGACTATTCTCATGTTACTGGTTCCATTATTCTATGCCAGGCTTTAGCCATAATAAAACTTAAGTTTTCCAGTAAAAGGTACCACACACAATGCATTAACAGCGCACCGTGACAGAAAGAAATAATCTCTGAAAATGAAGGAACGTTACTGATCTCCCTTTATTAAGGTGGAGGAAAAAAGCAACAGGAAAGGATTTGTAAAATTATGAAGTGTTTCAAACATCTGCACTTGGAATAATGACAGTTTTCTTACACTACTTGTGAGAAAATCACTGTAAAATATTCCCACCCTCGCAGTCCATGTTAGTCTGAATATTGCATGTAAAAATGGTTCACATCTTCATGATGGGAAGAATGACATTTGGATTTTTATAACCATCAGTGTTTCTAAATTACCTTTTGGATTACAGTGATTAATTAATTATACATATCTTTTCCTTGCCTCAATTTCTCAATATATTTTTCTTACTGTTTCACTACCCTGAGCGAGGAACTATCAAGCATAATAAACATGTTCCCTTCTTCACTTCCAATCTTGCAACCGTCACAGTCCAAATTCATCTCTGTTGCCCTCTAGCACTTTCCCAACTCTTTTAAAGAAAAATATATCCATCTAAAATCTCTGTAATTCCATGGCACACAAATAAGTCTGGCATCACCCCAATTGTACAAGTTATGATAAATAGAGGATCTCAACTAACGCTGTTGAAAGAAAAACTACTTAGCTTCCTTTTACTACCTGTGTACGTGATTTGTAATAGGTATTAGCAGGATCTGGCCAATTTACAATTGCAACCTGGCACTGATCTGTATGGTTCTGGCGTTTACCTACTCCAGAATAATTAAATAGATTAAATTGACAGAACCCTCAATTACACATGACATTTCTTGGACCGGCCCATACATAAACAATGGCTGTGCAAACTCCCATTTCTGCTGGTAATATTTGTTATTTAAATCCACTAGGCTTGTCATTAGCATATCGCTATGGAGAACCATAAATTAGATCCCTATACTAAGGTGAAAAGTCCAAGCTTGTTCATTTCCTGGTGTTAAGTCTAACCTATGATATAATGCAGGCTATTCTGCTCAGAATATCTGCACGATACACAGGCAGGGTAAATTATGTTCTGCTGCCGGGATGAATCTACAAAAACAAGGGGTTGAAGTCACTGTCGAAAGAAAATGTAAACAGGCTATTTAGCCAGAAGTTTTTTTTACTGCTCTTAAGACTTGGGTACTGAACTATTGCTTTAAACGTCCTGCAAGCTAATCTTGCATGGATGAGATGGAGCCAGAAACATGTTTGACTCAATCAAGCCGGCTTTGGGAGGTAAACCCTGAACCTAGACTTACGTTGAGGAGGTTGAGAATCAAAAGGCATCATCATCTTTGGTCGCATCCCTCTTCTTCCTGCCAGGGTGGACATGCTATCCTCCGACTCATGCCCTGGTTTCAGAAGATCAAACGTTAGGTTCTGCTTGTCTTTAGGTCCATGTTAGGAAAGAACCGTAAGATTCAGCAGAGAAGCATTTTAAAACTTGAGGGGCCCTTCAAGTATCGAAAAAAGTATTTTCACTTTCTTCAAAAAAAAGTTTCATTCAAAGAAATCTGCAGCCTCCACGGCTGAAATTCTCAAAAGCGGAGGAGAATCCACTTTTTTAGTAACACAAACAATATGCTCGACAGTAATGAGTCATTAATAGCATTACTACTGCGTTTTTTTCTGATTTACATTCTGTTATGTAAATAGGGAATGATTAATAAAAAGAAAATTTGTGGCAACTGAGGTGAGCTGTCTTAATAGGGGAATTTTCGTAACACTTCACCACAATCTATTCTATGCAATTTCGTTATGTCGGGTTCTACCATTTACCGCCAAGCTAAGAATTAGGTCAGCATCATCTATCCTCACCTCTGTACGAGTTTCTTCTCTGGTGAATGTTGCTGTCCATAGAGTTGTCGACGGGTGTGATGTCTTGGGAATTACGAGGGATTGGGGTATCGGTCATGATTGGATTGGGATCTGGAGATTTGTCAATAGGCTTCAGCTCCAGCCTCTCGTGATGGATCCAAAGATCCGGTGGCTTGACGTCCTTGGAATTGCCTTTGTATTTATGAGACCCATTCACAGATTTACAAGCAGCTCGTTTTCTGTAAAAGACAAAAAAAAAATCACTTATCCCATTTTCCTGCAAGAATTATCTTCTATGAAAGTATCTTTGCGAAGAATAACGCTGCCCAGTAGTACTTTCTGTGAGGTTCCTTGGTGCTCTCTGAGCTTGATTTGTTTTCTTGCAGATTACCTAAACTAGGTAACCTCGTTAGTGCAAACAACCAAGCTCAGAGAACACATTTCAACCCAGAGCTACAAATATTCCCCTTTGTTAATATGCTTTGGATTGTGCATGGAGGATCTTCATTCTTTCTTTCCAAATGCTCATCTCAAAATAGCGAGAAGGGTCCTTGCGTATCTAACTTGGATGCTGAAGTCCATTCTGTACCATCAACGTTTTTAACCTCTCAAGCACCGAGAAGCAACTTGAAGGCAAACAACTACTGTTTTCACTCCTGCTGAGGACTGCCCTGCCACTAGCTGCTGTATATCCTGTGGCAACGAAAATCACCCCATCCACACTTCACACAGAAGGGGGAGGAGGAAGCTATGGAGATGACCTTGGAGAAGTCATCCAGAAGCTTTTAAGACCACCAGATCTTACCACTGTAAGCCTATCTCAATAAGGCATAATTTTAGCTTTCCCGCCGAATCAGTTTCTTCATCTGATCTACTTCGGAGAAGGGCGGGATATAAATGGAATTAAAATAAAATAAAATAAAAATACTTCTAGGCTGACAAACAAACAGGAAAAAAAATATTATCAGGGAAGAGTGAGGCAAATGTTCCTACCGCGGAGAAACAGAGGCACAGCGGCTCATAAAAAACAAAACACACCCATCCACCCAAAATATAGTTCTGAAATGGTTTCAACTATACCGAATCCGAACCGTTATTAACTATCATTCCGTATTATCTGAATACATTAATTCTCCCTCCAACATTATTCACATTACAGAATCAGAGAAGCCTAGAGCTGTTAAACAGGCACAGAATTTTTATGTGAGAAAGCCCTAAAATTTAAGTCCACAAAAGTACAATAGGCCACTTTATTGTGCTTTTTATTTTGCTTTCATTGTAAATCTGTATCCCTGAAGCCAACAGAGACACTCCTGCCCACGCACGTACGCACACACACACACACACCCAAAGCAACTGAAAAACAAAACCTTACTTTTTTTGGTGAGAGGTGGTCCGTCGGGTGCAAAATACAGCAACAATCACTACAACCACAATGGTGATCACTCCCACAGACACAATTATTATCAGAAGCATATTGTATTCCAGGGGGGAGGGGCTGCCATGAGGGCTGTTGCTTCCTAAGAAAGAACATAAAAATTACTCAAAATTATTTTAGAGCTGTAATTTCAATGTGAATGAAAGAATTGAAAATTACCGCTTACGCTAAATCAAAACCCATGTTATGCGACAGATATACATCCTGCCTGGTCAGGAATTTCAACTGAGTTTTTCTCTAATAAGCCCTTGACACTGAAAATTGACCTGAAAAACACTATCTTTTGGGGAAATGATAACATGAACCATTTCAAGCTCTTGGCCACTAACAGAGATGAGAAGATACTGACCACTGATGGGTGTTTTATAATCTGTTCCAACATCCAGTGGTCGATTTCCTTTTCCTGCAGATCCCAATGCTGCAAAATAAAAAAAATAACAGTGTTCAGGGTTTTGACTATCTCTTGTTCACTTTTGAAAATTTAATACGTTGTTCTTTTGGCTTTACACAGATCGCAGATAGGCAATTTGTTTCTCTTCAGCACCTATTCAGCTTGAGATTACACGGCCCCAAATATTTTAGTGGAAAATTGTTACTGTTTTTTCAAAAGAGACAGGAATGGGAACAGGAGGGTTCCAATAGGCCAACAACTTTAAAAAAAAGAGCCCTCTCAAAAACATCAATCCCAAATTGTGCCAGAGAATTTAGATTATTTTGCTAAAGAATTTTAGTGGAAAAATTTTGGACTTTTTGTGGGGGGGGAGGGAGTTAAAGGAGGAAATAGGAACAGTTCGATTCTCATAATACTTTTGCTTCAATCCCCAATGTTAAAACTCTAAAAAAAAAACCTAAAGCCCCTAAAAATATATATTGAAGTGTTAATTACATCCCTTTTTGTAATCTCATCAAATAACAGGATGGTCTCTGAAGCCCTCTAAGAGGCTGAGTTTCTGTCTGATTGCCCACCTCCAAGATAGACACATACTCCAAGTACACACAGAGAGAGACACACAGACACACACAAACAGATACACACAGAGATTGTAGCAGATATTTAAAGATGTCAAACCAATGATATTAATAGCGAGAATATACCTTTGTAATCAAAGCCTAAATCTTTTCTGATAACAAGACAAAATGTAATTCTCTATACATGTAATTTTCAGTACGTGTTTTTTTTTTCTCCCTAATTCGCTTTCCCTCATTTTTTGTACAGCTGGAGCCTAACGCTTAACTTACAACAGCTCACACACAATCACTGATATGGCAGGTATTTTCAAGACATATTAAATCCGAAAGGGAAGTGGGCACATTATGATTATCCCCCTGCTTAATCCTTTCTAACAAAGCCCAGATCACACGTAGGAATCTCTACAACCGATGTAGCGTTCAGTTCTTGACAAACTCCAGTTGATAGATGTTCCTGCCCTTTGGGGGCTGATAAGAGGTAAATGCAGTGAAAAACTCACTTCAAAGAGAATACAAGGCTGGATGAATGCAACCCGTTCTTTGCCACTGAGGAGTTTTATTATTCTTATTGCTTTCTTGCTTTCCTTCATTTAAAGCTACTGTATATTGATTTTGGTTTCTGACTATGACTATATACAAACAAATCCCTATTTATTTATGTGAATTATTTTTGCAAGGGTATTGTCAGGCCTTCTAAGAAATAAAAGGAATACTATAAGAGTTTAAAAAAAAACACCCTAAAAGATTAAAAAAATAAAAACTCCTACCCGATAAATATTTTCATTTTAAAAACTGCAAAACGTAGTGGCATACAGAGAATTTAAAAGTCACTGTGGAGCTTTTTTAAATTTGCAATAACTTCACTTTAGATTTAAAAAAAAATTGCATACATTCCAAATATACTGTTCCCCAAAAGAAGCCCCCGGGGGTTTTATATTTTAAAATTTCACAAGAATATTGTCATTCAATGGCACAAGTAGAACAATAACACTCATAAAAGATGGCACCGCACATAAAGCACCTTTATTGGTTTACCTTGATCATTAGACATTTTATCGGATGATTCAGCTACCAAGGCAAGCACAGGGGAAGAAAAAGCACACAAGAGAGCAACCGTTCACTGACATGGAAAGAACAAACAACATTCCTAACAAAAAACATTCTAGGCCACTGCGTTGCAGCATAGAAGTCCAGATAATAATAAGTTCTTCTAATGAGGACAATGCCTGATAAACAATCTGCTCAAAAAAAGAAAAAAAAACCCACGTAAAATATTGCTTATAACAAAAATAACCTTTACGTTTAGCGCTTGTTGGTTTTCACCCTACAGCAGGGGTTCCCAACTGGGTCTGCGAGACGATATTCCGGGTGGGTGTGTGCGAAAACGTGGGTTGAGAAGTTTCAAAATTATAGTGTATACGCATAACCAGGCATTACTTTTGTAAGGGGTATGAGAATATACCAGAAGCGTTCTAGGGGGTGCAGGGTGTAGAAAAGGTTAGGAACCCCTGCCCTACAGAAATAACATGAAAGAATTACTGCCTACCTTTCCTTTGTCGCAAATGTTTTAACAACTGTTTTGTTTCTATCTACCTGGGTCAGGGCAAAGTAAAGCCAAAATCCCAGGTAGAAAATTACCTTTTAAAAAAATGTTTTACAGCTTAGTACCAGGCGAAACCCTTTTTCCTCATCAGCTGTTTGTTTCATAGAGTAAATCAGAAGGGCTGGACATTCCTCTGCAACCTACCTTTAGGTGTCCTGAACTGGACGGCCTCTGACATAGGGCCCATGCCCTTGGAGTTCCGGGCTTGGATCTTGAAATAATACGCCGTGTCAAGGGTCAGCTCTTGAATCTGGTGGGTCAGTCTGTTGCCTACCACGGGTTCAATGACCCAGTCGTGTATTTCAGCATTGGCATCGGTGTTATAGTAAATTATGTAGCCTGCGTAACAAAATAGGAAAGGTTGGTGAATTAGGAAGGCATGTCTCCAAGCTCTGGAAAAAAAAAATCACGTTTTCAAGTTGTCTTGCAATCGCTTCTCCTAAAAACACAGGTTTTGTGAACTATTGCCATTAGAAAAAGTGTGTGCGTTTAATGAGGGCGAGACCATCCCTCCCCATCCATTCATTTTCTTTCAGCCCAGTCCCCAACCACACGTACACCTTCTTCCAGATGTTGCTTAAACTGGCAAACATATGTAGTAAGGTTGTACAGCACTTCCAATTCAATCCCCCAAAATGGTCCAGAGCGCCCAAGGGCACAAATATAGCATCTCTTTTGCAACTTTGTCAAGTAGCCATTTCTTTTCCTGCCACTGGGCAGCTGCTCACCACAGCTGTTGTGCAACTCTGCCTGGGATAGTAGGAAGCTTCTTAAGAACTTGGAGACAAGCAATACATCTCTAGTCCTCCGTATTCTGAAGTTTCTTTTTGAAATCATGTCTGAAGCATAGCACAACTCAAACATTTGCACAGGCAAGGGACAACTGCCTACACACCATTGCATTTGTTGTGCATCCGATGAATCATCCCTTTTGCCACCCAAAAATATGTAAGTGAAATCAATTTAAAAAAAAAACCAACTTAAGAGCGGATCCAACATAATTAGTATCCGTCTTCTCATTTATCTGTAACCACATCATCCTCACTGTATTTTATCCAAGACATTTCACCTGTAATTTTGCCATTGGCTTCAGATGGAGGCTGCCAGTTGACAATTATAGTTCTGGGCTTTCCTTCTTTGCTTACCACTGTTACATCTTTGGGTGGAGAAGTTGGAACTGCAAGAAAATGTCAATTAAACACAGATCTTTATAATCCAAAGTGTTTTCTACAACAACAAAAAAAAGCTAAAGCAAAGGAAGTAACAACATAATGCTGTTAATAAAGGCATGGCATATGACGAATACCTTGCTCAAAAGTAGTGCCATGGGCTGTCATGCTCCACGTGCTTGCTCTCCGGCCTTTTGTCACCATGACAGAGAATTCGTATAAAGTGTTTGGTTTTAAGCCAGTCACCAAGAAGCTTAAGGTTGTTGTATTTGCTGTCTATGAGAATCAGAAAATAAAAGTGTAAAACATTTCGTTCCTATTGTTCCCCTTTCTCTCGCTCACTCATGAAAACGCACGTCAAATTTCTTTCTTTTTCGGCTGCCGAAGGTTTGGGTAAAATCCCTGAGATCCCACCATTTTCCTTACCTTGTACTTTGTGTTTGCAGGGATGTTGGTTTTCCAGCGGACTGTGTAGTAACGGGCATCTGAAACCTTCTGGTTCTTTGGCAGAGAATTGTCTGCCCAGGTAATACGAACGGTATCGTGGCTCAGGATGGAAGCCTGAACTCCCACGGGTGGCATCATGGGGGAGGGGTCTGGCACTGGAGTGTATGGAGCATTAACAACAAATAAATCAACTTCAGAAGTGTCTAAAGAATTGATGGGTAAAACGTAGGGTATTGCAATAACAAAAGAAAGGTGGCGTTTATACGTGAATAAGAAACAAAAGGGTGGAATGCAGGGTAATACAATGGAATGAGAGGTGAGGAGTGGAGAAAAAGAGAGAAAAGCCAGAGTTAATAGGCAACACGTCACCAGCAAAAAAAACCACAAACAAGTTCTCAGTGATTATTTTGCTTCCTTTTAAAAATACGCGGCATCCAGAGATTCTACAGGACTTAGCCTTTGAGTAGGTTTATCGAAGATAACGAGGACAATGACTTTCAAATCTGGGTATTCATTTGAAAGTTTACTAATTAGGATATACAGTATTATAGTTGCATTAAAATATTAATTTATTCCAGCTCTGGAAAATCAAGGTAGAATTAGCATCCAACAGAGACAATGATAAGGAGTAAACAGTATTAATGCCTAGTATTAAAAGGAAAGTCTGCATTTCCGCAAGCTGAAAGACATTCAGAAAATATCTTTATAAGAACAACTAGGATCTAGCAGCCCAACAACAAAATACCAAGTCAGTGTTTTCTTTCAAATTACCTACCAGATAGTGCCCTTTGTCAAACAGTAACAATTTAACAAATCAGCTAGGATGATTAAAGGCCTGGAGACTAAAACATACGAAGAACGGTTATAGGAAGTGGGTTTGGTTACTCTAGAGAAAAGAAGTACTAGGGGTGACACGATAGCAGTATTCCAATATTTGAGGGGGCTGACACAAAGAAGAGGGGTTCAACTTATTCTCCAAAGCACCAGAGGGCAGGACAAGAAACAACGGATGGAAACTAATCAAGGAGAGAAGCAACCTGGAACTAAGGAAAAACTTCCTGACAGTGAGGACAATTAACCAGTGGAACAGCTGGCCTCCAGAAGTTGTGGGTGCTCCATCACTGGAGGTTTTTAAGAGGAGACTGGACAGACATTTGTCTCAAATTGTATAGGGTCTCCTGCTTGGGCAGGAGGTTGGACTAGATGACCTCCAAGGTCCAGCTCTATGCTGACTGACTGATGGATTGATTGACTGACCTCTCTACAATGTTTAAAAGTTTGTTTTTTATCCAACTGGTCGTTTAGTTTAAAAAATGATAACGACACACACTACTGAAAAACATAACATGCTTTTGATTGACCTATGTCTATACCAACATGCTTACAATTATAATACTGTAGATTGGGAAGCTCAGCAAGCAAATTTAGGAATGTATAATTCACGCCAATGTCCCAAACTGATAGTAGGGGTTATTAAGGAAACCAGGAAATCACTGATCCAGATTTCAAAGTCATTGTTCAGAAGACAGTTCAGCAAATTGTCTCTGAACACGGAAGAAAGAAACAAGCCATCAGCAAACTAGAAACGGTTTGTACTCCAATATATTTTTGGGCTAAACCATCTAGGCTATCCTTTCTTTACCTGTATAAGCTCTAGTCACTGCACTCTCATAAAGAGGGATTCCTTCACCAACGTTGTTATACGCTTTCAAAGTGATCACATAATGGGAACTGGGATCTGGGGGGAAAAATTATTCAATTTTTACAGCAAATCATTACTTTTTTTCTATTATAATAAACGTGCTCGATATTTTCACATACATCAAGCAGCGTGAAACCGCACGATACACACTAGAAACATCTGTTTTCAGAGATAATTCAAAATAATTTAGCTTTATTGTATTAACTCAGGCACTACAACAAGAATTGAAGAAACTTAACATTCATTTTGCTATTATTTCCAAATGTGAAAACTAGAGTGAATATAGAAACAGACACTTTTAACACCAAATGGGGACATAAAAAGCAAGCATTTGGATCAGTATTGATTTTATATTGTTACTTAGCAAAGTATCCGATTAAAATCTTGCGTAATTACCCAAATTTTCAATTGTGTAGTATCGCTGCTTATAATCCACCTTGATGGTCTGAGCGTGGGGACTGCCTACGCCGTACCCTATAGCATAGCCTCTGACCACAATGTTCTGGTTTTCTGGTGGAGTCCAGCTGACCACAATACTGGTTACAAGTGGACGTACGTGCAAGGAACTTGGCACTTCTGGAACACGAGTTTCTACAAAGAAGAGAACTTATTTAAATACATTTTAAGCTAAGAAATAATAAACCTAAAGGACTTAATTTACTTTTAAGAGATGTCACCGAGTTATTTAGACCCCTATATCCACCCAGAGTCACCTTATAGGGGAGATGGGTGGCACAAACATTTAATTAATAAGTAAATGTAAAATAAATAAAATAGCTGCTCAGCCCTATAAAGCACTACTGATGTCAGGACTACTGTCAACGCTGCTAACATCGGATGTTTTTGTATTGACAACAGATGGAGATGCAGCCATTTTCTTCTTTTTGCTTTTAGAGTTAGATGATGCTGGGAGTGGGGGGGGATGTGCACGAGAGTCTAGCTAGACATAACGCTGGACCTAGTGTGAGAACCAAGGTCGTTGAAATAAGAGAGGATAAGGAATTGGCAGGCTGGAGAGCTGGAGGGGAAGCCTGCGCTTCACACTAATTGGGGAATGTGATTTATGGCTGTTAACTGGAGGAGGGAATTGTGCTTTGATACTATGTGCTCAGTTTTTGGCTTCGATTGTGTTAGCACCGATGCTATGCTACTCAAATAAAGATTCTTTAAGGTAAACAATGCCTGGAAGTTCTTTGAAGAGTTTCATCTGTCGGAACCACGACAACTGCTTTTACTGTAACAGCTAGAGTGACAGAATCTTGCAAGTCTGGATGTGCCTCCACCCTTCATCCTTTGATGAAGGAATGTAAAAGATTTCGGTCTTTTCTCATGAAGCTTTCACGTTCGTAACACACGTACTCTTGTTAAATCTTGGTTAACCATACCATCAAGGTCACTTTCAAAGGTTTCTGCTGATATCCAATCCGTAGCTATTCCTGTGCCATTAACTGTTAAGGCAGCCACTCGGAAGCTGTACTCAGTACCTCGTTCCAAACCTAGTACAAAACACATCATACTGAAATATAGTCTTCAATATTAATTGCCAGCAAGCTTTCCGCTTCTAATTAGAATAGCAATAGTTCCATTATCCTGTTACTTCTAAGTGCCCCAATGAGTATCTTCAAGTGATTTTTATTTCGAAGTTATCATTTCAGTCACGGCTGACACAGATCTAGTTAAACAAATACTTTATGTTTTGGCCTTTCGTCTTCCTGATGATTACTGGAGCATAACCCACAGCTAAGCAGGACAAATCACCAATATTTGCCGTAAGGCTCCAAAAGATTTGGTCGACAGAAATTACTATCTGTCAAGCCTGAGAGAACTGACACACTGCAATGACCTTTCCTGTGTGTTGGTGGCAAAAGATTATGTAATTTTCCTTCAGCAAATAGAAGGACTAAGAGTTACAAATGATTTACTCATTTTATTTCCGCAGCAGGTGATCTTAACATTTTCTATAAAAACAAAACACCTAGACAAACACATTAACAAAACAAAGGTGAATTAAAATATTGTCATCTGACAAATCTGACTTAGGGGGGGACATTTCTAGATGGGTTAAGCCTTATTTCAAGGACAGAGAAGGCAGAACAAAAGAGAGAGTTCCTGAGAAGTAAGAAATGCCCGCCAATCTTTAGGATGGCTCGAGTGACAAAGGAGCATCTGCGATGAACCCACAAACTAGAACAAGCTAAGAGGGCTTCCCCGAGCAAAAGAAATATTGCAAGGACAGAGAAGGTTATTTTTATAATAGACCCTCTTGTTTTCCTAAAATAAGAAGCTTGCAGTTTGTTTAGGTTATTATTAGACTGGGAATTCCAACTTATTCACCTTCAATGAGCTGTGAAAGTTGTGTCCCCACAATGATTTCGGTGACATCACTTTTGCGTATCACTTTTCGGTAGCGAATCTTATAGCCAGTAATTTGCCCATTGTGTGTTCCTGTGGGAGGAGGCTGCCAATGCATCATGATGCTCTGTGGGAAGTTAAACGGCATTATAAATCATATTCTCTAAATTAAATTAGGCTCATTGTCATGCTTCATTAATCTCCACTACACTGGTCTGAGAAATAATTTACCCACACTTAGAAATATTATATATAAACTTAGTATCTCTGACATTAAAATTATGTACCTGAAAACAACCCAATTGTGTAACTTACAAATAGTATTGCATGTATGTATGTATCAATAATTTCCACAACATACTTTTAAACATCAACATGACTCTCCACTATTGGTCCTGAAACAATGAAAATCTTCACTATTTGCACACTGAGCTAGTACAGTCAATCTTTACTGCAGCTTTTAAGCATGCAAATTGAGACTTTATCCAGTCCCAAAATAGGGAAGTTTATAAACCACAGCTGATACACTCAAGATATAAGGAGGAAAATCAAATGCTTCATCTATGTCTAAAGAGGGAAGTGTCTTACCTTGGAGTTTTGCACTTCTAGTGTTAGATTCTGGGGTGCAGCACTGGGAACTAGAAATATTAAAAGAAGTTATTCAAATCTGCTTCAAAACTGAACATCTCTCAGGGAGCCTTGTATCCCCAATGTAAATTAAAAATGAATTATAGCTGCTCCAAGTTTAAAATCAAGTACATTTTACCATGATCTCCCAATTTCACTGAATTTGCGGGTGGGTGTGTGTGTGTACATGTGTGTGTAAATTTTCAGAGCAGTATCTACAAAGGTTTGCCAAGATAATAATACCTTGTGTTGATAGAAGCAAATTGGTTATATATAAAATGCAAATAAATACATATGAATGCTTTCTGTAATTGGAAAACACTTACCATCTGACAGCGTACGAATAACAACATCTTGAGTAGAGACTCCTGGGCCATGTTTATTGTAGGCCACAACTCTGAAACTATATTCTGTATATTTTTTCAAACCAATTATTGTATAGGAAAGACCTCCAACATCAATGTCCTATTTAAAAAGATGGAAAATATGATGTATAAATCATAATTTGGGCTTGATAAATTTATTTAACATGCTTAATCCACATGAGGCTGAAATTATGGCTACTTAAATACTTGCTCATTTCTGGTTCTGGAGATTTCTCTCTCTCTCCCAGCTATCCTGTGTTCATATCATAAATACAATATAATTGAGGACAAAATAATCTATTTAGAATCAAAGCAAAGCTTCCTAACCAGTCAAAATAACAAAAGCATGGTTTCTGAATAAATGAATGCTTCTATAGTTTTGCACCAATAAGTTCAAAAACAGAAGGAAGCATTGACAAAAGTATTTTGATGAAACTCCCAAGATCTGGATTTCAGTATTAATTGAAATACCTGCCATAGATTATAAATACTAACTAGCCTATCTCAAGAATTACTAATCTAGCTATTTGATTTAACAATGATGGCGAAGATGTTTTAAGTGGTCAAGGATCCAAAAAAGAACAAAGGTAGCTAATTCTAAAGACAACTGTCATTGCTGACAAGACTGTCACTCAACATTGGATAAATCCAATGAACTGGATATAACAAAAATATATCAGAAAGACCAAAACTGTTGGTTTATCAAAATAGACACGGGTTTAAAACCTGTAGCGAGTGAGGGTAAGCCATTGTTCAAAGCCAAAGTAAAAACTGGATTTTAATATATGTGAAAATTCATCAAAGGTCACTCCACCAGACAATTATCATCAGGAAGAAAGCCACTTCTTCGTATATTGCAAGCAACAGCTCAGAGAACAGGGGCATCCCTGTCAGCGCATGTTTTTCTTGAGGAGACATTCTGATCTAACCGGAGTAGGGGTATTTTTTTTAGGTCTTAGCTATTAGCAGCAGCAGCAGCAAATTGTAAACAGAACCAAGAATTATACCTCATAATCATGATATGCCAATGTAAAAATGACTTTCTTAACATACAGACTAATGTATCTCACCTGTTCATCCTCTGTTCCCTTCTCCATGTAATACAGCTTGTAGTTCTGGATCTCACCATTGCCAGATAAGGGTGTACCCCACGTAACAGTGATTGACATGGGAGAGGTAGCATATGCACGAATGTTGGGGGCTGGACCTGGAAGCTGAACTAAATAATAAGCAGGGCATATTACAAAATAATAATAAAAAACATTAATAACAAAACTGTAAAAAGAGCAACGTAAATAGCATTCTGTGAAATGCAGAGACCTGCCGATATTTAATGCTTACCCTCAGGTTGTGTGGCCACTTTCAGCGGTATTGAACTCTCCCCAGGTCCATGTTTGTTTTGTGCTACCACTCTAAAAATATACACTGTTTCAGGCATCAGGTTTTGGACTGTCACTTGCATTTCTCCGGGATGACTCGTGTTTTCAACACGCTCCCTTTATTTAAAAAAAGAAAAGAAAAAGATTTGGGAGTGGAAATGGGCACGTCATGACATATTAGGACAGATTATTGTTGTTTTATGTTGGAATGAAATCATCAGTTATGGATGAATATTGCTACTGCTGTTTTGTAAATCATCCAGACCAAAAGTATCTTAAAAAGTTAAATCATGGCGACTGTTTTGACTTAATCTAGGATAATCAATCGGACAGCCATAGACTTGCATTATAAAAGATGCAAAGTAACTATGATGAACTTCATTGAATTAATGTGGCCTGCTGTACTAGAGGATGTAAAATAAACTCATTTGTAACCCCCACGGTCTTCAAATAACTTTTAATAAAACTTCAACAAAATATGACTTTTCAGTGAGAAATTTGTACAACATGACCTGCTAAAAAAAGCAGTACAATGTTTTTATCAGGATTTACAACCTGGGAGCCCAGACTGTCAAAAGATCTGCCGCAAAAAGTTGAATAGAAAAAAAATGAAGCAAATAATTACTGCAGAACAGTATATATTGTACAAGTATAGACAGCATATAGAGACTTGCGACTGGAAGTATTTATACAATCTTTGCACCGGTGAAATCTGAGGGTATCTTCCATCAATGATCTATGCCTTTGGCATAGCTTGATATCTTAGCATCACGAAAGCCTGCAAATTTTGTGAAATCAGCTGAACTAAATATCTAATTCTGGTTATTTTCATAATTAAACTTCAGTCTGTAGTATGTACTAAAATTAGGGGCTGTCATGCTTTGCCTATCAGCCCAATTTCTGGTTTTTTTTTAGTTATGGGCCAATACTCCTAAATGCTCACAGTTTAGCGATATTTAAAGAAGCACACCTGTTACTCATTTCCTTGGTGTAGAACACTGAGTAGGTAAGATTGTCTCCCTGGGGGTCAGACGCAGGGGTCCTCCACGTTAGCTTGATGAAACGAGTAGACACAAGGGACGCCACCACATCTCGAGGGGCAGAAGGCAAAGGTCCAGTTGTAGCTGGTGCTAGATGGTCAGTAGTGGCACTGGTCAGTGAAGTGGGAGGTAATGTTGGGATGGCAACATCTTGTCATGTGCAAACATTGGGGAATATGAAGGGCAAACATCACGACGATTTAAGGAGAAAACAGAAAAAAAAACCAAAAAAAGAAATAAACAAAACCACGGTGGAAAACAAAATGAACACACAAAAAAAGGCCATTAAACTGAAGGCGGGCATGCAGGCAAAAAGGTGACTACTGACAACTAATGGGAAATATCAAGGAGACATCACTATTGGAGAAGCAATCGAAAATCTCTATTGTAATGAAAGTGAGAAGGGGAAGGGTGGGATGAATATTACAGATCAAGTCTCATTTCATCATTAAAACATTAGTTTCTGAAAACTAAGTCTGGTTATGGGGTAACAGTTAATTTTTAGAAAACAATCTGTTCAAATCTGCAATCAAAGGCATGGAGGATTATGACATCTGTTCTTAGCAGAACTAGGATAGAAATGCAGAACATTCACAGTAAAACTTCTTAAAATATTGATAAATTACATAATTTTCCATTTGGGACATTTGCTTTTTACTAATCTCAAATACCTCACTCTGAACTGTCCTACTAAAGTGGTCATGCTAATTTAAAATGGCATTTCTTTTTAATGCAACAATTATATTTTAATTAATTGCCCTGAACAAAGAAGAATATTCAATTAAAAAAACTTTAAAATTGCATATTATATCCCTCTTCATTAAATCTAGTAAAAACTCATTAACAAAGTCATTATAACTAAATTCCATAATATGATCATCCATTCTAAAACAGAATGATTGTTTTGTTCCCCAACACTGGCCAATGATATTCTGCCTTGTGCAATCATATTGAAGAACAATAATTAGAATAGAATCCTTTACATGTTAACAAAAAAGCATTTAAGTTATCTCTTCTTTTATCTTCTTTAAGGAGTGTCATTTTTCAATATTAACTGGAGGCAATCATTATTTGATACAGTATTATTTATGCGTTGGAATAAATTTCAGAGGCAACGCAGGTGCCTTGACAGATGTGGAGAGTATATAAAATGGTTTGGCATAATGATGAATAAAAGATGAATTCTAAAACAAGGGAAGGAGGGGAGAGAGGGAGAGAGAATTGAAAGTGAAAAAACAACAACAAAAGATGGAAAAAATTAAAGAGATGAATAGTAACACTTATACTGAATATTACTGTAGAGAAGTTGAAATACTATATCAATGAGAAATTTCTGTGATGTATACACAACTTGGATGTAAACCAATGGGAAGTGTATGGAAATTGCCAATTCAAAAGACTGGATATTATGGTTTCAGACTGCAAATTTGTTTTGACAGACATTCCAACGCTTCATGTTATAATTGTAATTCTTGAATGGCAGTGGACAATATGAGGATATTTTAATTATTTGAAACTTTGGACAGTTGATTTGCTTTCTGATGTTTGAAGTTACTAAAAGTATATCTGTTGAGCTCCCTGACACATTACTATAGTATTTTGACTAGGATGTTTTATTTAATCTCTTTTTTCCAGTGCAAACATTTAAAGGAAATCATAAAAGTACAATGAAAACAACCCTCCCCTATTTGGGAAATATTTTGTTTTAAAGGAAGTCATTTTATTCTTTACTATCATGCCCAAATAATACAAAGGTGTGTCACCATCAATATATCAACAAAGAACATTAAAAAGGGAAAGCAACATTTCCTGCCAGTCCAACAAAAGTGATGCTGTATAAGATAAGATAGCAAAGTCAATTGTTAGTGTAATAGGAACATAAGGAAAATATTTTGCATCTGTCCAGTAATAAAACATGCTCAGGCCTTTCACTTAAGAGGTTAAAATCCAATGAGGGGAGCCACCCTAACATGCTCTATTAGAACTTGGAAAGGCGAACAGCAAACAATAATGTCTTTACAATCTAGCAGTCTCGCAGACACATTTATCTTTTTGAGAACTGTGAAATCTTCAAATTCATAGCGTCAGAATCAATTCTAAACACTCAGGCTTCACATATCATGCTAAATCATAATATGGTTCATATCATAGTTCATATCAGAGCTTTTTCAACAAACCTAGCCTCAGGGTTATGTTGTAAATAGTTGCAAGAATGGAATATTACCCCCGATAATAAAAACACATTACCAACGGATCTCCTTAAACTGATAGGATGAAGTAGATTTCAATTTTTCTGATACTGGTATCAATTTCATATTGATAGGACAAAGTATTGATTTTAAAAGTATTTATAAGAATAGAATACTAAAAAGGCATGTGTTAATTGTAGACTGAGACCATGAGTTTCAGTCAAAGGCAGCTGGCTAATCTTGGGCCAGTCGCTTTCTCTCAGCCCTAGGAAAGAGGCAATGGCAAACCACTTCTGAAAAATCTTACCAAGAAAAATGCAGTGAATTGTTCAGGCAGTACCTGAGAAAAACAAAAATTATAGGCAGGAGCAATCTATCCATGGGTGAACAGTGCCCCATGGGGAGGAAAATATAGCTCAATATTCTGCCCTATATTTTAACAATGTACGACTCTACTTTCTTACCATGATCCAGTATTATCAGCTGGGCTCCAGACTGTATATTTCCCACATCATTTTCCGCAATACATTGATAAAAGCCTTCATCTGATTTTACCAAACCCAAAACCTGTAGGTTGTGCTCATTCTTTAAAAAAACAAAACAAAAGAAAGATGTACAGCATTCATTATAATGTACTCTAGTCACTGTTCAGGATTTTGGAAATAAAAATCATAAAAATAAGAAACAGAGAAAGAGAGAGAGAGAGAGAGAGAGAGAGAGAGAGAGAGATTGTGTGTTATCTATATTCACAACTCTTTCCAGCCTTATCGTTCTGACTTGTCCTTATTTTGTTTCTTACATCTTCACTCTCGCTATTTATACTGTTCAATGTTGACAGAAGTAATTTAATAAGTGCTTATTTATTTACTTCCGTCATTTGTGTATTGCCCAATCTGCAAGAATTCCTACTGGCTTATGGTGATCTCCCTTTGGTGGCTCAACCTCTAGCTGTTTGCAAGTCCGGGAAAAGACATTTTGCAGGCAAAGGGCAAGGCAGTGCTGCCTTTCTGTTCAATGTCCATAAAGCAACTGAACTGTAACACCATTTTTTGTTTCAGCGCTAACAACTTGATTGCATCCTTTCCTATGCTATCCAGAGATACCAGGTTGGTCCGTATCTTCCAACACGCTGTTACCGGCTGAAGCAGTTGCTATACTTTATCTAAAGAAAGACTGGTCTTCTCTTTTCTCTAGTTTTGCTGTTATAAACTTCTAGTTGTTAGCTTTTCTTTTCTGCCATTTTGCTACCGTTGAGGATTTTAGGCTTGACTATAAGTGAGGGGACCAATGGAGAATAAATTTTCTCCTTGGAACTGTACTACCCCCATGCCTTCAAATCAAACATGAATCTAATGACAGTACTCTTTGCGAAAATAATCCAAAACTGAACTGGCACATTTTTTAGTGTCTTAGCTCTAGGATGCAGTTTGTATCAGCTGTATACCTGGAAATATTTTCAGCTTAAAGTTGAGGAAGAAGCAGTCACGTGACGCAAAAAGCTCTTCCAATTATCTAGCTGCAAACTGTTGCGACTGGGTTACTTGAAGGGAAAGATTTTTATATTTACACTTTCTAGGGCAATATATTAGTGATCCAAACCATTTGGCATTCTTTTAAGCTTGAGCTTGTGACAATTAAACCTGACCAAATGTCTTATTAAATATGTACTTACTACAATTTTAAAGTAGTCACTAGGGATGACCATGTCTCCATTCTTTACCCATTTGACCACTGGAGTTGGCTTCCCACTCACATCACATTCAAACACAATATCCATGGATTCGTGTGCATAAATATTAGTGGGCTGCTTCAGAAAACTGGGAGGCACTTCAAAGTGAGAGAAAGGTCAATTACTAATTATTGATCAAACAAAAAAAACTGCTTAATCGGACAAGATGAGGTCTATCATTTATGTTTCAAAGATATCTATTCTAAGACACTTTCCAACAATGAATGGTTATTGGTAAAAAAAACCCCGAAATAATTAAACAATACAATTTTACTAAGGATAACCTGTGGGAAATTTTATTTTATTATTATTTTTTTAAATGTCAAATTATATTTTAAACAAATAAAATCAAATTTGTGGGAAGCAAAGGTGAACTTTAAGGCTTACTTTCGTATTTCCTGTTGTTGGCAACTATTTTATAAAATCTCAGTTAAGGCTTTCAGCAATACTTTTTATATCTTATCAGCAGATCGAGATCAAATGTCCTGCTTTAATAAGTGTAACACAATTCTGAGTGTCTACGTTCAAGCACATGCTCAAACGTCACCCACAAATGACCTTTTCTGAGTGGCAAAGGGGATAATTTTGTTTTGTATAAGTGAGGCGCATCTACCAGTATGATGTTTTAGTCAGCAACACCAGACCTGATTCAAATAAATGGATCTGAAATATATTCTAACCATGAATGCTTAGAATTGTACTGTTGGAACTGTACACAGTGATGTGCATCAATACATCTGCCTTTAGTTTCTACAAGTCCCATTACCTTTCATAACATGTTAATAATTTGCCATTCCAGAGCCAAAAGAAGATATTTTACAAAACATCCCCTTCACTTTTAACTTTAAGATCAATGATTTCAGATAAGTGCCAGAAGAGAAAAACAAAAATTTCCCATTGTTGTAGAATTTAAAACTGGAAAAGCAAATACACTATTGCCAGGATATAATCTTTTAAAAGTGGCAAGCTATTATTAAAGCAACAGCTGGCATAAAGCTTTCTTAATATATTATAAATCAGTTTTTAAGACAACCTAGTTGAACTCTAAAAGCTGTCAAATACAATTCTCTTGAGTATCAACAACACTACCATAGATACTTTATGTATATCCACATCAAGTACTCAGGGATATATTTTGGTCCCACGGGATTTGATGGGAAGTTCTTACTGAAGAACCCATTTTTCATAAAAAATGAACCACTATCTTGGTTTTAAATTTCATAATACCTCTTCATAAAATTAAAAAGAAAGCAATTCTTATTATTTCTAAATGATGTCTGTAAAGAATTAAAACAACGAAGAAGACTGTTGATGAACAATGTTACTTTGGATATGTATCTGTCAATATTTCCATCTTGTAACTGTCATTTAAAGCCTAGAACAATTTGTAACATAGCAAGGATGCTTTTGAAAATAATTCTGCCACCAGAGCCGGTTGCATCATACGCTCCAGCAATGCGAAAAAAGTCACGATATGTCTCGACATGTCACATGACATGGCAAGTTTGACACCCGTGCACTGGACACCCCAAGATTTCCCAGGTGTCAAACAAAAAGGCAGAGGAACCACTTAAAGGTGATTATAAAGGCTTTTACTTTATTTCATTCAATGAATGAGAGCAATAGGAATGTTCAAAATTCACACACACTGCATGGAATCAATCCCATTTTTTTTTAGCACCGAGATATTCTTTAAATCAGCTTATATACCCTGGCTGCAGGAATAATCTATCAGTTCATTTACCTTTTTTCAAGTGTTCATTTTAAGCCTTCATTTAAAAAGAGGAAAAAGAAACTCCACTTGATAGATTTTTTTAACAATAATGTTTGACACTGACAGGCCAGGAAACTCAAAAACCAATGGAATTTGCGTCATACCATTCTCAGGAATCTCCTGCAGAGCTAAATACAGTGGCTGACATTCCCAGCTGAAAAGTGAACTTATAACCTTGTCTTCATCTGTCTGTCTCCACGTTACTTCCTGAATTACAGTGATAAAAGAGAAAACTACCTTCTGATCATTTAAACAGGGGAAATCTGGTAAGTGAGATCAGATCAATTTCCTCTTCCTTAATGTACCTTTTAGGTATAGAACCCTAAAACTGAAAGTTGGAAATTTACAGAGGTCGAAAGTTGTTTGAGAGCAGAGTCCTGGTTTGGGTGCAAGGCCAGCTGGGTGAAATTGGCAAGCAATTCCCTTTTATCCCTAAGAAGGGAAGCAATGGCAAACCATTTCTAAAAGTGTGGCCAAGAAAAGTCCATGCACACATCAGAAGTCAGGGCTGACTTTTAGTACATATACAGGTGGATAATATTATCCACCTATATATGTACTACACAGTCCTTGTGTACATTTAACCAGACAATCTACCTTACTATATAAAAAATGTGTGTCTCTATTGAAGAATATAGTACACTCTTGGGATTAAAAAGTTCTTGCTATCTTCAAGCCACAAGATAGCAACGTCAGCTGTGTATTTACAAAGTAATAAATGGAGCATCTTTATCCACCGCAGACCATCTGTTTATCTGTCTACCTAGCCCGGTTTTCAAGGTGGAACCTTTCCAGTGGTTTAGGCTAAGCTCTTTCCCAACTTTGTATAGAAATGTTACAAACTTAATTTGCAAACGAATTATTATTCCACTGCTATGCTATGATAATACTCTTGCTTCAGTCATACTGCTCTCCAGATACCTGGGATCAGTAATCATAACTACATTAATTTTGCTCCTAAACAAAACAATGTTTTTTTTAGAATTCAACTGCCTCAGCTATATTAGCACTGATTTTTTTTAAAAAAGTGTATATATCCATATAAATAAATATATATATATACCCTGCACAGTAAGATCAGCTGGAGCTTCAATAGTTTCATTCCCATTATCTGCGATGCAAGTGTATGTTCCTGAATCATCTTCACTGATAACATTTATCTTCAGAGTTCCCCCAGACAGGAAAAGAAATTTGTGAGAACTGTATAAAACAAGACACATTGCTGGAGTGATTTTTTTTTTTTTGGAGTATGAAGGATTTGGATTGTTTAAACAATACAAACATTTACAACATTCTTCGGAAGCCAGAATATCTATTTTTAGTGTCCTTTCTCTCAAACCATTTTCAACTGAAAATAATCTGGTTGAAAATCTGCACTATTACAGGTGATATAAGTCAACATTGCCATAGCAACCATCCAAGGCTTAGGAATGTTTAAAGAGTTAATAACTGACACAAAAACAATAATTAAGACAAAAGCTCCAATGAACAAAACTAAAAAGCATGGAGCTATGATAACATATAACAGCCTGAATACCAAGAAGAGGAGAAAAAATGGGGGGGGGGAAGGGAAGAATATTTCCAAAGTATATATAGATGTGTCATCAAATACTGTATGGCTTTGGAAAGCTAGATAGGCTTATAGCACAACAAGGCATTTGATTGCATGGATCATGACAGAATATGAAAAAAATATCAAGATAAAATGATTTTTATTGTCATTTTTTTTTACTGCAAGCACACAGACACACAGTAACAATGAAATTATGTTGCCTGTTCATGGCCATTCATCCAGGACCTGACAGTTGCTCCCTTAAGGGAGCTGTGCCCTTTCCTAATCTAGGATCAGGCATTTTTGAAATAAGGCAAGCCCTACTGCTGCCACTTCAGTGCTGTCTTGTCTCAAGAGACAAATCTGACCCTCCTTCGTCAACATTTTTGGGGTCGTTAGGTCCCTCTTTTTAGCAGTTTCCATGATACGGGATAGTAGCTACTGGCTCTGCCTGCCATCCAGTTATCTCCCAACAGCCACCCTTTCTGTGACTTCCACCCGGAACCTCAGAATTAAAAACTCACTTTTCGGTAACAAGCTCTTCTTCATTTCTTGTCCATCGGATTAGAGGGACAGGAATGCCTGCAGCAACACACGGCAAAACTGCGCTCTGCCCAGTCACCTTGGTAAGGGAAAAGGGCTGTTTCAGGAAGAGCAAGTCTGAAGAAATGTCAGATTCTGCAAATAATATCATCAGGAAATAGCAGGTTACATTAAAGGAAAAGTGATGGCAACTAGTTTTTCACTTGCTTCCCATTAAACATTTCACGGCAAATTAGAATTAGACAAATGTACTTGAAACTGGCATAAATACTGGCCTTATCTTGCCATGGTGTCTAAAACTACACCTCTCTTGCACAAACAGGTGAATAGTAAGTTTTGTTAATATTCCAGAAACCTCCTGGCAAGAAAATTGAAACCTTTAGAACAGAGCTCTCCAACCTTGGCAACTTTATTTCCCAGCCAGCATGAAGTCCACAGGTCTTAAAAGTTGCCAAGACTGGACCCCCTTGCTTTAGAATAAACTTTTATGAGGACATTGAGAGGTCGCAGGGAAGCATCCATCTCAAATTAGCAAGTTTGAATACCACGTTTTTAGAATTTCCGACACCCATTACTCGTGATGGGCAAGAAAGAACTAGGAGAGGGAGAAAAAAAAAACCTCAGCACAACACGTGCCTGTACCTGGAAGAACTTTAACCTCTGCTTCGTCGCTGTATTTGGGAGATCCACCAATTTCAATAACACAACAGTACGTTCCGGCATCCTCATCTGTAGCATTGCTGACAATTAAAGTTCCACTTGGCAATCTGAATACACGATCATCCAGAAAAAGGGGCTGACGGTCCAGCTCCCACCTGACAAACGGTGCTAGATCAGCATTAACTTCACAGTTAAGAACTATGGGGTTCCCTTTGTGGACAGATGCAGACTCTGGCTGGGTAATGAATCTTGGAAGCCCTAAGGACCAAAAATGAAAAATGAAAAAAAAAGCCCAGACAAGCAAACAAGCAATGCAAGTACATTCCTATATCTTTTCTTTTGCCCTGAGAAATTAAAAAACAGTATTTTAAGCTAGTAATTTTTATGCAAAAAAAAAAAAGATTCATAAATTCGTTGTCCAGACGTCTTGTGAACATTAGGAATACGAGTTCTTGTATTATTAAAGATTCTAGTTTACCTCTGAGAAATTACTTTTGAATGCCGTAACCAATAATGAGAGAGGAGAAACTGACATCATACAGCTGCTCCATGTCGTATATTTAATTAAATTAGAGCCTAATTGGAACCGCAGATTAAAATCAGAAGGGAGAAAGCAGCATGTCAGATGAATAGTTATGCACAGCTAAAAAAGAATTCATGAACTAAAAAGAAAAATTATAAAAGAAAAGCTGTGATAAAATATAAAAGAATAACCTCGGGCCAGTCACTCTCTCTCAGCCCTAGGAATCAAGCAACGGCAAACATTTCTCCAAAATCCTACCAAGAAAACTACAGAGTAGAACAGGAAGTAGCCAGGAATCAACATTGACTCAAAGGGACAAAAAAAAAGTCACTAACACAAGTAAGTACAAGTGTTTATTCCACTGGGGAGTCCATAAACGGCAACAGCATAAAATATTGAATTTGCATAGCTGCCATCCAATCGTTAATTATTTATTTATTTATTTATTTGTTTGTTTTTATAAACCGCCCTTCTCCCGAGGGACTCGGGGCGGTGTACAGAATAAGGTAAGCATACAGAATGAACAATAGTGAAAACAAACAATAGTAAAATACAAACTGGGACCCCAATTAGAGCTATAGTAGTAGTATAGTAGTATCCCTCGGAAAGCTTATTACAGTATACTACACTTTTACTTCTAGTATTATAAAAATGCAAACATTTAGATGAGTGGTCTAGAATCAATCATGCTGGGGAAAAAAAATCTTTATAAGCTTGCCTAAATATGAAAAAACTCCTGTCTCTTGAGTTTATTTCAACGCAGACTTTACATTTTCCAGTTTTGTTAAGGATTTTTTTTTTACCTGAAACTCTAAATTGTTTTGCTTAAAAAACATAGTTGGCACATTAAAAAACAGGAATACAAAAAAATAAAATAAATAACAATGCGTCCCAATGGCTAAGAGTAGGAAAGTTAAGGAAAGAGACAGAGGGGCTTAATTCTGGCTGCACAAGAACCAATGTACATAAAGTCAACACTGGGAAAACAGTTCAAAGAAGGAAAGAGTGGACCACCTAGTTCAGGGGCAGGCAACCGTGGCTGTTTTCTGACTCATGGACTTCAACTCCCAGAATTCCTGAGCCGGCTTGGCTGGCTTGGCTGGCTCAGGAATTCTGGGAGCTGAAGTCCATGAGTCATAAAAGAGCCACGGTTGCCTACCCCTGACCTAGTTAATTGCTGTAAGAAGATTACACAGACTGATTACAAGCAGCAGCGTAACAAAGTAGCAACAATGGTACATTGGGAGATCTGCAAGAAATACCATTTGTCTGCAAGCAAGAACTGGAGGGAACACAAAAGAGACAATCAAAGAAAATGAAGAAGCTGAAGTGCTTTGGAATTTTAGAATTCAAACTGACAAGCAGCTGCCACTTAATGCTCCCAAATAAACAATTATTGATGATTTTTTTAAAAAAAAAAGACAAAGAAATCTGACAGTAGATGTTGCAATACCCGGAGGTAGCAGAATGGAAAAGAAAGAACTGGAGGAAATAAAAAAAATATAAAGACCTGCAAACAGAGGTAGAATGACTGTGGCAAAAGAAAGCAAAGGTAGCACCAATAGTCGTAGGCATCTTGGATGCAATCCTGGAACATCTGGAGCACCATTTGAACACCAACAGCATTGACAAGATCACCATCAGTCAACTACAAAAAGCAGTTTTATTTGCAACAGCTTATATATATCCTGTGATGATACCTTTAACACCATCGAACAACATCTGCCTATCCCAGGTCCCTGGGAAAGATTTGATAGGTAGATAAAAATGTCAAATCTGCAACCAACCATACTAATGCTATACTCTTTTCTAAACAATGAGAAATGAAAGAGGAAACTATAATTGCAAATGGTGATCAAAGTAACAATTCACTTAGATAGAAAAAGTTTTTTAAATGCCTTAAAACGGTTCATGGTTAATAATTCCTTCAAGATATTTAATGTACTATAAAAACAATTTGGGCTGCACAAATTTGCTGAAAAGCAATATATTCAATTAAAACATATTCTGACTGTTTAATCTGAAGCTAGCAAATTAGCAGCTTCTAAAACTCCCAAATTATTTGGCTGAGAAATGTTTGTTTGACTGGAAGATGTCAAAGCCCACAAAGTAATGAGGGTAGTAATAACGTGAAGGTTTATTGCTTTCACTCTCTACTAAAGAAAAAGTAGGCTTTTGATTTCCTGACAGCTTCAAAAAATCAGAGGACAGTTAACAATGATCTCATGAGACTGATCATCTCCCAAAATAAATGAGAATCTTGGCTAACAGAAGGGCTGGAGACCATACTTCCATCTTGTCAGTAACAAAGTATTATTTTACTAGTGGTGGTTGGGAAATGGCTGTGTAAAACACTCAAAAATAAGGCATTCTGTAATGATATCAGTCAGGAAAACCCCTGAGGAGGAAAAACACCATAGCTGCTTCATGTGGAAAAGTCTGAGGCAATGCTCACCCAACCTTTCATTGTTCTCTATTTCACTTTAATATTTTTTTTTAAAAAAATTAGGAAATGACCACCACAGAGTGGGGAGGAAATGGTGGAGTCAGGAATTATACTAGGTTATTTAGCTATTTAGTGTGTGTACTTGTAATAACCTCAATATGAATAAATCAAAATGATATATAATATAAACCAGACATAGACCTTGACATGACTACAATTGAGCCCACGATTTTGGCTATATGTTGTAGTAGTTGTAAGTTGAGTCATCAGGTGACTGGACTTGATTTTATGACTAGGAGGCAACCCCTACACCAAGGGTAGGCAACCTTGGCTCTTTTATGACTCATGGACTTCAACTCCCAGAATTCCTGAGCCAGAATTCTGGGAGTTGAAGTCCATGAGTCATAAAAGAGCCACGGTTGCCTACCCCTGCCCTACACAATTTACTATAAATCTAAGGTTATCACTAAAACTTGTCCTAAAGTTAACCCTCTAAAGCAGACATGTCAAACTCGCGACGTCACGTGACATCACGCAACGTATTGGAGCCTTTTCACCATTGCCGGCAATGGGGTGGGCGCAGCTTCCAAATGACGCGTTTGGCCCGCGGGCCGGCAATTTGACACCCCTGCTCTAAAGCAGTGTTTCACAACCATGTCAACTTAAAGTTATATCGACTTCAACTCCCCAGCATTTCCCAGTCAGCCATTTTCCATGTTGGCTGGGGAATTCTGGGAGTTGAGGTCCACACATCTTAAAGTTGCCAAAGTTGAGAAATACTGCCCTAATGCTTCAAAGCATTCTTGAGGACTGCCCCTTTTTAAAATAGACATTGCTTTTTTGGAGACTGCCTTCTCAGCCTATTTCTCCTGTAGTACACAATACATATTTATTTCTGCAGAAATATTAACCTCAGATTTGGAAAAAGTAGGCAATAGATATCCAAACAAGGTTTTTCACCTGCAACTGTAAGCTTAGCTGTCCTGCTTACAATGGTGCCAAGATTCTCCACCGTTGCCACACACTGGTAATGACCTTCGTCAGGTTTATTGTGCTTGGAATGGACAACGCTGTTGATTAACAAAGATCCATCTGGTAATAATTGCCGGCGGTCATCTGATACCAAGTTCAAGAAAGTCCCATCCTTTCTCCATTCAATTTTTGGAGGTGATTCACAATATGCTGAACAGTTCAGTATAACAGAAGAAGCTCTAACTGACAGAGTGTCCACTGGCTCTACTAGGAAATAAAACGGAGTAAAAGTTCTCACTGTAGGTTCTATAAGAGAAAGAGAGAGAGAGAGAGAGAAAGAGTATTATTTAGAGCATCCCAAATATATTATGCAGAAATCTTAAAATTATTACAGATATAAAAAAGACCTTCACTGCTCCAAAATCTACCTTCCCAGTGTATCATACTAAAAAAAAACCTCAAGCTTCTTACACGAAGAAGGCTAGATTAGCAGAAGAAGCCCTAATCAATAGTCGAAAGAATGACTTTTGCAGCCTGGCAGGCAAATACTAGAGAAAAGCAGGATAAAGCAATAGCGGCTCCTAGACATTTTGAAACAAAGCCTCTAGTTATCCTCCTTTTTGGAGGATGGAACAAATGTCTCACAGAAGCCTTGGCTTCAGGTGATTTCAGGTGAATATACATTGCCCTACATTCTTTTTTTTTTTAAAAAGGAGACAGAGCAAGCAACAGTGTGTGCCACTAGGAAACATATGGCCCCCAAATTAGCATGCACATCTTATAATATGTCATGCTCAGATATTAATAAAAACCCTGATCTCTCTCTATCAATACAACTGTAAATAAAAAAAGGAGAGAGAATATGCAGATCATGGCTTCTGGGATTCTTTCCAACCTTTTCATCAGAACTGGCCACAGGAGGTGTCTATATTATTTTCTATCTGACCGAGTACAGTAATCTGTTGAATCTCTGATATACAGTGGAAACCACAGGGCTAGTATCATATGCTTTATTATAGAGCACATGACCAGAAGAAAGTTGGCCTTGGAATGGAACAATCAGCAACATTTGGAGCACCCTACCAACTGTTCTATCACTGAGGTTCACTGGAATTTTTTATGGAAAGTTTTTCTCCATAATTTTCCACAGATCCAGCCCATTACTAAGCTCAGAATGTTGCTTGCAAGCTTCCCCTGTTCTGTTCACTTTGCAGATAATTATCCGGTGAATCAACAGGATCTGGAGAACCTTTATATCACTTATTTCCAACATTTTAATGGAATTGAAAGAATAAAATTGAAGATCAATTCTGCATAAAACCTTTAATTAAATTATGCAAGATTATGCTGCTGTGTTAACAGTATCTTCCCTCCCTTGTAATATCATTGATCCAAAATGAGAATGTGCTTTGCTTCTCCAGTATTTTTATACAGTAACTGTGTGGCATTTAACAACAAAAATTAACTGTAACAAATAGAACAATAAGCAGGACAAAGGAACAATTCATAAAGGTTTACTTATCTCTTTGTTCTCCTTGTGCATTACAGTAACATCATAGCCACTAGATGTCATTCAAACCAGCAAAATAAAATGCCCAATGGTGCTCAAAATTAAAATCTTGCACTGCTGTAGGACTACTCCTTTAGGGGCAAAGTGTCAGTATATTTATACAATTTCAGAGGTTAGGTCAAGATATTTTTATTATAATTCTGAAGCCTACCTTCTAAAGATCATTATATTTACACATTACACATTGGCTACAAGATACAGAAGAGAAAAAATAATAATATAGTCAACATATCTAACCCATAAATACAGCTCAAGCTGAACAATAACTTAGAATGCATTAAAATGTTGATGTGTCTGATATATTAAGGAAGTCAACTCTTGGTTCTTCAAGGTCATTACTGATCCCCTGCCTAGCCAACCGATCTTGGGGTTCCAGAAGAGTTCCTTCTCAAGTACTAACAAAACTTTAGGTACACTAAAAAGGTAAAGGTAAAGTTTGCCCCGCACATGCGTGCTAGTCGTTTCCAACTCTAGGGGCCGGTGCTCATCTCCGTTTCAAAGCCGAAGAGCCAGCGCTTGTCCGAGGACGTCTCCGTGATCATGTGGCCAGCATGACTAGACGCCAAAGGCGCACGGAACGCTGTTACCTTCCCACCGAAGTGGTTACATTATTAAGCTATTCCTCCTCTCCTGCCTGTGAAGAGCATCCTATATTGTTTTTAAAAAACTCTGCAGCGCATAGGTACTCCCTGCCACTGCAGTCAGAACTAGAAGCATGCAACCTAACAACAAGAGCAACAAGGATGCACAGTTTGGAGAAATTTATATTGTCTGCAGCAATTGACAGCTCTGCTTGGGTCTGCTAATTCTCCATATATAAACTGGAAAAACGCTTTGCATTTTAAGGATATACATCCTGGCAAATGTAGGCCTTAATTGCCAATCGGAGACAAATGCATAAAATAAAGTGTCAGAAACTGAGACAATACTCTAATAGCTTTGTTTAAAAGCTTATTAAGAGTGGGAACAAAATGTGTTCCACAAGAGCCAGACCCCCAGCCAGTGGGGGGGCTGGGGAGAATAAGGTTTTTGTACTGAATCATCCACCTTCCCCTATAAGGGAGAAGAGGTGGGGGGAAGCAGCTGGCATTCTGCCTGCTGCTCTAAAAGTAGCTCCTTGTGACTGTGGTCAAGGCAGTCCACGCTCCAAAATTATTTCCATAAATCACGATCTGGATTTCAGCAACAGCTTTCATCAGCACTAGCACTGGATTCCAATTCCACAACCAAAATATATATAGGAAATTGATTCACTGGACTCTCAAATGTCCAATTGATTTAGAGCCAACCTGATCCCCCTTTTAACCAATTTGATTTGGTCCGGAAAGTTGAGTTGATTCAACAATGTGACTGAAATCAGCTTTGAACAGAATCACCAAACTTGGACGTTTTGCACAGCCCTATTTACTAAAAAAATAAAAATAAAAAATGAATTTATCTCTTCAATGCATTCTTCCCCCCCCCTTTTTTTGAAATGATATGAAAAGATAGGTGAATTTTACAAATAGTGGCTGGGTATATTGCACTTAACTCCTTGCACTGGTTGGCTAGCTGTTTCCGAGTACAATCCAAGGTGCTGATTTTGATCTTTAAAGGCCTATCTACATTTTTAAAGCCCTGAATAATCTTGACACCTCCTATCTGCAGGCCTGATTATACCTATATGAGCCTACAGAGAGATAAGAGAAGGCCTCATTCACTGGCTTATCATGTATCTTACTAGATAATAAAGTTCTCCCAGCAACAATCCCTTTCCCTTGCAATTTCCTCTCTTTGCTTTAAAGACTAAAGACACATTTTTCTTCCCAATCTGCATTTGGCAATTTAAAAAGATGATAATAAATGAAACCAGCTTTTTAAATATAATTTCAGAATGATTACTTCTGCATTAGAATTGCCTGGGCTATCTTGGGAGTCCCGATTTTCCCACAGTAGATTTCAAATCTCCAGATAATTGACTAAACAAAATGAAACTAGTTGGAAGTTTCGTGCAACACTTTTGGAACCAGGCGCAGTATTTCTGCATGCATCGACAACTGACTGCAAAGAATATTCTGTATGCACATTTAGATATGTAGATCTGTTCCCTTTTCACTGAGCTAGCAGTATATAGAACCAGCAACATGCAACAAATTCATTTCAAGGTATCTTTCTGTTCCCACTATTTTGCATATATGGTTGCTTGCCTAGTCTTGCTACAAAGAAGCACAGCTTATTCAAACGGTTTACATATTGTCAACATCTCTTCCATTTGCATCAGTCAACTTTCAGTATGTAACTCTTGCAATGTTTACTGAAGGTCACTGACATCAATCCCGTCTTTTGACAGACAGGCACAGCACTGAAAAAGTCCTAAGAACAGGGACTTGGCTGAAGGAATTCGCTTAGCAGAATACAAATAATAAACATGATGATTTTAATCTCTGTTATGATCTATGGAATAAGGAAATCTACCTCAATTTCTAGATTACAATCAAGAGGGAAAAACAATGTCAAAACAGAAGAACTCTGCTGGAACAACTGAAGTTGTTAAAGAAAGCAAAGGATGTGCTACAGCCAATCAGTTAAAGTACAGCAAACAAAATTTAATTAATTGCCCTTTCTGCTGTTGTTTCCTGTATTGATTATGTCACTATGGTGATTAATAACTTTGATAGATTCATCCTTTATCTCTTTTAAAAGGGGATTAAAATAATTCAGGTTAGTATTAATCAGTAGACATTATCACAGCACATTCCATGACTTAACTATGAAATTTCTTTCAAAATATAAGAGACAAAGGTAGAATATTTCAAATGTGCCACATACAATATATTCGCCCATATACGCCTATACAACAAAGGTAATTACTATATGTATTTCCTAATTACTCATTGCCAACACTAACCCCCATCCATTATTATTAAATTCCTCGTGGATTTTAATTATTCTGGATCAATATGGCCCTTGTTAGAGAAATGAACGTAAGAATTAATTTGCTCCATAAGGCAATGTTAATCTTGATCTAATGCAATGAAATTAATCTTATTTATAGTCTCTCTCATTGGCCAAATATTACTTAAAGTCTTCTATAATAACAGCAATCATTTCTCCCGGCAATAGATTTTATGCTAATTATGTATAGTATATAACACCTTGCATCTTCCTGTACCATTTCTAATCAAGAGCCAAGATCTAATACTGCAGGAAAATTTCTCTATTCACTTTATTTCAAAATTTATAAACTTTTTAAATTCTGTAAAAAAAAATCATAGGGAAAATGACACTACATCATTTTAACAGCTATTTTTTCCATATTTTCCCTCCTTTGTCATTAATTTTGTGATTAAATTACAAATAAAATTAATTTGGTATTCAGATTGCTTTACATATTTATATAACTGCACCATATTTAAGTTGTTTTGTTTATAGTTCCATTCTTAGCACTAAGCAATGGACACAGCTTAGAGGTAAGTCAGACACTTTGGCTGCAGAAAATTTTCCTTTGCAGAATCTCCTTTGTTCAATACATGAATCCCAAAATTCTGCTTTCCACAAAAATCATGGCTAGAGTTATACTGATAGATCTAATTTTCTACATCCCCAGGTATTTTGATTACACAGGAAGTTGTATGTTAATTATTTGTAGCAAAATAAGAAATATAACTCTTGTTAATCATTTTCCTGTAACATAGTAACCCTTCTCCTGATATTTACAAAACACTCAAAAATTCCCAGAACCACCTGAAAGAGTGCCCAACTGCAACAAATCCAGTGCCAACAATCTACTATAGTTTCATTACTGGAATGGAAGCACATTCTAATCTAAAACACCAATTACACAACTAGGGTTATACTTTTGGATCTAGTGCTAAAAACAAAGCTACAATCCTTATAAAAATGTGCACTAATTAGGAGTTTAACTGAGATTTAATTATACATTTAATAATTTTGGCCCTCCTTGCTCACCATCTGTGGGAGACAGGCAAGCTGCGTGTCTCAGAATGAAGGAAAGGGGACATATGACAGAAGCAAACCAGCGAAGCAGGCGCCATTGTTACTGATCAAAAGAAGAAAGGAGAAATTAAATGTTCTTTTTGTATTTATAAAATGTAAATATATTACTTGACAGTTGTTTAGAACTACTATACTAATAACAGATTTCAGGAGAGCTGCATGCGTGCATGTGATTCTGTGTGTGATGGAAAGAATAAAAAAAAATGCAAACCCAAATTGTTTTGTGTCTTTACTTTTCTGTGAAAAAAACCCAGTAGCTTGTATTAAACAGTTCTAGTGACTCTTTCACATTGTTTTAACTGGCAATGTAAAAGGCACGGAAGACAAATACACAGTATGTGGCGTGGCTTTTGGTCTGGGAGGTTGCTGCTTTAACCAGGGCATTAGGAGTTATATGTTGTGGTGATGGATTTAACCTTCATACACTGCCCAAAGAAAATGCTATAAATAAATGTATGCGCTGTACATTAAGCAACGGCATAATGCCTTGATGTCTTTGTGTGCCTCCTTGATATGGAACACAAGTATATTAGTGATGGACTTTGCATCGTGACTCAAGTTTCTTTATTTGCCCCTTTGCCTCCGCTATGGATGCTTACACTGCTAATATCACCTAATGATATTAAAATTATGTCCATGCCATACCGGGGGAACATAAGGCCAGAGTTGGAATCCAGGTAAGAGGTCTGTGAAATGATTCTGATTCAGGAAGAAAGGGTTACTTGCTGCCTGCTTGGAGGCACACATCACACCTGTTGGCCATTCATTACAGAAGAGACACGTTTCAGGAGATGCCAACTGGTGTAATGTTAAGAGTAGAACAGAACAGAACAGAATAGAGCTGGAAGGGACCTTGGAGGTCTTCTAGTCCAGCCCTCTGCTCGAGCAGGAGAACCTATACCATCTCAGACAAGTGACCGTCTAGCCTCTTCTTAAAAATCTCCAGTGAAGATGGAAGCTGTTCCTCACTGTCAGGAAGTTTCTCCTTAATTCTAGGTTGCTTCTCTCTTGGGTCAGTTTCCAACCATTGTTTCTTGTCCTTCCCTCTGGTGCTTTGATGAATAACTTGACCCCCTCTGCCTTGTGGCAGCCCCTCGGATACTGGAACACTGCTATCATGTCTCCCCTATTTCTTCTTTTCTTTAGACTAGCCAAACCCCAAGTCCACGTGTGTCCATGTGTGGCCACGTGTGCTTTAAATCACCTTCTCCCATTTGGATCTTGGACCCTCCCAATGGCTCCTAAAAGACAAAACTAAACTGTTCCTGTAGTTAGTGCTGGCATTTTCACAGGCCTTGACTTGTTCTGCTTGGACAAGTTTCCTTTCCCCACCCACTTCAGTGACATAAATAAAAGCTGCTTAACTCCATTGCAATCTTTGGGAAAGATGAGGGAAATGGTTCATTAGCATTTATTTGAATTAGATAACCCAATGCCTTCAAGGCATTCTAGACTGTTTGACTAAACCTTACAGAAACCTTCAGCCCTACTAGGGCTGAAGATAAGAACATATGGGTATCTCTAGTTTATTTACTATTATTTACTATTTCATTAGAACAATATTTCTTGTCTTAGGAAGCTGAAACCACTTAATGCATGCAATTGCAATTTGACTTTTAAAGCCTGAACTTTCCCTAAATGGGACACAGAAAGTGTTTTCAAAGTTTCAAAACTGGTACTAAGTTAGAACAACTCTGCGTGTTCAAGATGAAAAGACTTTCACTGAAACAGACTTTAGTGCAGAGAATGGTACTGTAGCATTATCATTTAGATCAGAGGTAGGCAACCTTGGCTCTTTTATGACTCGTGGACTTCAACTCCCAGAATTCCTTAGCCAGCCATGGCTCAACATGGAAACCTCTCCATTTCTCCTCAGCATGGCTGGCTCAGGAATTCTGGGAGTTGAAGTCCACGAGTCATAAAAGAGCCAAGGTTTCCTTATTTCAGTAAGAGCTAAATTTAATGGAACTTTGGGGGAAAAAATGTCTGTTAAAACTGAGTGTCTGTTAAATCTGAATTTACATCACTGCAATAATTTATGTTGTTCATTTGATTACCCAATTAAGGTTTTCATTCATTTTAGTTTGTCTCCTATTTAATTATGTAAATGAGGCAAATGACATCAAAACACTAATCATGTAATTTATTCAAAATAAAACAAATGGAGCCAAATGAAATAAACTGCATCAGTGGTCCAGACCGCTAAGGGAACAAGAAAAACATCTGATCCATACGAAATAAAAAAAATTATCTGCTTCATTCAAAATCTGCTGAGTGCCAGTCCAGAAAATTGGGGATTTGTTCTATGACAAATTAAATTGGCATCTGTCTTTGCAACAACCTATATACCTTTATGCCCTAAGTTGTCAGCTTGAAGCTTTTTGTCTGTTAATGGAGGGAGGGAGATATAAATGTGTGCCTTTACTAAAAGAACAAACTGAGGAAATACATTTTTCGGGGAGATTAGGGTTAGGGTAAAATTAAATTCCTCTGTAAGTATAGCAAATATTTATGCCCACTATTTTCTTTGTTGATTAGCATTCTAGCACGTGCCACATAACTCTCTCTGCATGTAGAGTTTGCTTTGCCTGCTTTCATATTTTTTTTTCGTACTGCAGCCATGGGAAAAAAAATTATCCATTGAAGATGCATTAATTCCTAAACATAGAAAATGAACATCACATGAATAATGAATTAGAAAATTTTGCTACATGTCAGCAGCTTTGTAGGAGGAAGCAATATTTATGAAGTCCCTTAGGACAATAAGAAGTTAAAAATGGAAAAGACGCACACACTAACATGAACGCTGTTAGAAAGTTTGAGAATTCGTAGTAGTAACATACCAATGGAGAGGGAGAAATATATTATACAGGCACATTTAGAAACAAACTACAGATGTTGTGTAATCAATATAGCTTAAAATACATTCACCCACACTAAATGAGGCTCCAGAAGAGACAATCTATTACAGAAGAGTGGGGATAGGGCAACATATGGTTTTACTCAGTGCTTTTGGGGGGAAATCCATTACAATAGTTCCCCTTCGCACTTGTTGCAGCTACTTACTGTCAGTTCTGTCTCTGCAGAAGCCAGAGAACTGGGCCTTCTTATACACAAGAGGACAATATGGTCACCATGTTTTGCAGAAAGAAAAACCTGAAGGTAAATTGAAGGTAACAACTGTAAGAGTAGCAAGGAGGAAGGGGGCAAGCAAGGGAAAGAATGGAGGAGGGGGCTTCAATCTTCCTTCGCCTGCAATTTCAAATGCACTAAAGTGGCCAAGTGATAAAATTTGGTTGTTTCTTCTTTCCAACAATCTTGGTGAGGCTGAGAATGCTGGAATGAGGTTGGGTATGAAGGGGAGAGAAAGATGTCCATTCCTGATCTACAGGACACAGGCACACACAGATCACTGGATGATAGCCTGGAACAGGAGAAAAAGGGGCCATCAAGCCCGCACAACTAACCCTTCTAAGTTAGAAAGCTATGCCATCCGTCATCATCATCATAACGCTGAAGTCGGCAATTCCCGACGGGTGGAGTAAATGAGATGATATGAAAAAATCAATGCTAACATAATTCCTTCATCCCGTAATTATTTTTGCAATCCCTATGAAAACATTTCCAAGCGTTGAGCAGCATTCAGATCATCAGGGAAAATTGAAACATTAAATTTGTTCTTCCAGTGCTACAAAGAATGAATTTGCAGCACTATGAGGTCCAGAAACTTTGCCTTATTTTACCAGTGTGTTATAACTTGCCAATGAATCAAAGCCTTTTCACAGCGGATATTTCCACTCCACATGCATCCAATTAGGCTTAAAAAAAAGTTCAACAAAAAGTTGTTTGACCTAAAATTATGATGTAATTGCTTCCAAACTGACCCAAAGTTTTTAGTAATAATAGCTACTGAACTCAGAAACTTTGCCTTCATCTTTCCCAAGAATGATTGTGCTCATGTGGGAAAGGAGGGTTTTTTTGCCATTAATTCTCTCTATCCAGACAAATGGCAATTGCTATCAACAGATTCTAAAGAAACATGCGGTACTCAGATTCCCCCCAAAACCACATCAACAATAAATGGAGAAGCAGTTTCCTACTGATTTTTCCAGATAACAAAAGAAAGATGAGTAAATCATAACATAGACAGAATAGACCTATAAAAGATCTATTAAGATCTTTTCCTGCTGTCCTTGTAGAATACCCATAGTCTTTTAAAAGCTCCTATAAGGGACGCGGTGGCTCAGTGGGTTAGGACGCTGAGCTTGTCGATCAGAATGTCGGCAGTTTGGCGGGTCGAATCCCGAGTGCCGTGTAGCAGAGTGAGCGCCTGTTACTCGTCCCAGCTTCTGCCAACCAGCAGTTCGAAAGCACGTAAAAATGCAAGTAGAAAAATAGGGACCACTACGGTGGGAAGGTAACAGAGTTCCATGCGCCTTTGGCGTCTAGTCATGCTGGCCACATGACCACGGAGACGTCCTCGGACAAGCGCTGGCTTTTCGGCTTTGAAACGGAGATGAGCACCGGCCCCTAGAGTTGGAAACGACTAGCACACATGTGCGGGGGAACCTTTACCTTTTTATAAGAGCTAAGGGTTATTTGAGGAATTTACTCTTCCCAATTATGTCAACTTGTCCCATAAGGCAGAGGTCCCCAACCTTTTGGGCACCAGGGACCGGTACCATGGAGAGAGGTTTTTCCACGGACTGGAGAGCGCTTGGGTTTGTGTACTGCCTGCATCCCACGGATGGGCCTTTACTTGTTTGTGCAGACCGGTTGCTGGCATGCCACAGCCCGGTATTGATCCACGGATCGGGGGTTGAGGACCCCTGCCATAAGGTCTAGCAAGAAGGGCATGCTCCAGGTTTTGATTTTAGGCAGAGCCATCTGGTGGGGTTCAGGAATACAGCCTCTTCTGTAGTTGCATCCACTCTTTGGAGCATCATTTTCCCCAGAGATTAGACTGGGCTGGGCTGAGTTGTGTTGTATTTTTTACCTCAGCTATGTGTTTCCTTATTGTTTTATGTTTTCAATTATTGTTAGCCTCTCAGAGTCAGGGAGGGAGGGAGGGAGGGAGGGAGGGAGGGAGGGAGGGAGGGAGGGAGGGAGGGAGGGAAGGCAGGAAGGAAGGAAGGAAGGAAGGAAGGAAGGAAGGAAGGAAGGAAGGAAGGAAGGAAGGAAGGAAGGAAAGTTGCTCCTCCAAGTTAAACTCTTACAACTGGGGGGAAAATTGCTGTGTATGTTTTGCATGCATGTTTTGTTGACAAGTAAAATATTTTGATATATTAAAATTAAAACTGTCAGAGTTGCTTATAAGAAATAGTTATAAATTAGGGAGGCATTAAAGAGGTAGCAATAGCACATGATAACCTTGTTGCCTGCTGTTGGTGCTTCCTTAATTGAATGCCTATTTTTTTTCTAGGGCTATATGGCTACTATGCAACTTCAGGGGAAAGTGCAGCTTTTAAGCAGCCACCAATAGATACAATGAATGAATTTATATTTAAGTTATAATACTTCTAGTAATTCTTTTCTTATTAGCATTTTAGGTAAATATAGGTAAAGGTAAAAGGGAAAGGTTCCCCCGCACACGCGTGATAGTCGTTTCCGACTCTAGGGGCCGGTGCTCATCTCCGTTTCAAAGCCGAAGAGCCAGCGCTTGTCCGAGGACGTCTCCGTGGTCATGTGGCCGGCATGACTGGACGCCAAAGGCGCACGGAACGCTGTTACCTTCCCACCGTAGTGGTCCCTATTTTTCTACTTGCATTTTTACGTGCTTTCGAACTGCTAGGTTGGCAGAAGCTGGGACGAGTAACAGGCGCTCACTCTGCTACGCGGCACGCGGGATTCATCCCGCCAAACTGCCGACCTTCTGATTGACAAGCTCAGCGTTCCTAACCCACTGAGCCTAAATATGAATAGGATTGTCCAAATAGGGTGCTTGTCTTCCTAAATATCAATTTATAATTAAAACAATTCACAAACAATATATAAACATTAGAGCCATTCCATTCAAAGCCATTTAGGAGCACTGCGTGCCAACAATCAATCTCTATTCAAATGATCATTAAAAGACTTTAATAAAGTTAAATTTTCTGAAGTCAAAGCCACTGTAAAAAAGGCTCTCATAATAACCAATCAATCCAAAATTATGGGTTTCTTTTTTTACACAGCAGTATTTGCCAGAGAAACCTTCTGCCCTTTTCATAAAGACAAAGCAAAAGCAGAAATCCTCATTTCCTAATTATTTCCTAGTTATTTTACAATTACTTCCTTTCAGGAAACTTATGCAGTCTGACTAGCTCCAACACTAATAATTTTCTTCAGAACTAAGCTATCCAAATATCCTAGGAACTTCTAGAGCAGAAACAATGATAAATATGGGTTCTGTGTTGAATAGCACAGCTTTTATTTTGGGAAAATAACTTTATTGGGAATCCTATGAATCTCATCCTAAACAAATCCAGATCTCCACAAATACAAATAACGATTTGATAACTCTACTGAAAACTATAACTGCAAGTGACTAGGAAGCACAGAGAGATTTCCCAAGCAGGAATGTACAAGCAAATGATCCCATTTATTAGTAAAAGTATTTGCTTGTGTTTGAGCGTAGTAGACGTGCTAAATTCAGCTTCTACCCAATCAATGCTCAGGGGGCATATGTAGATTGTGGCAGTTATCGTAGCCAATGAGGTTTATCCAAGGCGCGATTATTGCTAATTGAAAACTTGAGAATGTGGTGACTTGGTAATGGCAAAAAGACAGGAAAAACAAGAAAGTTCCACTTGCCTTTTGGGAAAAGCACCTTCAAGAGAACCATGACCTGGACGATTGAGAATCTCCATAAACAAAAAGGCAGAATTTTTCATTTCTCTTTTGCACCTTTTTTCCACTCAGAGGGGAAATGAAGCTCCAGCTCTTTCACTGTTACATTTCTGGGGGAACAAGGGAACCGCAGCATAAGGTAGACGGGGAGAGGATAAGAGAGAACTGAGCTAACTTAAGTGAACGCAAGATTCCAGGGTTAGGTGGATGACCCTGTCTCTAAGGCAGTGGCCCCCAATCTTTTGGGAACCAGGGACCGGTTCCGTGGAGAGATGTTTTTCCATGGACTGGAGGGGGCCCAGTTTCGTGTGCTGCTTGCATCCTGTGGATGGGGCTTTGTTTGCGCGGCGCAGTTTCTGGCATGCTGTGGACCGCTGCCTGTCCACAAACCAGGGGTTGAGGACCTCTGCTCTAAGGGTCATAAAGGATCATTCTTGGAAATGTTGAAATCTTCTGGACAACTGCTGAAGCTTCATAAGACTAGACAAGAACAAATGTCATCCCATCTTCAAAAGGAGAACTTGGGAAAATTATCAGCTTCTTTGCTGTTCTACAAAATCTTAGTGTGGTGCTGTATTTCTTGACTGCCGTTTCCTTTTTAACTAAGGCAGAACCTGTCCATTACTTCGGTGTCTTTACAGGTAGTCCTCAACTCACATCAGCTCGTTTAGTGAACATTTGAAGTTAGAACAGCACTGAAAAAGTAACTTATGACTGTTTTTCACACTTGCGACCACTGCGGCATCCCCATGGTTCACGTGATCAAAATTCAGATGCTTGGCAACTGACTCAGATTTGTGATCACAGGGTCATGTGATCACCTTCTGCAACGTTCTAACAAGCAAAGTCAACGGGGAAGCCAGATTGATTGAACGATCATGTTACTAACTTAATAACCGCAGTGATTCACTTAACAACTGTGGCAAGAAAGGTCGTAAAATGGGGCAAAATTCACTTCACAAATGTCTCACTTAGCCACAGAAATTTTGGGTTCAACTGAGGCCATAAGTTGAGGGCTGCTTGTATTGTGACTTCTAAGGCTGACTGCTATCCTTGTTGCTATTAGTTTGCTGTTCTTTATATTTAACTTTAGTTCCATTTTTCTCCCCACTATGATCCCTGGTTATATATTAGCTGGAGCAAGAAGGAAAGAGGTGGATATAAATATCACTGTAAAACATTTATAAATGGTGACCTAGAAACCAGAAATTATTACCATCCCTATTTTGACAAATGTACTTCAGCAGTATATTTTATGTAAAGGATTAATTGAAATAAGCTGACTTTCTAAAAATTGCACAAGTTAATTAGATTTGTATTGCACTCTTTGAACATGTTCATCATATGTTATGATGGAAGTTTCTTGTCACAGCAGTTTTTTTTTCTTTTAAGGCAACTTCCTAGGCTATTATTATTATCATCACCATAATCAGATATGGAAAATGAAGATTACTGATTAATTAAATACTGACACGACAAGGATCCACGAGTTATAGCTTGGTTGAATAACCAGCTTTTCCTTATGTTTATCATTCTTTGCTTTTTGTTAAGTCTCTACAATTGTTTCTAACAATTTTATTTCTTATTTCTTAAACAGTTTTATCCCACCCTTTCTCTAAGATATTTAGAGCAGCATATAATCTCCACTCTTTTCCCCCTCTTACTGACATACATGAAGCAGAAATACAGTGACTACAATCCCACATCAACTTCATGAGGGAAGAATTTAAATCCAAATCTGCATGTTTTAATCACAATTTTTAGTCATTGTCATGCACTGGTCTGTAGAATACTATGTTCCCTCTGCAAACTACAGTGGCAAACCACTACAGCTTTAAATCCCAATTGTCTTATTAACACAGGATGCTATTTACAATAAAATAGCTGCACATTTCCATTTAGTTTTGCACACAATCACTGTTTTCTGTCTCCTGCTGTGGCTACAGATCCTTAAATACTGTTCAACAAGAAGGCAAAAGTACCCAAGCATTACTTGGTGGATTTTCCATTTTATATATGTGGGTACACACACATTAGGATTGCAATTCTGTTTTCACTTCTTGGAAATTAAGACTTGCTGAACCCAGAATCCTAATTTTAAAGTCTTCTTATAAAAGAATAAGCAAGAATTCATAGAAATAATAGAAAAAAATCTACTAACAAAAAGAAGAGTATTTAGACAAGGTAACATTTTACAAATATTTCATTTAATAGGGTTTTTTTTTAAAAAGGGGACTGTTTTTAAGGAATACTTTTTCTAAACTGGGAGAACACTGACTGTTTTGTTTGAGCCTGCCAAAAGCCATACACCAAAATCAGACTTTCTCCCCCCTAAAGTACACAATCTTAGTTCACATCACACAAGCTTCCTTGTTCCTACTTAAGTGCTCTCTTCTGTGAAGCAAGGCTTTATATGCCTGTGGTGGAATAAGCCCACTAGTTTATTTCTCTTTCAAAATGTATGCAGTTAATTAAAGTGTAAAGTAATACCTGTTTTGAAAGTTTGGCACAGAGGAGTGACATGTTCTTTTAAACTGAGAATGTGTCAAAAAGAGGTCAATTTGTGCTCAGGAGTCGTGTAAACGTTTCGTTTTGGAATCCCTGCACATTTTTAAAAGGCATGGGGAATTAGTTTGGTTATTATAAGTTCATCAATTTCTTGCAATGACTGGATTTTTCCTTTCCATTTATTTTTTTCCCTTTAAGAGAACGAACTCTATTTCCTACTCACACAACCTGAGAAAGATTTAAACAATAAAACAATTCATTTAAAAAAAACAAATCCAGGGTACAAATAGAAGTTATACAGCCTCTACTGAGATTCCCAAGAGTCATTTGGGAAAAAGTAACTTTTGGGAGCTTCCCAATGACACTCACCACATGTCATTTTGCTGAGACTACAGCACTACTGCATATTTTGCCTACTCGAACCTAAGAAACGTGTAACCCAGGGTGAACAATCTGTGGCCTTCACCCCTTAAGGAATCCTTGGTCTAATCTTTTATGGCCCTCAATTAATTTCAAGAGCCCTTTGAAAAAAATCAATTCACCTTGAGTAGGAGCAATCTGTCAAGGAAGGAAGGACAAAAGTATCAGAAAGAGAGAGAGGAATATTGTCACTTTATTGTCTTATTTACTGCTGGTTGAACTCCCTATTCATTACTGACATGCAGTTCTTACAGATTATTTCCAAATAAATATGAACCTCAACAGAAAAAAAAGATTTTCCACTGTATATACATTTTCCTACAGACGATCATTATCTTACAGTCATAAGGTCGTGTTCAGCAAAAGCAATACTTTAGGTTAATAATCACTTTCGTTTCCTAAAGTATGCTAAGCAGAAACATCTTTGCAAACTCCCTTTAAAACATTTCAATGTATTATGAAAAGTGTTGCATCAAAGAAACATTTTTATTTCTTTTTCTAGATTATCTCCCCCCAAAAAGGACATATTTCTAACAACTGTTACGATGTGCATATTATCAATACATTAAACACATTTCCAACTGCATTACATGACTACACAATGGATTCCAGTGATGATAAATGTATTCATTATTTTTTGTGTCAATGAAGAAATTTTCCCTCATAAGTGCAAGTTTGCTTAAACATTTGTTGATCAATATTCTGGGGAAGGACTATAAAGCAGCAATAGAACTTGTGCTTCATATATACACAAGCACGTTAAATAAAAAGATTTCCATTATTTTTACATTCAGCCTAAGAGTTTTTTCAAATGATTATTTTAAATCACTACAAGATGTTTCCAAATTATGCTTACAAAGTGTGTTATTTACACAAGGTATAGACTGAAAAACTATATTCTACAATGAATCAAATATTTTCCAAAGTATACTTTGCCTTCTTACATCCTTATAAGTGAATTATAAAAATTCCGTAAGCAAACTCTGGCCAAGAAACTAAATCCACTAAAGAAATTCAGATGAAACATCTAGTCTACAATTTCAAAATTGTATATAGGGTAGAAATTTACAGAATCACTACATTTGATATAAAATCACAGATCAAGCATAATTTTCCAAAGGGAAAAGTGGCTGAAATACAACCATACCAACAGGAACCACAATTGTCTATGTTATCTGCTGAATTTCCTCACAGACAAGCAGCAAAGCTTAGTGCAGCTTTTGGCAATTTGTATTTAAATGGCAGAATAGAACTTAGTCTTCCATATTCTATCAACATACTATAGCTGGATTCACACATTGTAAATAAACCAACACTGTCTGGATTAAAAGAAAACTTTTGAAGACTCAATCAGAAGTACAATGTCTGGGATGATATAGCATGCTACTTCCTGTTTAGGGCTTCAAATACACCTGGGATATTTTGCCCATTGCATCAATGCTTTTTTTAAAAAAAAATCTATTTTATATTTACCTAACTTGCCATTGCTAGTGACTTTATCACTCCTCTGAGATAATAAGAAAGAGTAATCATGCAAATTGTTCTTTGGGCTTTAAAGGGCCTGACCAAGTTCCTGCATATTGGCTAAGTCAGGGAAAGTTCTCTAGGAAATCACAGCCAAAGCACGTTAACAAAGAAGATGCAACAGCTAGAAAGATAGTAAGGCATAATAAGTAAAAATGAAGAACTATTAAAGAGATAAATGTTATTTTAATTAGGACTTTGAAGTCTCATGATGAGATGCATCATACTGCAATTCAATTAAATCTCATTGTGTGTTTTCGAATAATCTACAAGCTACCTTCTGACTTGATTAGTTTACTAAAAATACAATGTAAACATATACACATGCTCACTCAAAAATACACAGAATGCTAGATAGATTTTCATTAGCTTGCAAGCCATATTATGAGTGTTACTAATGTTATTTTATGCAAAGTACAGCTTGGAAACATTTAATAATAATAAATATCTCAATCTCCATCTCTAAGCAGTGCAGTATACAATAAAGTATCACCTAGAAGCAGAAAGATACAAGTGCATTGGAGCTAAGCTGCCACTAATTCAAAACTGACATGTAAAAAAATTAGCCAATCAATATATTTTTAATTTCCTCTTCATAGCTCTATGCAAGCATCCACTCTGATATGCCAACAGTTTTTACTTAACTTATTTTTTGTGGTAAATAAATATCAAACTGTTCAATACCCGTAATGCTGATTATTGTGGAAGGTTATGATATTATTTACTCATGCATTTCAGAGGCAAGGACAAAAAGTAGTTGAGTTTCACTGTAGAAATAAATTTAAGATTAAATTGTGGAAGAAACAGCCACTTCAGGGATACAGCCATTCATCTACAATGTATGGTTTTTCTTTTATGCAAGAATAAATACTGATAACCTTTTCAGAAAATCCTGTGCCAAGTGTTCTAGAGACTCTGGCCAATGCCAATCAAATTAGTATGGTTATTGAATGGATAATCAATGTTTAAGCAGTAGTACAGATGAAAAGGTTTAGGTGGCACATGACTTTTAATCAATAAGTATAAACTTCTTGCTCTCATAATTTCTGCAATTATGCACTCTTATGCATGCATAAAATTACCTTCAGATTTAATAAGATGCTGCTTTAATGCATAACTTTTCATACCATTACCTTGTTAAATCAAGAAATTACTATGTGAAAAAATAAAGCTAGTCATCTGGACAACAGGTTCTACCACAGCCAAAATGCTGTCCGTACTTTTTAACCTTTTCTCAGTGGGGATCAATGGGTGGAGAGACACAGGTGTCATCAAAATGATGCAAAGTCATAATACAAAATGATTGAAATATGTAATTCATGATTAGCTGGTTTATCATTGAGCAGATGGTTGGAAACCAGCCCAACAACAAACTAGCTAAGTGCCAATCTGACACCAAGGAATAATGAAGAATTCTCACATTTTCCCCAAAGAAAGCATTATGTGAAACAAGGTCACTGACCCCAAATCATCAAATCTGAATCTGAATTATGTTATCTGAAACAATGTAATTTGAATTATGTTAAATAGAGCACTGAGCTGGACAGACTAGTTCTTCAAACTAATATTGTTGTTGTTGTTGTTAGTTACGAAGTCGTGTCCTGTCCATCGCGACCCCATGGACAAACTAATATAGCATTTACAAATTCCGGGAGAAATACACTGCCCTTCTTAATCAAGCTATGTTAACTTTCCATATACCGGTACCTGTGCTATAAAAATAAGCATTGTTTTGCTAGTGGATACATACAAACCCAAGTTTTGCAATAGATTATGAAGAAACAGCAAAACCTGGAGCTTCCCCCCCCTTTTTTCATAAAGTTCTCTGCCACTCATCACAACAATAGCCCCAAGAGAATTTGCTCTCCTTTCCATGTAGGAATGGATCACACTACTCATGCCAACTTCTGTTCCTTTATTTACTTTTTTTTAAAATTCCATTTATATCCCACCCTTCTCCGAAGACTCAGGGCGGCTTACAAGCTTAGCAGTAGCCTTCATTCTATGTATATGCCTGCTTGTTAGGGCTTTCACACACACCCCAAGCGGCATTATTACAAAGTCAGCTTATTGCCCCCAACAACCTGGGTCCTCATTTTACCTACCTCAGAAGGATGGAAGGCTGAGTCAACCTTGAGCCTGGTGGGACTCGAACCTGCACTAATTGCAGGCAGCTGGTGTTACTTAAGGAGGCATTAGCCCACTGCTCCACCAAGGCTCCTTCTACATAGTTTCATCCTGCATTGGGACTCAGTACTGTGAAACTGATTTTTAGAAGCAGAAGCGTTTTAGTTGTTCACTTCAGCTCTACTGCAAAATAACATTTATCTCAGTCCCTATCTGGCTTATTTCATCTGTGATGACAACAATCACAGCAATAGTGGGGTATAGATATTATTTCACATATTCTCCCCCACACACACACACACACCTTCCTTTATTTTATTGAGACCACTACAATTTAGTGGAAGGAGGGGAGAAGCCAGGATTCCATAATCCTACAGCATAACACGCCCATCTTGCTCTTTGATGATAGCAGCAATTCAAACACGAACATTGTAAGAATCGTCAACCTTGTTGAAAAACACAGCGTTCCAATAATGTATAGCGGTAGGAGATTTTTGTTTTTTTATACTATTTTATACTATTTTTATACTATTTCAAAATCTCACAAATTTTGTCTTATGACAGTTGCCTTGTGAGATGCTACTAGAGAATCATGGTTGTCTGTTTTGAGTGACTCACTGGCAATTTTCAAGGGGAACAATTTAGAGATGAAGCCATTGTACCCCACTCTGTTAGTTGCTACTATTCATTACCTCTGTCCTAGAGAATTTTTGCATAAGATCATTGGGACAGTTGCACATACCCACCACCTTTTCCATCTTCTGGCCATTTTCAAGGACAGAATTTGTTTATTATCTATTTATCTTTATACCAATCAGTCATGTTGAAAGCCTACTGCAGTCCAGGGACTTTTGACAGCTTCCATTATATGAAAAAATTAAAAGACCCACAGTACATAAAACATAAAAAATAAACCATAAAATCATAAACCAATAAATTCTGTCAACCATTACAAAAACAAAGGCAAAACATAAATATGTGAATAAAAGATGACACAAGTCATGAACTCAGCTGGAAAAGCTCTCCAACAACCTTCTAAAAATCATCAGGGAGAAGGCTGGTCTGATCTCCCTTGGGAAAAGTCCTTGACTTACCACCATTCATTTAGCAACTGATTGAAGCTACAATGGCTCAACCAGTCTTCGCGCTTATGACCACTGAAGCGTTTGTGTCACTGTAAGTTGGGGGTGGGGGCACGAAGGGAGATTCAGTCAATCTCAGTGTATACATGATTGTACTTTGACAATAAAGGTTCATTCATCTTCATTCCTACATGATGAAAATTCGGGCACTTGGTAACCGGCATGGTCTCAAGGCCATGTGATCGCCATTTGGACTTTCCCCCAACCTCCTTTCGACAGCAAAGTCAACATGGGAATCTGGATTTGCTTGATGGTTTTGTGATTCATTGAACGATTGGAATGATTTGGCAAAAAAAGTCATAAAAACAAGCATGACTCATTTAACAACCACCTTACTTAGCAATGGAAATTCTGATCCCGACTATGATTGTAAGTCAAGGACTACCTGAATTCCCAAATGCTGGTGGTGTCACTGAAAAGTAGTACTTCCTGAATTCAGCTCCTTTCACCTCCTTGAAGTGCAGGATCAGAAGGAGCTTCTCCTTATATCAGGGGTCCCCAACCCCCGATCCATGAACCGGTACCAGGCCGCGGCATGCCAGCAACCAGTCCGCACAAACAAGCAGAGCCCCATCCGTGGGATGCAGGCAGCACACAAAACCACGCACTCTTCAGTCCGTGGAAAAACCTTTCTCCATGGAACCGGTCCCTGGTGCCCAAAAGGTTGGGGACCTCTGCCTTAGATGCTCTGGTGCATTGGGTCAATCCAGATTGGTGGAGACTGTGCTTGAGCCACTAGTTCTAAATCTACCTCGAGAACATACCACCAGAAGCCCTTCACAGAATATCAGAGATGGAAACTTTCAATCAGCAATTACAATAGAAGAAAGTTGTTTTCAGCAGCAGCCTCCTAATAGTAATTCCTTTCCTCAAAAAACTACCTGGGATTTTGTTTATTACCTCTTTAGCACCTTTTATCTTTCTAAGTCTTTTAAACTGCAGCGATTTTAATGCCATTTGTGGATTGTGCTTTTTATCCCCCTGCTCTTTATTTTAATCACCTGATGTTTTTTTTTTCCTTTATAGTATCACTCCTTGCAGTGATTGTTAGTTTTATGTTGTCAGCCACAAAGAAATTTTGTTGCAGAATAGCACATAATCAAAAGTAAATTAAAAAAATGAAACATTTCAAGTACTAAGTCACTCTACAAAGATGTAAACATTCAAAGAACACACCCAAACATTTATGACTGACTTTTCAAACTGCAGTATCAGTAGCCACAACTACTGCCATGTCAGGACTTTTGCATGTCAGTCATCTAAACTCACCTCAAGACTGAAAATACACAAGGATGCTAAGCTCAAATATGTACCTGAAAACTGTTAGTAAAGATTATAAGGCGTAAACTAAAATAGTTTTAATAGTACTATTTATTACCAGTCAGAATTTCAGCCTTCTCCAACATGTTTGCCCTCTAAATGTTTTGGATTACAACTGGCATCATCCTCAGGCAGCATGTTTAAAGTGGTAATAAAACCAACTGGAAGGTATGAAATAGCTGAAATAAGAGCCATTTGCAGTTTACATGCCTTTTCTCAGCATTATTCTGATTTCAATTCGAGGTAGCGTCCCAGCTAAATGGTAAAGAAATGTACTCCAATTAACATTCTGTTTGTGTGTACACATTTACTACCAAAAAAATATACACTGCCAACTTGTTTTTCCCCAGTTTCAGCCATGTACCATAACCACAGGATATGCTAGGTATAGGTACTGAAAAGCTGAGATCACTACAGATATAATAAATACACTGAAAAACAAAATCCATATAGTAAGTACCTTGATGTGTAATGTCAAAAAGACAAGCATAACCATCTGAGGCTGTTTTAGACATTTCTGACAGGACTGAATCCGTTTTCATTTGTTTTAATATCTGGTCTCCTTAACTGTACAATAAGAACCCAGCCTCTTATAGTGCAGCATAAAGGTATGCACATTTTTAATTAAAAGCATTTCAAATCTGAAATGTTGCAGGTTCAAAACACGTTGCACCTCCCTAATGTGGGGCTGCAACTTACACATTCCTCTGGCAGTTAATTAACTTTACTTTCCGTAACACAAAAAGCCATTTACGTGGGCAGCTCCCTAATTGCTAACACAAGCTTCCCATCCTGCCCAGGTTTTTAGAAGTAAACAAGCCTGGGATCACACTACACACCCACAAGATTGAAGGCTAGCTCTTGCACGCCACACTGCACCTGACATAACTTAAGGACAATGTGCGCGCCGGCATCACACGCCAGCTCCTTTTCAGGAGTAAAAAATACGCTGACTGCAGAAAGCCAAGCAGGTGAAGGAGGGGGGTGGGATTTCCCCCTAAAGAAATACCACCAGGTTCCCCCTACCATTTGTCTCCCATCTCAAAAGAGCACCACTCATCCAAGGCAACGGGGAGTGGAGAGAGGAGGGGTATGCGCTGATGAATGACCAACCAAAGACGCACTTCTGCAGGGGCTCTCCCTCCTGCCTACTTACTCTACAGCCGCCGTAGTAGTAGTAGTCATAGTAGCCGTAGTAATAGTAATAGTAGTAAATGGCACCAGCAACCGTCTATTACCGGGAGGCGCAGTGGCCTCTGCTGGCACACCAAATCCTTGTGAAACACCTCCGGTTGGGACTCTTACAAGTGGAGGCAACCTGTGTGGGCTTTTTTTTTCCCCTGGGGGAGGAAAAGTGGGCAGAAGGAGTGAATGCAGAAAGAGAAAAAGAGACGGGGGGGGGTGGTTGCAGGGGGGGGAAGCACCTCTTTCCATCCTTTGATGTCCGTTTTTCTGTCTGGAGGGGGGGGAGAAAGGGACACCCTTCCCCTCCCCCTTCGCAGGCAGCATCAGCACCACGGCCGGGATCGCCAAGGCTCTCAGGCGGCTGACAAAAGACACCCCCCCACAGACCAGCAAAAAAACCACACACACACACACACACACACACACAGACAAGACACACAAACACCCCCGCACGAGGAGGGCCGGGGTCCCCTGCCTGGGGGAGGCCGAGGCAGAAGGAGAAAGAGAAAGAAAGGAGGAGAGGGGGGGGAGAGAAAGGAGCGACCCCCGCCTGCTCCTCAAGCCGAGGCCGGCGCCTGCGGGGGGGGGGGACCCTGCGCGGCATCCCCGCTGCGAGGCCAGCAGCCCCGCCGAGACCCCGCCGAGTGTGTCGGAGGGGGGGGATTCCGCGCGGGGGGGCGGGGTGAAGGAGAGAGACCCTCCTCCCCCTCCCCGGGCGCCCCCCAAACCCCCCTCCCCCCCGAAGCCCCCTCCCCCCCGGCCGGGCACTCACCTGCGGGCTGCTGCTGCTGCTGCTGCTGAGGCGGCGCGGCGGCGGCGGCGGCGGCGGCGCTCCGGGCAGCCGAGTCGGGGCGCTGCCCGCCGAGCAGCGCGACCCAGAGCGAGGCGAGGAGCAGCAGCCGCCGCCAGGCGCCCCGCGCCGCCATGGCTCGCTCCCCCTCACGCCGGCGGCCGGGCACGCAGAGGGGGCGCGGCGGCGGCCAGGGCAGCCGAGCGGGCTCAGCGTCTCCTGCGCTCCGCGCCGAGGAAGGCGGGCGGGCGGGCGAGAAGGCGGGCAGGGAAGGAAGGAAGGAGGGACGGGGGTCACTCCATGGCGGGCCGGTCCCGCCGCCGCCGAGCCCCTTTTTTCGCCTCAGAGAGTCGCGCCGACAGCAGCGGGCAGGAGGAGCAACAGCCCGGCGCGCTCCCGGCTCCGCCGTGCGTGCGTGCGTGCGTGCGTGCGTGAGGCGCGCGCTCCCGCACCCCTCTCTCTCTCTCGCTCTCTCTCTCTCTCTCTCTCCTTTTCTCCTCACGCTCCTTCGCCCGTTGGCCCGCCGCGCAGGCGCACCCGCCTTTCCATTGATTTCTTCCCCCCCCCCTCTCTCTCTCTCTCTGTAGCGCGCGCGTGTGTCTGTGTCTGTCAGGGAGGGAGCGCGCGCTGAGCTGACAGAATTCCAAAGGAAGGGGGAGGGGGCCGAGGAAGCCCCGAGGAGGCGTGTCCGCCTGCGCACGCGCGCCGGCTCGCCCCGGGCCGCGGCAGGCGATGCTCGGCCTCCTCCCTCCTCCCTCTCTTCTCTCTCTCTCTCTCTCTCTCTCTCTCTCTCTTCCCCCCCCCGCGGAGTTCGTCTCTCACGGACATTCCCGAACTCCGCCCCGACGAGTGACGGAGGGCAGCGGGAAGGAAAACCCGGCGAGAGGGAGAATTCCAAAGAGGAGGAGGAGGAGGAGGAGGAGAAACCGAGCAATGGGCTGCCCTGAAAGAGACGGAAGAGACGGGACGGGGAAGAGGAGCGGGACGGAGGGAAAACCCGTCCTGGCTTTTCGGGTGTAGGGAGGGAAGGGAAGGGGTCCCGCGGGGTTAAAGGGAGGGAGTTTGGGGGGGGAGACAAGCTGAACCCTGCGCCGTTGTCAAAGTCAGCGGCTCCCCCAGTTCAGTTGGCTTGTTTTTTATTTTATTTATTTTTATTTTAATTCCATTTATATCCCGCCCTTCTCCGAAGACTCAGGGCGGCTTACAAGCTTAGCAGTAGCCTTCATTCTATGTATATGCCTGCTTGTTAGGGCTTTCACACACACCCCAAGCGGCATTTTTTTACAAAGTCAGCTTATTGCCCCCAACAATCTGGGTCCTCATTTTACCTACCTCGGAAGGATGGAAGGCTGAGTCAACCTTGAGCCTGGTGGGACTCGAACCTGCACTAATTGCAGGCAGCTGGTGTTACTTAAGGAGGCATCAGCCCACTGCTCCACCAAGGCTCTTGTTGGGAAGGTTGCAAACGGTGACCACACCAGACGCGCACACACGCAGGCGACAAGATGCTGCACCCATGGCAATATGGGTGGCCAAATGCTGGGTTGCCAAATGCCCGACTTTGAATCACGTGTCCGTGGGAATGCTGGGAGGGTCGCAAGCATGAGCAACCGGTGCAAGTCGCTTTTTTTTTCTCTCTCTCTCTCTCCAGCGCCGTTGTAACTTGGAATGGTCGCTAAAAGAGCGGTGATAAGCGGAAGACTACCTGTATGGATAGGTTGAAGGGGAGTCTAGAGAAGGTTGAGGAAGAAGATGCTGCGAGGATTGGAAAACTTGTCCCTAGGAGGACAAGTTGAAGGAATCTGGAGAAAAGCCAAGACCCAAGAAACATGCCATCCTGTCAGAGGACAGAAAAGGAGGCCACAGAGAAGTTGGCCATTAATTTTCCAGGTCCGTTGTAACTTAAGTAAAAAAAAAAATCTGAAAAAGTTGCAACGGCTAGATTTCACTTCAATGTAAGGAAAATCTTCTTGATAGTAAGACCTGCATACAGCAGATCAGTGTGTGCCTACACAAATGGGTAGGGTAGGGTAGGGGTAATGTAGAGAAAAGGAACACTAGGGGTAACATGATAGCAGTATTCCAGTATTTGAGGGGCTGCCACAAAGAAGAGGGGGTCAAATAGGAAAGTATTACAGAGGGTGGTGAGCACAGCACAAGACATCGTGGGCTGTCCCCTGACACCACTGGATGACATCGCCAGGGCTCGTTGCCTTGGAAGAGTGAGGAAGATTCTCAGGGATGACTCACACCCTGGACGGTTATCTCTTTACTCTCCTACCATCGGGTAGGAGATATAGGAGTATAGCCAGCCACACCAACAGGCTGAAAAACACAGTTTATCCATGGGCTGTTAGGCTCTTGAATGGAAAATATTTTTTGTGAATTTTATGCAGAATTGACTTGGGAGGCCGGTGTGTGGTGTAGTTGGTTCACATGGTGCAGTAAGATGGAGGGTTTGTTGTCACTGTGTGTTGGGGGGTGGGAGCACAAAGGGAGGCTCAGCTAATCTCAGTGTACACATAGTTGTACTTTGACAATAAAGGTTAATTTCAGGACAAGGCAGGACAAGAAACAATGGATGGAAACTAATCAAGAAGAGAAGCAACCTGGAACTAAGGAGAAACCAGTGAGGACAATCAACCAGAGGAAAGGCTTGACTTCAGAAATTGCGGGTGCTCCATCACTGGATGAAGAAAAGACTGGACAGCCCTTTGTCTGGAATGGCATAGGGTCTACTGGTTGAGCAGGGGGTTGGGCTAGAAGACCTCCAAGGTCCCTTCCAGCTCTATTCTGATTGATTGATTGATTGATTGATTGATTGATTGATTTGCTTCAGTTCTCCATTTCTGGATGCTTTCAAGAAAAGGATCCATTGACTCTTCCTGAGGGCAGTTTTAAGTAGTTTTCCTGCAGGTTGTCGAGGCTTGGATGACACGGTCCTGAGGACCTCTTTCAATTTTACAACTTGATTCTTGGTGGCCTCCCAGATCCCAGCCAAACCTACATTTCTAAGCTGGTACATTTATCCCGAGTGCACACTGGATGTTCCTGCAGCCGACAGGGAGCTAAAATTACATCCACACCCTAGAAAGAGCCTAGAGGAGATATGTAGGCTTGCAAAAAGTTTGGTGTGAGAAAAAAATCCTATCAACTTGTAGTTACAATCCAGGACCATTGTAACCTCTAAGCAAACTGGAACCATTCCATGAATTTTACCTGCAACGCGCTTGAGGCAGCTTAAGAGCGGAACTGGATGCCTACATTGTAATCTGCATACTCGGGAATATTCATTGAGAGAGAGAGAAAAAAAATTCAAATAAAAACCGAAACGCACAGGCGTACCAAACAGCAATTGGACCGTTTATTTCTAGGATTTCAGCAATGGGTCAGCATGCCAGAGGTGACCCACTCCATGTATCGCTTTGGCGTAGTTTGGCAGAAAAAACCTTGCATTTGGCCCCCAAACGCCCACCGTTCGTAACAGGCCCAGATTTTGAATTATTTAAAAACTCATTTCCCTGGTTATCTTGGCAGGCAACCATTTTGTCCAAGTGCAAGCCATGAATATTTTAAGGTTTTCTTTCTGAGATGTTTTGAAATGTCTGCTTTGTTTATGGTTTTTTATTTTTATTTTTTAATGCCCCCACATTTCAAGAATTCCCTGTTTTCAGATCGTTTATCCTGCCTTAACGAATCTGGAAGAAGTACAGCCCTCCCTTCCCTTGGATCTGTTTTTGACATTTGGGAGAGCCGGTCTCTTGTTAACTTAATGCTTGAGCCCAGAGCAGCCGTGGTGCCCCCAATTCAACTCCGGGCCAGAGCTAAGAGCCATATTGCTTTCAAAGGCTGAAGTCTGCCAAGCTCCAATCAGTTTCCCACAGCTATTTAAACCACGGGCATAACTCCACTGCTGAACTGAAGTCCTTCCCACCCAGCTCCATTTGGCAGAACACTCCAAATTCCATATATATATATATATATATATATATATATATATATATATATATATATATATATATATATATATATATATATATATATATATATATATATATAAAATTAGTTTATAATAAAGGTAAAGGTTCCCCTGCACATGCGTGCTAGTCATTTCTGACTCTAGGGGCCGGTGCTCATCTCCGTTTCAAAGCCGAAGAGCCAGCGCTTGTCTGAGGACATCTCCGTGGTCATGTGGCCGGCATGACTAGACGCCAAAGGCGCACGGAACGCTGTTACCTTCCCACCGTAGTGGTCCCTATTTTTCTACTTGCATTTTTTACGTGCTTTCAAACTGCTAGGTTGGCAGAAGCTGGGATGAGTAACAGGCGCTCGCTCTGCTACGCGGCACTCGGGATTCGACCCGCCAAACTGCCGACCTTCTGATCGACAAGCTCAGCGTCCTAACCCACTGCATCCCTTAGTTTATAATATAAAATACAAAAACCCAAAGGAAAACAGTAGGAAAATAAAGCAGGGAAAAGGGAAGGGAAAAGTGTAGGGGAAAGAGGGGTGGGGGGAAAGAAAGAAAAAGCATTGAATTCCGAATAAGCAGAGAGCATCAAACCTCATCTTTCTGCTTTTACCTAGTAATATAAACCAGCCATTTCTACAACAAACAGATCTAATCGGTAAAACCCAAAATCAAAGTTTCTTTTTTTTTTCCCCTCTACCTCGAGCACAAAGTCCAGAAGCGGTTTCCAAGCAGAAAGAAAAGTACGGATATTCCTCAACTTATGAGCCCAACATGTCTGCTGTTAAGTGAGGTTTTGCCCCATTTTACGACCTTTCCTGCCACCGTGCTTAAGCGAATCACTGCAGTTGATCAGTTAGCCGCCCGGTTGTTAAGTGGCTTCCCCCTTGACTTTGCTTGTCAGGTTAGGTTGCAGAAGAGGATCAGACGGTCACAACTACGAGTCAGCAAGCATCTGAGTTTTGAGCAGGCGACCGTGGGGATGCTAACAAAGTTTGTAAGCATGGCGGGGGCGGAGGGGGGGAGTTGTAACTTTGAACAGTCACTAAATGAACTAAAATGGTGTTTTGTTTTGTTTTTTTCCTTTAATCCAAGCAGTCGGTTGAAGCCACCTCTGCTAACTCCGTCAACTTTTGCAGCCGTTCATCCCTTGCGGGAGGCCAAGCGTCCTTCCATTTTTGGGGGATAAGGTCAATCGTGCCGCCGAACCCTCGTAATTCTAGTCCCTGTTGTTGCTCCTTGTCCTGCCTCTGTTTGCTCCGCTCCCAGTCCCTGCCTCCCTTCCAAGGCTAGAGAGATTGCGCGCACCTTGAGGTTGTCCTTGGACGCGGTGGCAATCAAAAGAGGGAAAGAGGACAAGCGCGCCCGTGGAGCCAAGCTTTCTTCCCTCCAGGCCTGGGGGAGGGGGGGAGGGGGGAGGGAGGCAAAGTCATAGGAACATAGAGGGGGAAGGGGGGGAGTGGGAACTGTTTACTGTTTACTGTTTATTAAATTTGTATACCGCCCTTCTCCCGAAGGACTCAGGGCGGTTAACAGGGCATATATAAATAACAATACAAAAATTAAAAAGGAATTAAACAAATGCCCAATTAAAAGTTACAATAACAATAAAACAATAAAAGACCCATTAAAAAACCCTAACATTCCCCATCAGGCCAGACCAGCTAATTCAAATAAGTGGGTCTTCAGCCCGCGCCGGAAGGAGCGAAGGTCCGATGCCATCCGGAGCTCAACCGGCAGTTGGTTCCATAATGCCGGAGCGCCCACAGAGAAGGCCCTCCCCCTGGGGGCCACCAGTCGACATTCCCTGACCGGAGGCACCCTGAGGAGGCCCTCTCTGTGGGAACGCACAGGGCGGAGGGGAGTTGACGCCGGCAGCAGGTGGTCCTCGAGGTACCCCGGACCCATGCCATGTAAGGACTTGAAGATCATAACCAAAACCTTGAACCTCACCCGGAAGACAAACTCAACTCTTCTAGGCAAAGTAGCGCTTGACTTCCAATGATTTATTTAGCGACCGTTTGAAGTTACAATGGCACTGAAAAAAAGCAGATGGCAACCAGTCCTCACATTTACGACATACAGCGTCTCGGGCTCAGAGGATCGACATTTGCGATCTTCCCGGTTGGCTTCCAGCAAGCCAAGTCAACGGGAGAAGCCGAATTCGCTTAGCAAAAGTAGTGATTTGCTTAACAACTGCAAGGATTTCTTTTAACAATCATGGCCAAAACAAAAAGGGGGGGGGGGCGGTCTTAAAATTCGTGAACAGAAAGAGGGAGAGTGGCCGGTTCTTCTAGGGCAGGAGACCCAGGATGGAAGCAGGTCTTCTTGGGGCTAGGAGGATCTTCAGTTGATAGGAGAAGGAACAGAAGGAGCAGAGCAGAGGCTCTCCCACCCCATGGAACGGCTCCCCAGTTTTCCAAGAGCCCCTTCCCCACTTTTCCTGCCCTGCTTTTCTTGTCATGGGAAGAAGAAGGAGAGAAGGCAGATACGTGGACTGAAGATCAGGCCTTCCTTCCTTCCTTCCTTCCTTCCTTCCTTCCTTCCTTCCTCCCTTTTTTCCTCCCTCCATCCCTTTCCTCCCTCCCTCCCCCTCCCTTTTCTCTCCCTTTCTGTTCTTTCTTTCTCTTTCTTTCTTTCTTTCTTTCTTTCTTTCTTTCTTTCTTTCTTTCTTTCTTTCTTTCTTTCTTTCTTTCTTCCTTCCTTCCTTCCTTCCTTCCTTTCTCTTTCCTTTTTCTTCCTTCCTCTCCTCTCCTCTTTCTTTCCTCTCTCCCTCTTTTCCTTCCTTCCTTTCCTCCCTCCCTCCCTCCCCTTTCTTCCCTCTCCCTCTTTTCCTTCCTCCCTCCCTCCCCTCCCCTTCCTTTCCTATCTCCCTCCCTTCCTTCCTCCCTCCCTTCCTTCCTTCTTTCCGATTCCTACCATGCCCAAACCTCCTTCTCCTTGTCCAGCCAAAACAAGGATTAGAGGCCCAGCCATCTCTCCTTTATTGTAAGCCGGTGTGCTTCCCACCACCCCTCCTCCCCGGCCCTGATTTAAAATAGGGCCCAGAGCAGCCCATTCCCAAATCCACTCCCGTTCGTCTTCGCCAGATGCTTCTTTTCATCCCAGCGGCTTCATTTAGAAACGATGGTGCTGAATGGAGAGGGTGCTTGTTGATTTTGTGCAAATTAGCTTTCAACAAGTTCCTTCTGATTGAGGCCAGTTTGTGTTTATTTTATTTATTTATTTTTAAAAAAAATCTGGCTGCGACCAACCACTTCAAGACAAAAGGGAACTTCTCCCAGAAAAAGACTAGTAATGAGAAAGCTACTAGTCGAGGCGAGTGGAGTTCATTCTAGTGACTAGCTAAACAAAGGGCCCCGGTGCCGTGAAACGGATGGCGAGACGGGGAACCTTAGCAAAACAAACGGCTTGTGGGAACTTGTTTCCCAAAGTGGGTGGATTCTGTCCAAGAGGCTGGCGACTTCTCAAAGGGCAAACTTCTTCTGTGCCCAGGCAGTCTGAAGGCCTCCGTATGCAAACAGTCAGGAAAGGCAGAATGGGTCTCCTGAAAAAAAAAAGAAGAAGAAAGAAAAGAAAGAAAAAGAAGGAGACACTGAGAAAGGAGGAGGAGGGGAGGAGGAGGAGGAGGAGGAGGACGCATTTCTTCTGTTTTGCAATGACATAGATTTCCTACACAATCGCAATCACTCGAGAGCCGTGCTCACCACATTTGGATTCCGGCTGCTGAATCTGATTTTGCATTGTTTCGCGGAAAAAAGAACAACAACAAAAATGAAAAAGCTGCCGAGATATTTTCTTCCTGTATGAAGCCTCGGAAATAAGATTGGGTTGATTATAAAACAAAATCCAACTAAATAACACCGTCAGCGTTCTTCTCGGAGGGTTTTTTTTTTTTACATGTTCGCTTTTCCCGATTATTTCTAATTCTTTCTTTTAAAAATGATGGTGGTTTAATTTAGGACACTCTCTCTCTCTCTCTCTCTCTCTCTCTCTCTCTCTCTCTCTCTCTCTCTCTCTCTCTCTCTCTCTCTCCCTTTTTCTCTCTCCTTCAGATCATGAATTATATAGCCCGAGGCCCATATGGTCCAGTATTAGTAGTTGCAGCAGATATCCACTCCCCTGGGGCTTTCAGATATGAAAGGGAGATGGATGGACCAGGATGGCTAGAGTGAAATGAGACCACTGGCTCTTATACAGCTAGCTAAAGAAAATATTTTGTTACAGAAGAAAGGGGTGAGCCACGAAAATAATTGCTCTCCTTCCCTTTTCCTTTCCTCCAAAGCTCCATCTATGGATAGACCTTGACTTATAGCCACAACGGAGCTCAGATATTTTCAGTCGCTAAGCGAGATGGTGGTTAAGTGAGTTTTGCCCCATTTTACGACCTTCCTTGCCACAGTTGTTAAGTGAATCACTTAAGTTGTTCGGTGCCTCTGGCTTCCCCCCTTGACTTGGCTTGTTAGAAAGCGAAAACGTGACACTCCTTAACGTTTCGCAGAAATTCTCTTCTCTTTTGAAAAGGAGAATCCTTCTGAGAATTGAATGAAAGCTGACGGAGGAAAAATCAGAATAAATTTTCTATCCGGTACTTATTATGAAGCGATCCCTATGATGCTGCCTAGGCATGGCCTTTTGTACCAATCTCTACCTTTAAAAGCTTCACCTTACCCTACCTGACCCATCTCACTTTCCTACTGGACTGCCAAATATACAATTTCTACCGCAATCTGTTCTTCCTCCTTCCCCTAATTTCTCCAGCCATTGTAATCTGTGGACAGCACTTAATTTGGTTGTGAGTTACACAATGACAATAAAGATATTCTATTCTATTCTATTCTATTCTATTCTATTCTATTCTATTCTATTCTATTCTATTCTATTCTATTCTATTCTATTCTATTCTATTCTATTCTATTCCAATCCTTGTTGTGTCTCATTGCAACCTCACAAGGCAAGGTCTCAATTCCACCTCATAGACTATTATTTATTGTGTGTGTATGAATGTGTGTGTGTGTGTGTGTTCACACATGCATGCTCATGCAAAAGATCTCACTTGCTGACTATTTTCAGAACTGGCCTTGTTGGTTCTACTCAAGTGTCTCCTTTTCACAAATCTGCAGCGAAGAAGCTGCGAGCTGCCATTAAAAGCGCAGGCATATGTGCGCCTGTTGTTCGAAATTAATGCCGACTCAGCCAAAGACTATTTTATTATCTAGTTTCCCATACTGTACGCCTACACCCACGTACACACATCCACAGAGCCACAGACACAAAAGACACCACGACTGAAACAATTTACATTGTTTGCCCTGAGAAACAATAGCGACTCCAAAATGAAAATTAGATTTCATTGTAGTAGATTGGCAAGGCAGCAGCTTGCTTAACCTGCTGAACGGTCCTGCCAAGCACCCAATCTGTTTAGCAACGGTTGCAAAGTGCAACCAGGTGTTCCACCTGCTGGGTGAAGACAAAGTGCAACTTCACCATTTCTACAAAGGAGGGGAGAAATACCAGCAGGTGGTGGGATTCAGCCAGTTCGCACCACTTCGGCTGAACCGGTAGCTAATTTTTTGTTGCCCAGGCCCAGAACGGACTTCCAGAAGCGGCATCCACGCAGAGAACCGGTCGTTCACCTATTTGAATCCCACCGCTGTTCCCCAGCTTCCTCGCTTTCCAGTGCGTGCAAAAGGAGAGGAACGAAACGGAGAACAGATTGTCAGAAGGAAGAAAGAAAGAGGAAAAAAGACACAGATCTAATAAGATGCAGGCAGTCCTCGACTTAGCAACCACAGCTGAACCTCGGTTGTTAAGCGAGACATTTGTTAGCTGAATTTTTTCCCCATTTTGCCAGCTTCGTTGCCACCGTTGTTAAGGGGATCACTGCAGTTTTTAAGTGAATCTGGTTTTCCCGTTGGCCGTCCTAAACACGAGCCGCTTGCCAAGCCTCTGATCACGCGACGGTAGGGGTACTGCGATGGCCATAAGTGTGAAAAGCGGTCATAAGTCACTTGTTTCAGTGCCGCTGTAATTTCAAATGGTCCCTAAATGGACCGTTGTGAATCAAGGACTATCTGTACCCATCACACTAAGGCCTTGCCTAGGGTTTAGAAGCCAACAATGGAGGCTCAAGCATTATGCTAAGCCACACAATCAACCATTCAACAACAGTTGAGTGCCAGATGTGAATCCAGTTGGGTAAGAAGCCATTTATTCCCATTTTTTGCAATCCTTTTAGGCATCCCCTTCTCCTTTTCATCAGATCATCTTTGACCTCCTAATGGCTCTAAAACATCAAAGGAGAAAGACAGATTCACCCTTACTGGGGCAGCAATAACCTCATTTCTTTGGGGATTCTCTAAGAGACTTCATGGGCCAATATGTCAGGTTTTCCCCCTTCCCTTCCCACTTCAATGTTTAACTTTAGCAGAGCTGGTCATGCTTGGCTTTTTCTTCCATTCCCTGCCCTTCTCTCCTTTTCCATGTCTCCACTTCTGCAAAGTGTCCCTGGGGAATTTGAGTCCTTCGGGCCCAAAGCTTTGCAAGACCCATGTGCCAAAGAGCTGTGTTTCTTCACTCTGGGGCCAGGTTGCTATGACCCTCAGCATGTCCGATAAGGCCTCCGGGAATAACCGTGACAGCAGCATTTACACTATCATTATTGGTCAAGAAATCCACGATTAACTCTGATTTAAATTAACTAGAGTAGACATCTTGCTCAAGCAGAGACTTGGATTCCCTGTGGGTTTTGCAGCCAACTGGGCTCTGAACCAAAGCAGATATATAATTTTTCCCCCCCTATATTTATCCAGCTCTTCCTCCTGGGAACACAAGGTCTTCTCATTTTACTGCGTCCGTCACTTTGTTATTCATATAGAAAAACCACGACTCGTTTTTCATTTCAAGAAATCAAAGTCAGAAGCGATTGGGGAATGCACACAACACAGATTACATTTTTTTTCCCCTGGCGCCCTGAAATCATGTGAGTCACCAACAGGTTGTGATTTAAGCGTATTCAATGAAAAATGGGGAAAGGCTACTAAAGAGCTCGCTCGCTGTTGCCGAGAATTGCTGGCTTCATAAAAAGCACAGGTAATCCTTGACTGACGACCACAGCTGAATCCAAAATTTCTGTTGCTAAGCCAGGCATTTGTTAAGTAAATTTGGCCCCATTTTACAAACTTGCTTGCCACCGGCTTCCCCAGTGACTTTGCTTGTCAGAAGGTCGCCAAAGGGGATCCTGTAACCCCAGGACAATGCGACCATTATATGAGTCAGTTGTTTTTTTTTTATCCCATTTATATCCCGCCCTTCTCCAAAGACTCAGGGCGGCTTACAATCTAAAGCACAAATCAATGTGCTTAGCAATAGCCTTCATCCTATGTATATGCCTGCTTATTAGGGCTTTCGGAACCCCCCCAAGCGGCATTATTACAAAGTCAGCTTAATTGCCCCCAACAATCTGGGTCCTCATTTTACCTACCTCGGAAGGATGGAAGGCTGAGTCAACCTTGAGCCTGGTGGGACTCGAACCTGCACTAATTGCAGGCAGCTGGTGTTACTTAAGGAGGCGTTAGCCCACCGCTCCACCAAGCGTCTGAATTCTGATCACGTGATCGGGGGGAGGCTGCAATGATCGTAAATGTAGAAAAACAGTCGTAAGTCACTTTTTCAGTGCCAGTAGTAACTTTGAACAGTCACTAAATGAACTGTTGTAAATCGAGGACTACATGTGTTCAACTGTGATTTGCTTCAAGAGAGGGTACCATGATTCTGGGTTCTTGGGTCAGGAGAGACCTCCCATGAACCTTTAAGGAAGATTAAGAATGGACGTCATTCTTGAGAGGGTAAAAAACAGATTGACTGGTCTTTCCTGCAAAAATAACCTGTCCTGAAAACAGGCATAATCTTTCTTTTCCAGCCCCCTTTACTCTCTACTTCCAAACCCATTCCTAAAACTGTCAATCTCAAAAGAATTCATCCTTCCATTGTGATCCCTCCAGCAGTTTTCTAAGGAATTATCTCCCTCTTGACACCTCCCCCCCCCAAATCCAGAACAAGTGGAAAATGTAGGGAATCCTACTCGTAAAAAAACGCTTACAACTCCGTGACAGATGATGTGCTAAAAATGCATCTTGTATTTGTGCCCTGGTGTGGCTTGAGCATCCTTGTTCTTGAGTGACAGCGCTTCCAAATTAAACAACCGCCAGCCTCCTGGGCTTTGAGTCCTTGAGTTGAGCTTTCAGACAGGTGAATCGAAAAATAAATTCCTTTTGAGGCTAGTCTGACACACAGTTTGCGTGTAGCACTCTGGTCCTGTACTCTACAAATGAAAGGAAGTTGTAGGATTGGTTTGCTTCAGGTCATCCCGTTGCTTTGCTTCAGCTCAATTCCAGGAGAGATTTCTGGGTCTGGAGGATCCATGCAGAGAAGCTTCTCCCAACTGAGGACAGGAAATCAGATCCTGGAGTTAACAGGAGGGCCTTCAAGGAGGATTGTGTCACTGCTCAGTGGTGCAAATCTCATAATTTTTGTGGCATGAAGCATCTATGCACACTTGACACACAAATTATTTATCTTTCTTAACACAGAGACTCTGTATACTATCTCTGTCTCTCTGTCTTTCTATCTGTCTATCTCTGTCTATCGTCTATCTATCGTCTCTCTATCTCTATCATCTGTCTGTCTGTCTATCTCTATGTCATCTATCTCTATCATCTCTACCTACTGTATCTCTTTCTCTCTTCCTCCCTCCTTTGACTCTACTATAATATCACTCAGTTCCTACTTCTGTCACAAAATGGATTGTTACAGTCAAGTCACACAAGGCTTCAGAGTGCGCTTTCAGTTGCAAATTGCATTCCTTCCATCACAAAGAATGGGGAAAACGTCAGATTTTTTTTGAGATCTGGCAGGCTTGCCATTTTTTAAAAAAAACTCCTTTTGACTAGTCCAAGAACACGCTTTCAGTGCCAAAATGAATCTTGCAGTTTTCTCATGCCTCAATCGGTGCCTGATTTTTTTCCCTGCCTCCTTCTTCCTGCTTCTTTGTTAGAACAACCCAATTTAGGAAGAAGAGGGGGTAAGGAACCCTTTCGTTCTTGCTCTAATAAAGCAACTGGAAACCCGAAATCCTTCATCTTCCGTTGCCAATCGCCTCAGATAAGGGGACCTGTCTAGAAGATGGCTATCTGTCTTCTTCTTTCTAGCTCCCATTCATCGCTCAGGGATTACTAAAAGAGTACATGGCTAGTGGGTAGAACTGGTGGTTTCCAGAGAGCTCTGAAAATTAGACATGAGCTTCAAAATGATCCACCAGAGGTTTCTGGGACCCACCGTCTCCCTTCCATGCCTCTACTGTAAAAAAATAAAAATTTTTAAAAAAAGATGGCTTGCACAGAATCACATGGAGTGGAGGAAAGAAGTGAAAAGAAAAAAAGAAAATACACAACCAAAATAAATATGTATTTTGCAACGGATTTTATTCCCTGCTCATGTTAATCCCACCAGTTTGCTATGATTGGCTGAAATAGGAATGATATCAGGATGTTTGATATGGGCTGAGGATCAGTAAGTATTGCTCCGGGATCTGTTAGGAATCGGGCCACGCAAATGGAAGGCGAGCGAGCAAAGCTTCACCTGTGCATGCACGGGATCTAGGTTGGGTGCAAAACCATCCCTCCCCCAGTACATAGAAGTCCATTTTACTTCCAGAACTGATCCCTGGTGCCAAAAAGGTTGGGGACCAGTGTTTCACAATACATTGGAGCACCACTGACGTGATCTAGGCTTTCAGAAAAGGAAATCTAACGTTTAGGGGTGAAGCAAAGCAAAGGAACTAATATTAATGTTTGTTTTTTGTGCCACGGAATTATTCCTAGAAGTAGATTTCCAGGAAAGGAAGCCTAAAGTTTAGGGGTAAAGCAACGCAAGGGAACCAATATTTGTGTCTTTCTTTGTGCCGTGGAATTATTCCTAGAAGTAGATTTCCAGGAAAGGAAGCCTAAAGTTTAGGGGTAAAGCAAGGCAAGGGAACCAATATTTCTGTCTCTCTTCGTGGTGTGGAATTACTCTTTTCCACAGCAAATGGCAGCTTTCTCCTTGCTGCTGGCTGCTTCGGGGACCAGGTGCCTGGTCACGTGGAGCTAAATTGGTGAATGAGCCTCGTTCTGCCTGCCAACATGGCTTCTGCTGCTGCCTTCCATCCAGCTGGGAAGGTTGGACGAATGTTTGCAATAATTAACCCTACAATTATGTGCGCTGAGCGAAGCAAACAGCCAAAGGATTGAGGCCCTGGGAGTGTCCTGGCTTTGAAATGGTTCACCTATTTTTAGGATGCAGAAGAGAGAGAGAGAAATACACACACCCTACTGCTGGGTGCAGCTTCGTCCTGTGATTGCAACAGCCCGGCCAGGATTGCCTTGGGAAGATGATGCAGCTGATATGGAATGGGTGGGACGGGAAAGGAGGGAGGCAAATTGTGATGAGGAGGACTTAGCATTATTTAATGAACCAGATTGGATGGTTTATTCCTGCAGAAGAGCCTGGGCTCACCCGCTTTAAGCCACAACATGGCTTGTTCATGATGGGTCCTTGGTGATCCCTGAGCTGGCTTGTTTTCTTGCAGATGTTTCATTACTCAGCTAGGTAATATCATCAGTGCTAGCGCTGATGATGTTACCTAGCTGGGTAATGAAGCGTCTGCAAGGAAACATGCAAGCTCAGAGAACACCAAGGACCCTACAGTCCTCCTCCTCCTCCTCCTCCTCCTCCTCCTCCTCCTCCTCTTCCTCCCAGTCTACTCTCTTCTAGCACTGATGATGTTACCTAGTTGGGTAATGAAGCATCTGCAAGAAAACATGCAAGCTCAGAGAACACCAAGGACCCCACAGTCGTCTTCCTCCTCCTCCTCCTCCTCCTCCTCCTCCTCCTCCTCCTCCTCCTCCTCCTCCTCCTCCTCCTCCTCCTCCTTGCAAACTCCACTCACTTATAGTCCTGAAGGCATTACCCAGTTGGGTAATGAAATGTCTGCAAGAAAACCACCAAGCTCAGAGAGCACCAAGGACCCCACATTTCTCCTCCTCCTCCTCCTCCTCCTCCTCCTCCTCCTCCTCCTCCTCCTCCTCTCCACAAACCCTAGTCCTAGACAAGCTTAGAGAGCACCAAGGATCCCTCAAACCTAGTCTTGCCTTGACATTCTATGCCAACTCCCAGGAAATAAGTTCCCTTTTTCCATAGAGCTGGCCTGTTGCAATGATTCTGGCCTTGGTATTAACAGAGCAGATTCAGCCATAAATCAGAGGATTGTAGGGCCGTTGGTCGAACGAAAAAAACTGCCACCAACCGCCCCGGTGTGGGCACAGACAAGAATCTCCACCTTCAGCTGCATGGGGGGGGGCACCATCAAGAGACACGCAGGGGGAAATGGAAGTTTCATTCTGGTTGGGATGAAGAAGAGCACAAACCCCGAATGAAGGCTTGACAGAGAGTTATTACATCGCCATTTTGTTTAAGCACTTCAGTGCATCTGGGGGGGGGGTATCGAGGAGGAGAAGGCTGCTTATGTAAAAACCACGTTAACTGAAGCCTTATTTTTAAATTTCATTCTCTAACCTGGGATTTTTTTTTATCGCCGCTATATGGCAGCTGAAAGTAAATGCCATTTTTTGGCAAAACTGTTGGAACACTGTGGGACACTGCAAATTGCTACGTGTGGTCACATGATTGGGGGTGGCCACTGTCCCAACTTCGAATCTGGTCCATAAAGACCCTCCCCCAGGTAGGTTAATTGGACCTTCAACCAGTTGTAAGTCAAGGACTGTCTCTATGCGGCTAGTTTTCATGCCCAACATTAAACCCCAGTTTAGAAGCCACAAATGTTGGTTGCACACAACATGCGAAAACTCACGCAGGAAAGCCAATTCACTGCAAACTCAGCTCAGCCCCGATAACTCCCAAATTGGGAGATAAAAAAGCAAGTTGTTGCAGATTTGTCCTTCTTCCCGCTGAACTCCTGAGAACCAAAATCAACTCCTATCTTTTTTTAAAAAAAATCCTGCTGGTTTAGCAAGTACTGTGAGATGTTTGATGCAGGAGCCCTTTGGGATTTTTTTTAAAAAATTAATCTTTATTTCTGAAGAATGAAAAATACAAGCGACCAAGATCGGGCAGCCTAAAATGACAAAAATTAAACAAAATGCTCCTTAAAAAGAAAAAAAAGAAAAATAAGAAACTGGTGGAAAAATGAGAGAGGAAAAAAACCAATAAATAAATAAATAAACATCGTCACCAGTTTGCTAATAAATACCATGTCCTGTTATAGCATAAACTGACGTTTCTCGACTTTGGCAACTTTAAGACGAATGGGCTTCAACTCCCAGAATCCTGGCTGGCTGAGGAATTCTGGGAGTTGAAGTCCAGTTGTCTTAAAGCAGCAAAGGCTGAGAAAAATTGATATGGTCAGATAGTTTTGAGCTCACCAGAACTATCTATTCACTCAGTAATGCCCAAACTCTTGAGAGGATGAATCTCAGCTTTGGCCAGCTCTGTGATCTGGTGTCTGGAGCATGGGAAATGGTGAATGGCTTGTTGTTGCTGCCTTCAACAAGGTCCTCCCCATGGACCAGCTAAGCAGTTCGGTCCTGTAAACTCAGCACAGAAAGATGTGCAGGCTGACTTCCTCCCCCCGCCCCCACGGAAAGAACAGGGAAGATTAAACATCATGCACCGAATAGCTAAGTGCTGTTCTTCGCACTACGACATTAAACCACTGGTGCATTCCTTTTTTTTTTAATGATGATTACTTTTCACGAGTGGGGAAAGTATCCCTTCGGAGGGCAGCGGGGATCCTGCTCAGATTCTGAGCTAACTGTTTGAAAAGCTGTACAGTGTGTTCTCGGTTTACAACCCGAATTAAGCCCCATATTTTCCACTGCTGAGCAAGACGGCTGCCCCATGAGTTTTGCCCCATCTTACGGCCTCTCTCACCAGCGCGAGAAAGTGAATCCCTGCAGCGGTTAAGGTTGCTAAATGAATCTGGCTCCCCCATTGCCTTTGCTTGTTGCAAAAGCTGATCACGTGATCTCTCCCCCCCCCCAGGATACTGCAGCTCTCATAAATACCAGGCAGTTGCCAAGCCTATGGATTTTGATCACGTGACCGCAGGGATGCTGCCACGGTCGTAAGTATGGGAAACAGTCCTACGTCACTTTTTTCCAATGCCGTTGTAACTTTGAGCAGTCATTAAATGAAGGGTTGTAAGTCGAGACCACCTATAGGCTCTCATAGCAAACCAAAAACTCAGGGGTCATAGCTTCGTGGCACAAATGCAGGAGATGAGCAGCTGAGGTGGAAGGTGGAGTTAAACGAGCCATCTCTTTGGAATTGTTGCGCAGCCAGAAGAGACACGAATTTCTCTGACTCTTATCTAACACCAATTTACCTTGGCTGTTAGTGGTCCAGATTCTTGTATACAGGTAGCTGAAATAAACTCTTAGTCCTTTGAACTCAGCTCCTGTTCCTGGTTTCCTGCACTCAGCTACAACAAGCCCCATGCCACACTTTGGAATTGTGTTGCACCATTACTGGTCCTGTCCAGCCAGCATATTTTAAAAGGTGTGGAATTCAAGTCCCAGAATTCTGGGAGTTGAAGTCCACCGTTATTAAAACATGCTTGCTGGAGAATTCTGGGAGTTGAAGTCCATACCTCTTAAAGCACGCTGGCTGGTGAATCCTGGGAGCTGAAGTCCTTCGAACCTAAAGCATGTGGACTAGGGAACTCTGGGAGTTTGCTTAACTTAAAGTAGGCTGGCTGGGGAATCCTGGGAGATGAAGTCCTTTGAACCCCAAGCATGCTGACTAGAGAATTCTGGGAGTGGAGTTTGCCTAACTTAAAAGCAGGCTGGCTGGGGAATACTGGGAATCAAAATCCACTCCTCTTAAAAGATTTTAGGAAGCAGTCTGGCCAGGTCTTAATTTACGGAAGTCAATTAGTCCTCCCAAATTACTCCCGAGGATTGGTTCCCTCAGATGTCAGCTGCAGCTCTTTCGCCTCACCTGAAACCCCAAACCTTTTTAACAAGAGAGCAGGAATTGAAACCCCAAACCTTTTTAACAAGAGAGCAGGAATTGAGACTGCCGTCTCCTGCTGTTTCTGAGAGAAAAAAGGAGATTTATAGAGGCTGGGGCTCACTCGTTTTTCCTAGTGGAATCTGCAGAGGAAAAGAGCATGCTCTAATTTTCGGAGTGAGAATTAAAGGGGAGAGGGGGGGAGGTTTTCCACGGATATGATGATTTATGAAATTGACTACTAGAGCAACTTGCACATTTTCTGGGGAGCGGGCAACATGCCAAGTCAAGGCTGGAGGAGGGAAGAGATTCCCGCTTCTCTCAAGACGAGGGTTTTTTAATTGGGCAGAAATGGGAGGAAAAGGATTTGCAAGAGAGGGAAAGAGACGCCTAACAACCAGATTCTCCCTGGAGCTTAGCCAGCCTGATTCAAGGGCTCTCCAAGAATTTTCTAGCTCCTTCTCAAAAAAAAAAAAAGTCAAGAGGGTAATTACCGGCAATCCTCAACTTGCCATCAGAATTGAGCCCCAAAATTCTGTCGTTAAGTGAGACATTTGTTAAGTGAACGTAAGCCAAGCCCCACGACTTGGGGGGGGGAACACTGCAACGGATTGTAAGCCTAAGGGACTCAACGTGCAAGTGGTTGCAAATTGCAACACTCCTTGTAGATAACTGAAATGGTACTATAGGGTTTCCTGCCTGAGTAGGGGGTTAGACTAGATGACCTCCAAGGTCCCTTCTAACATCATCATCATCATTATTATGATTATTCCAACTTTGCATGTCGGAAAGCTGCCAAAGGGGACCACATGATTCCGGGGACACTGCATCCGACTGTAAATCACGTGACTCTGGGGCGCCTGCAACGGCCGTTAAGTGTGAAAAATGCTCACAGGCCAACTTTTTTATTTCAGCGCCGTTGTAACTCTGGACGGTCACTAAAAGAGCTGTTGTAAGTCAAGGACTTCCAGGGGAATTTTCATGCCTGATAAGAGGAATGTTCAGCTGCCAATCAGCCACCAGGCTAATTATCCATTTGGCCGTTTTCTTTGCACTGTTCTAGCCTCAGTTTCTCCCTCTCACACCTTTAAAACCTTAGTGGCGAAGGAGCTAAAGCCGTTTGATGTTGGGTCATTATTTCCTCCTTCCCCCCCCCAAAAAAAGGCCGTCCTAGCTATAAGATTAGATTGCTGGTTGTTGAACTGCAGCCAGGATAAATTCTTGATGCCGGAGGCTCCTTTAATCTCCAATACCTTACTTAAAAAAAAAACCATCAAGCATTACAACATGTAGTATAAAACACATCGGAAAGCTACCAAGGTGAGCAAGGAGCAGTGGACAAAACCTCAGGATTTATGCTCAAAGCCCTCCCTGAAAAAGGAGTAAGGAAATTGTTTTAATTCCCTAGGATGCTAGGCAGCTATAAACAAGGCCAATTGATCTTCCTGCCTTCTCATCTATCCCCATAACCAAAACTAACACACACACACACACACACACACACACACAACCCCTCATGGAGCACACGACGTTTTCAGCGTAAGAAGCCAGGTGGCTGCTAAAAAAGAAAGAAAAAAGGAATCACTCACCGGCTGATTATTAAATTGTTTACACTGCGCCAGCCTCTGAGCTTGCCTCAAGTCGCTGGCTATTTTCATGAGCCCATGAATTCTCCAGAAGACACTCACTGTCAGCTCAGTTGCCAACCTCACTGAAGAGAAGTCAGAGGTTTTAAAATGCAGCTAGTCCTCAACACAGGAGCACAATTGAGCCTACAATGGATGTTGCTCAGGGAGATACTATCGTTTGAACCTAAGGGAAGAGGCTTAGGAGGAAAACGCACGGGGCTTGTAAAACGAGAGAAATGGGAAGCTGGCAGGAGTTGGTTACCTTTGGGAAAGTGAGGAACAGGGTTGATGAAATGGACTAGAGGAGAGGTCCCCAACCTTTGGGGCACCGGGGACCGGTTCCGTGGAGAGAGCTTTTTCCGCAGACTGGAGAGGACGTGGTTTCGTGTACTGTCTGCATCTCACGGATGGGGCTTTTTCAGCAAAGCACACTTTCAAAGGATGAAATCTGAAAGGAAGGAGTGGACGCCATTCAGCGATCTGGATGGCCTTCGAGTTAGACAGTTCCAGGCTATATTAACCAAGAGGCTTGCCTTCATGTCTTTTGTCCCTTCCTCATTTGCCCAATCTCTGGAATTAATCCCATCTAAGAAGTAAATACAGCAGTAACAAATATCTTGAGACACTTTATCATCTTTAGCAAACTTCCAACTGATCCCAATTCTCCAGATTCATTTAGATACTGACTTAAATACTCAGCCACGAAGTCTCCACGGGCAGGGAGAATCCTCCAGCTGATTATTCAAAGAAGAGAAGTAATGGGGTCACCCTTACTGACAATGAAAGTTGCTGAATTTCAAAGATTCAAAAGCTGAGGGTAGAAATGCTAATTAAACATAAACTCTTTATATCAAACATTTTGAAAAAAGAGATGATGATGATGATGATGATGATGATGATGGTGATGATGATGACGATGACGATGATTATGGCAAGGAACTTTTTTTTTCAGGATCCCCCAGAATATGGGTTTTAAAGTAGGAGAAAAGGGTCGATGTAATCTGGGTGTAATTAACACACATACTACAGGCATGCTTTATTTATTTATTCATTGTTAATGCTTCTTCATATAATGAGAAAATAATAAAATGCCCACAAATACACTCGGTATCACAGAAGTAAATCAACCCCAATCATATCTCCACTTGAATTAAACAAAGAATCTTCTAAGAGATCACTGATAAAAGCAATACAATATATAAATACTTTGAGACTATCAGCTATCAAAGTGTTCTCTTATATATTAAACTGTTTCCAGAGGGGCAACAGCGCTAGTCTTGAAATAAAAGCCAGAGTCTTTCATGGTATCTTACATGAAAAATGACTTTATTTTAACATAAGCTTTGCTCACTCACATCCATTTCATCAGAAACACATAAAGTTTAATATCATCTATCGGTCTTGGTTACATCAGCTGGCTCTTCAACCTCATCCTGTAGTGCTCCTTCATGCTGTCTGAGCTTGGCTGTTTTCTTGCAGATGTTGCATGACCCAGCTAGGTAACATCATCAGGGTTAGAAGGGAGTGAGGTTTGTGGAGAGGAGGAGGAGGAGGAGGAGGAGGTGGTGTGTGGGTTTCTTGGTACTCTTTGAGTTTGGCTCTTTTCCTGCAGATGTTTCATGATCCAACTAAGTGACATCATCAGTGTGAGAAGGAGGTGGGGTTTATGGAGTGAAGGAGAAGGGAGCAGGAGGAGGAGGAGGAGGAGGAGGAGGAGGAGGAAGAGGAGAATTGTGGGGTCCTTAAAAGAGCCTTGGTGGAGCAGTCAGCTAATGCCTCCTTAAGTAACACCAGCTGCCTGCAATTAGTGCAGGTTCGAGTCCCACCAGGCTCAAGGTTGACTTAGCCTTCCATCCTTCCAAGGTAGGTAAAATGAGGACCCAGATTGTTGGGGGCAATAAGCTGACTTTGTAATAATGCCGCTTGGGGGTGGGGGGCGAAAGTCCTAATAAGCAGGCATATACATAGAATGAAGGCTATTGCTAAGCACATTTGATTTGTGCTTAGATTGTAAGCCGCCCTGAGTCTTCAGAGAAGGGTGGGATATAAATGGATTAAAATAAAATAAATAAAATAAAAAATAATGTTCTCTGAGCTTGGCTGTCTTTTTGCAGATGTTTCATGACCCAACTAGGTAACATCGTCAGTGTTAGAAGGAAGTGGGCTTTTGTTTGGTCCCTTCTAGCATTGATGACGTTGCCTAATTGGGTAGTGAAGAAAACAGCTAAGAAAACATCAGGAAAACAGCTAAGTTCAGAGAGTACCAAGTACTCCACAGTTCCACTCTGAGCACAAACAGTCTTTTCTCTCGGTAATCTCATCTTTTTAGGGAAGCTCCAGCTGATCTTGGAGGGTGGGGCTCTACTCTAGCCTGCCTTATCCATTGCAAGGCTCAACATGGATTCTAGTCAAGAAGAACGATGGCTTGATGATGTAACCGATGCTGTTTCTCATCTGTCAGATGTTTCTATCTGTCCATACTTAACCGCACCCCTGCTTTGATTTATTTTTATTTTTTTCAGATCAAAGGACTGCTTTGTTCAAAAGCCTGTACCTTTCATATGAACATCAAGGTCACTTGCAAAGACTCACCATCTTCTTGGTCACTAGTATCTAGCAATCAGAAGGATGCTAGCTGAGGTCACATCTGATACTAAGCCACAGCAAAGCTGTGAAGTTGCTTGCTATGATCCAGAAGTCTTGAAGTTCTCCCGAGTACAAAGTTAGTCACCATTACATGTGAGTCAAACCCATGACCTTCAGTCAGATCAAAGTTGAAGATGTCTGAATATTCGTGTTAAAGAGTTTCATGAACACCAATCTCAAATGGGATGATTCATTCCTGCTGTAAACGCTGCCTCCCTCCAGCACAGGGGATGAGATAAAAGACGAGTCTGAGGATGGGAGAATCCAGTTACGGTATTATATAGTACATGAACCCTTTGTTCTTAGATTAATTCCAGATGGGCATCTTTGACACTGAACAAAAAAAGACGCAACAGGTTAACGGTTTCGTATAAACTTTTGCAAATTAGAAAGCCCTTCATCAGTTACCCGGGATGTTTTGATTGGCCAATAGGGAAGATACACCACAACAAAAGTCAAGATGGCAGCCAAGAGCTTGTGATCAAAGCCCCACCCTTTATGTAAAAATGAGGTGGGGCTTTGATCATTCAACCATGACAGCCATCTTGATTTTTTGGGATACCTAAGAAAGCCCACAAAAGCCAAGATATATACAGTACACAATTATAACGGGAGAATAACCTACTAACTGATGAACTCATAAACTGCACAACAGTTGTACTTTGCTTGGTCCACGGCTGGATAAACGCTTGTTTTTAAAGATGGAGAGTTATACTGAAGATCCCTCCAAATTTTATATGCTCTCTGGCTCGGGCCATTAACTGCTTCTTTAGATGCTAACACCGAAGTCCATTTTAGTTCTCCAAGCCAGGCAGGAAGAAGAAGAAAGAGGAGGCAGAAAGGTAGAAAGAAAGGAGAAGAAATCACAGGGTCTGCAAAACAATCTCCTTAGGTAGGATGGACAAACAAATGAAAGACTATGAAGTCAATCCTGGACCACAATTCTTTTCAGTTGGAAACGCAACGAAAGCTGCAAAACAGCCAAACCTCAAGAAATTCCTTTGCTCACAGGAGCTCTGAGTAAACCACTTCCTACCTCTATCCCAACCTCCAACAGATCTGAGGTGCTGGAATGGGATATTCAGACTGTACTTTTCAATTTCCTGGATGCATTTATAGACCGTTCTTTGTGACACAATTCTTGATTGTTCTCCAACCCATAAAAGCACCGTTCAGCCAGTCCAATTTCCCGATGAAACGAAAGAGCTGGAAGAGACCATCTAGGCTAGAGGTCCCCAACCTTTTGGGCACCAGGGACCGGTTCCGTGGAAAGAGGTTTTTCCACAGACCGGAGAGTGCGTGGTTTTGTGTGCTGCCTGCCTCCCACGGATGAGGCTTTGCTTGTTTGTGCAGACCAGTTGTTGGCATGCCACGGCCCGGTACCAGTCCACAGACTGGGGTTGGGGACCTCTGCTCTAGGCCAACATGGAGAGGAAAGGAGAGAAGGAGAATGAAAGACAGACTTGGGATACACAAGACCTCTCCCCAGGAAATAAGACCCTATCCTCTCTCTTTGTGCCTTTGCGACTGTTTCTTGGATCTAGACCAAGAAATCTGATTACCCTCCTTAATAATGAAAGCAAGCAAAATAAAACAGACACCCTTCCCACTGCATTTTGCCTCCGACACGGTGCCAATGTGCAACATTACAGCATTTTTGTTACAGTTCATGGTCTTTGCATAGGAGCCGCAAGATGCTAGATGCAATTCGCTAGAAAGTCAGGCAGGGAGGGAAGAGAAAAGGGTTCTTGAATCACCTCCCATTGTTAGGTTACTTAAAAGCAAATGGTGCATAAGGTTAGATAGAAAAAAAACCCCAGCCTGCTGGTACCCTATTTGGTAAGTTTTAGTCCCAAAGGAAACATTCTCTTGTTTTCTTGCTGGAGTTTATCCCCTAGATAATGAGAATCCCCGGAAATTCAAACTCACTTAGCTGCAATTCCATTATTTGTTCCCTTGGCTTCGATTTTAAACACAACAGAGTCACAAACACAACCCTCTGCCTTGTTTATAAAAGAAGTCTGATATAATAAATCCATGCCAGACAGAGGGATGTGAGATGCTACAGAGATGAGAAGCAGCTGTGAGTTGATCTGAGGATCTAAACTTGGTGTTTCTCAACCTTGGCAACTGTAAGATGGGTGGGCTTCAACTCCCAGAATGCCACCGCCTGGGGAATTCTGGGAGCTGAAGTCCACCCAAAGTTGCCAAGGTTGAGAAAGATTTAGAACAGCAGCTCCCAACCTTTTCTCTACCCTGCACCCCTAGAACGCTTCTGATATATTCTCGCACCCCTTACAAAAGTTTGAAATAATAGCATAGAATTATGCATATCCACTATAATTTTGAAAACCCAAGTTTGCCTACCCGCTGGAATATTGTCTCGCACCCCCGGTTGGGAACAGAATGCAATAGGGAAAAATCCCCTTTCTTTCATTCTTTCTTTTTCTTTCTTTCTTTCTTTCTTTCTTTCTTTCTTTCTTTCTTTCTTTCTTTCTTTCTTTCTTTCTTTCTTTCTTTCTCTCTTTCTTTTTCTCTTTCTTTCTTTCTTTCTCTCTTTCTTTCTTTCTTTTTCTCTTTCTTTCTTTCTTTCTTTCTTTCTTTCTTTTTTTCTTTCTTTCTTTCTTTCTTTCTTTCTTTCTTTCTTTCTTTCTTTCTTTCTTTCTTTCTTTCTTTCTTTCTTTCTTTCTTTCTTTCTTTCTTTCTTTCTTATAGCTAAAGAAACACAATCCTGCCAGTCTGAATGTGTAAAAGAGGGGGGGGACACCTGAGATATTGACTAATCTTACCTTCTTGGTCTGGGGTCAGCCCTTCTTATCTAACCATTGCCTTAATAGCGGCTCCTCCTTCTGTGCTTCAAGGCCATTCCTTATGTCCTCTATAGTATACATAACTTTTGCCGGGTGTGTTGTTCCCCCACTGGCTCCAGGGCCAAGGAAGAACACATCAAGTGGTCTTTTGCTTGGGCCTCCAGGCCAGTGGGAGATATTAGCCTCAGCCTGGATGCCCCCAGCCCACAATGAACATTTCTGCTGGTCCTTCCGAGAAGGAGGCCTGGGCTGTGTTGACTAAAACCAGATGTCCTCCTTGTTAAACCTTCCCTGCCTCCTCCCAGAGTGAGGCTAATAAGTCAATGTCACCTCACTCTTATTGACTTCCACTTGCAGCCTCTCCCTGGGGGCGCTATGGGGACCCGGCTGCTGAGTTTGGTAGGCAGCTGCTTCAGTTGCCTCGTCAGGCATCGATCTGCTTGCCTCTTTATGGACCTCCAGGGAAACAGGGGGCTCCCTCCTCCATTATCTCCCATATTTAAGGTCAGGCTCAGTGAGAACTCTCTGTGCTTTAATGTAGATATAGATGTTTTGGGAAGGAAGGGAGGGAGGGAGGGAGAGAGGGAGGGAAAGAAAGAAAGAAAGAAAGAAAGAAAGAAAGAAAGAAAGAAAGAAAGAAAGAAAGAAAGGAAGGAAGGAAGGAAGGAAGGAAGGAAGGAAGGAAGGAAGGAAGGAAGGAGGGAGGGAGGGAGGGAGGGAGGGAGGGAGGGAAGGAAGGAAGGAAGGAAGGAAGGAAGGAAGGAAGGAAGGAAAGGAAGTCAACCAGCCATGCCTAGGAAGTTAAATTAGTGCATGATCAGCAACCATATTTACCTAACTGCTTTGCAAGATTGATTTCTGCAAAAGTCCTGGGTTATTTCAGGGTTTCAAAGTAGACTTGAATGGGCACAACATCAATTGACAAGGATCAAAGCCTGGATGCAAGCAGCAATCTGGGCCAGGTCAGAATGCAAACATCAAGAGCGAATAAGACCCAAAGGGAAAACTCAACAGGTGGCTAGAAAATAAACCAGAATACTCAGATGCTCCTTCGTGCCCAGCTCACCACAGGCAGCAGCCAGGAGCAATTCCTGACTTCATGCCTAGGATAGGTAGGATCAATGATGCTGAACTACAAATACCAGCATCCTCAGGGTTTTGCATATCCAAAGTACCTTATTCCAGAAAGTTTTCCACCAAGGAGTTTTTCAAAAATTATATTTTGCAGAACTGCTATGTGCATAGAAAACACCAACATAAAATACCCCCCCTCTCACCCCCCCTCCCCAACGATATATAGACGGATTGTCAGCCACACAAAGAGCTACACCGCGAAGAGATGAGATGAAAACATAACTCTATTGAAAAAAATATAAACCTGCTTTTCTACTTTATTCTGAGTCAATGTGTTGATGCTTCTTCCAGCTTTGTATGATAGGGCTGGCTAATCTGGCCTGCAAATATCCAACTGGCCACCAGGGGGCAGGAAACCTTGCCCCCCTCCCCCTTGTGGCCACCTTGTGGGTCTCTGGATGTTTGCAGGCGCAAATGGTTATCCCTGATCTACTGCAGGCAGAGGAGAGATCATCCTTTACTGAAAACCTTTTAAATAGAGATGATGGAGATAACGCCCCCAGGAACTTCCTACTTGCAAAGCTTCTGCTGTGCCATTGAGCTGTAAAACCCACTGATGGATGAATCTATTAGCTTCGGAATCGCTCGCTAGGACATCTTACCTCTAACCAGTCAAGAGCAAAAGGAAAACTGCTCTGCTTTTGCTGAAAAAGAAAAGGCAGTGGGGAAAAATGCACCTTTCTTGGCTTAGAAGCCATTTTTCCCTGTCTGATTATTCCTACGCTAGGACATTTGGGCCGTCACCGATCCTGTGGGCTGCCACATTTGATGTATTTCAAAGTTATGATGCTATCGCTCGTACCTAAGGGAAGAGGCTTAGGAGGAAAACGCACGGGGCTTGTAAAACGAGAGAAAAGGGAAGCTGGCAGGAGTTGGTTACCCTTGGGAAAGTGAGGAACAGGGTTGATGAAATGGACAAGAGGAGAGGTCCCCAACTTTTGGATCACTGGGGACCGGTTCCGTGGAGAGAGGTTTTTCCATGGACCGGAGAGTGCGTGGTTTCGTGTACTGTCTGCATCCCACGGATGGGGCTTTGCTTGTTTTTTGCAGACCAGTTTCTGGCATGCCGTGGCCTGGTGCCGGTCTACGGACCAGGGGTTGGGGTCCCATGGACTAGAGGGGAGGGCAGGGCGAAACTGCCCGGAGAACAGGAGCTGAGCTGGGCCCTCATCACACCTCCAGAAAGAATCGATTTCTCGAAGGTATATAGCAAAGAAAAAGGGTCAGCGATTCAGAGAGTTATAAATCGATCCAGAAAAAAACATTAAAAAAGACTATAACTGTGTCCTCGAAGGCACGACCACAGCAGAGCTCCGAATTTCCGTTGCTAAGCGAGACCATTGCAAAGTGAGCTTTGTCCCATTTTATGACCCTTCTGGCCGCAGCGGTTAAGCAAATCCCTGCGAGGGGTTAAATGAGTCACACGGCTGTGACGCAAATAGGGCTTCCCCCCCCATTGACTTGGCTGGTCTCAATACGGTCACAAAAGGGGACGACGTGATCCTGCTGCCGTCATAAAGAGGAACCAGGGGCGGAGCAGCCGAATTTTGATCATCTGACCATGGGGAGGCCGCAACGACCATTCAGTGTGAAAAACGGTCATAAGTCACGGTTTCCAGTGCCTGCGTCTGAATTTTGGGGTGGTTCTGAATTTTGGGGTGGTAAGCCGAGGACTACCTGTGTGTGTTTGTGTGTGTTTGTGTGTGTGTGTGTGTTTGTGTGTGTGTACGCATGTATGTATGTTTGTATGGATGCATATATGATTGAGCTCCTAATGCCAAAAGCACCACAAGGGACAAGGAGCTTCTTTCATGTTATCCAATTACCACTCTGGCTGCCAGCCAAATGAGTCCAACAGGGTCTCCTTGACTTCTCGTGTCCTTCAAATTTCACGTTGTTGCTTTTCCAACTGTTGTTGGTTTTTTGTTTTGTTTTTTTCCATTTTTTTGTTTTTTTTCCTGCAGGGCCCGTCTTCCCTCTATCGGCTCCACCATCCCGGCTGTGTAATCCTTTGCCAGCCTGGCTGTTCAGAGGCGATAGAATGAATCACGCGCTCGGCTTTTGGCTTTCATCACCAAATCGGTGGGGTTCCCTCAATGCAGCGGAACAGAAGCTGACCCAGTGCGTTCACCTTCTCAAGGGAAAGCCCTTCTGGTTCGGGCAGATTAGCTGCGTGCCTCCATCTTGTGTGTGTGTGTGCAGGGGGGACGGACGTATCTTTGTAAGCTTGGCCACAAAACAAGGAGCGGTGGGGGTAGGGGGAGGTTTTCCCCCTTCATCAAGAACCAACTCGTGGGGACTTCATTGGGCCACGTCTGATCTTCCCCCAGGCCTTCTCTTCCAAGCCTTCTGATTTTGCACCCTTTTGCAGCTTCTCCCGGCGAAGCAAAAAAAAGATGCAGCCACTCACATTTCAAGCTTTGCATTCGAGTTAAAAAGGCAGAGAGCTTCAGTTGGGGGCAAACAACATACTGTACAGATCTGGATTTATCTTTTCCAATTTGCAATAAGCCAGCAAGCTCTTTTTTCCCCCTTCCTTCCTTCCTTCCTTCCTTCCTTCCTTCCTTCCCTCCTTCCTTTTTTTTTTAAGATGACATTTACTCCTACTGCCCACCTGAGTTACATTCAAGCCGAGCCGAACGCGGAGAGGTCGACTCGATGATGGCTAAGAAAGAACCACTTATTCTTCAGAATTAGTGTTTCAGGATAACAGTGTTGGAAGGGACCTTGGAGGTCTTCTAGTCCAAACCCCTGCTCAAGCAGGAGACCCTATGCCATTCCAGACAAATGGCTGTCCAGCCTCAAGTGATGGAGCACACAGAACTTCTGAAGGCAGGCTGTTCCCACTGATTAATTGTCCTCACTCTTAGGAAATTTCTCCCACTGATTATTTTTTTTCCTTACTGTTTTTTTTTCTTTTTCTCAGTGAGACCAAGACTGAGAGACTCCAGGAACAAAAAGACCAGAACGCATCCACTCCAGCAGCCACCACCCAGATAAGCAGGGATTAACACCAGACAAACAATCAAGCTGAGAATAATCCCCTAATCAAGGAACTATCAAGGAAAAAAAACACACACCAACCCATCAAAACTGGCAGAGCAAGCTACTGTACACTATATAAACAAGGAGCAAACTCCACAATTTCTCACACTGATTATATTAACCTAGCTGAATAATGAAACATATATAACAAAACATATTACCGGTATATATATATATATATAATATGTATATTTTCTTCTACTGATTCCAGGAAATGTAACCCAGCCACATGCGGAGGCTAAAATTTCTCTAGCCTAGCCATTTCCATCTACCCAGGAATAAATTTCATCAAACTCAGTAGCACTTTTTTTTTTCCTGAAGGTTCATGTACAGAGTTACACTTTTACAGAAACATCTGTTCTTAATACATACCCAGGGCTTTGCAAAATGTAGCTTGATAGCAACAAATGGTTTTTAATTTACATTTTTGAAAATGTACAGAGACAGAACGATGGTCTTCCAGCATATACTTCTTAGCAATAAGTTGAAGATATGGTTATCATACATACCCCTTATCTACTAGATTTTTTTTTCCTCTGCCTTTCAGTCCAATAAGACTCCTCAAGTCAGCTATCAGAACAAAATGGGTGAAGAAACAAAATACAACTCAGAATATTTTTTTAAAAAAATCTTTAAGGAAATCCTTCAAGCAGTTCAGAAGATTGAGCCCCCACCCTGATGGTATTTCAGACGGCCTTGAAAACCTGGCTGTTCTCCCAGACTTTGGGGTAAGGTGGCTGTAGTCATTTTGTTAGATTTTTATTTTATATTTAGAGGGTGCTGTCCCGACAAATTATTATTATTATTATTATTATTATTATTATTATTATTATTATTATTATTATTATTATTATTATTATTATTATTATTGTCTATCTGATATTCTACATAGTGTTTTGCATACTGTTGTATCTTTCAGTTGCAAGCTGCCCTGCAGAGTCAGGAGGCCTCAACGGTGAATGAAATCAATCATTGACCCCGTCTCTAAAGTGGGCAGAAATTCTCCAAGCGTGCGCACCAGAATTTAAAATCGAAATCTGAAGCACAAACCCTTGTGCAGAAACAGCGTCCAAAATAAAAGCCTAGAACCGGCTCTTGTAGAGCTTTAAGAGCAGGAAGCTGTTGATCAGCTTTTAAAGTAAGCACAGATGTGCAGCTATGTGAGTGAGCATTTCACTGTTGATGTTCATTACCCCACTCTGTGGCGAAACATTCCCCATCTAACCAGATGGGCAGGATTTCAAAGTGAGTAAACTGAATGCAGAGAGAGAGGAAAAAAATAGAGGAGTTTATTCTGAAGTCCAGGTCAAAAACATTGGGGATGCCAGAAAGAAAGAAAGAAAGAAAGAAAGAAAGAAAGAAAGAGAGAGAGAGAGAGAGAGAGAGAGAGAGAGAGAGAGAGAGAGAGAGAGAGAGAAAGAAAGAAAGAAGAAAGAAAGAAGGAAGGAAGGAAGGAAGAGAAAGAAAGGAAGGAAGGAAGGAAGGAAGGAAGAAAGAAAGAAAGAAAGAAAGAAAGAAAGAAAGAAAGAAAGAAAGAAAGAAAGAAAGAAAGAAAGAAAGAAAGAAAGAAAGAAAGGAGAAGCTGCTTCAGAGGATTATTTTATGGTCTGGGATCAAGGGTTCCCCTTGCAAATAGTGTCCTCCATAAACAGAATAACAAAATAGCAGTGTTGGAAGGGACCCTAGAGGTCTTCTAGTCCAACCCCCTGCTCAGGCAGGAAAGCCTATACCACTTCAGTCTGTTCTTAAAAACTTCCAGTGTTGGAGCACCCACAACTTCTGGAGGCAGGTTGTTCCCCTGATTAATTGTTCTCAGTGTCAGAAAATTTCTCCTTGGTTTTAGGTTGCTTCCCTCCTCGATCCGTTGCTTCTTGTCCTGCCTTCTGGGTGCTTTGAAAAATAGACTGATCCCCTCTTCTTTGGGGCAACCCCTGACACGGCTATCACGTCAAAAAAAACCCCAGTCCTTCTTTTTGTTAAACGAGACAAACCCACTTTCAGCAACCCTTCGCTGTGTGTTTTAGCCTCCGAAAACAACCGTTGTGCAAGAGAGCCGGCAAGCACCACGGGACAGCTGAAGTCCCAAACACCTTATTTAAAGTCAGGAATGTGGTTCTTTTCCTCTGGATCCCCTCGGAGAGTGGGCGAAACCAAAGCTCAAGACTCAACAGGGAGGGTAAACGGAGGAAAGGGACTCCTTTTTTTCAACTTAATTGAATTTCCTTGGGATATTTAGATTTCACCCTTTCCTTCCCCAAGATTGAGCAAGCCACACAGGGTTGCTTTTTCACGAAAGAGCCCAGGGCCTGCTGCTTATGCCGAAGTCTCTGGCTTCTCCGCCAAGATCTCAAGATAAATGGAAACATTTTAAGGGATGGGATCAGGTTCCGCAAGGCAGCGTAAGACTTGGCTGCTGTGTCAGCCGTTTAAAGAGGAATCTAGTTAGTCAGTCAGTCAGTCAGTTAATTTCTTGCCCTTATTATTTTTACAAATAACTCAAGGCAGCGAATGTATGTTTAAAAGTGTGTTATGTATGTGTACACTTTTGAGAGCAAGCAACAAAATTTCAGTTTTAATGTGTGCCGATGTGCCCACAGTAAAAAAATGACAATAAAAGTTATCTATCTATCTGTCTGTCTGTCTGTCTGTCTGTCTCTACCTACCTACCTGTCTGTCTCTCTCTCTCTCTACTTACCTCTCTCTCTCTCTCTCTCTCTCTCTCTCTCTATCTATCTATCTATCTATCATCTATCTTCATCTGTCTGCCAATCAGTCCATCTATCTTCCATCTATTTAGCTGTCCATCCACCTACCCATGTCTGTCTGTCTGTCTGTCTGTCTGTCTATCTATCTATCTATCTATCTATCTATCTATCTATCTATCTATCTATCTATCTATCTATCTATCATCTATCTATCTATCTATCTATCTATCTATCTATCTATCTATCTCTATCTATCTATCTATCTATCTATCTATCTATCTATCTATCTATCTATCTATCTATCTATCTATCTATCTATCTATCTATCTATCTATCTATCTCCAACACACCCTCCTCCTCCTATTTTCCCAACAACAGCAACCCTGTGAGGTTGGTTGGGCTGAGAGAGAGGGATTGGCCCAAAGTCACCCAGCCGGCTTTCGTGGTTAAGGCAGGACTAGAACTCAGGATCTCTTGCTTTCTATGTGATACCTCAATTAGTAGCCCAAACCCGCTCTACGTAGATTTCCTTAGGTAAGGAATCCTGTTGATTTCAGTGGGATTTTTCTTATCTGCTACTCTAGAGATGCAGAAGCTGCTTTTAGTATGAAACTAACCAGAGAATCCCTTTCTGTGTTAACAAAAGGGGAGACGAGGGCAAAAGGAATGGTGGGGGGGGGAACGGGAAGGGGGAAGACCTGGAAAATTGGGTCACCATTCTAACTCTGTGGGATAAGATTGCTTCTCAGCCCAATTCTTTGCCTTTTGCTCCAAGGAAATCGTGCAAAGCTGAAACACCCCAATAAAAACCTTTGCCGTGAAATCAGGGGTAGAACGTCCTTCCAATGCTGAGCAATCACTTTTTGCTCAGCCATCCTTCACAAAAATTGTGTGAGTGATTGTGGGGAAGCTGGGGGGGGGAAGAGAGAGAGAGAGAGGAGAGAGAGAGAGAGAGAGATCGTCTCTTGAATGGCCACTCACCAATGGTGCCCAGAAGCCTGAGAAGGAGCATTTTGATGCCACCAAAGAGATTCTGCTTTATTTAACTCCCTGAAAATGAGGCTGGGAAATTCTTCTTAACAGTTTTCCAAGGTTCTGCATCTTCCCCAAAGGGATGTTAAAGATAAGCTACTGAAACGTGTGTCATTTTTCGCTTCCTTGATCTGGCCCAGCTGGGTGGGGTTTAACAGGCTGGCACTAATGAGCGCAGGCAGGATTGAAAATTGCCACTTGCTCAGGGGCCAGAATGAAACTTTGCATCCAACTTCCTCAATCTCTTCCTAAGGTTCTTTCTCAGCCTTGCAACTTTTAAGATGGGTGGACTTCATCTTCCTGAATCCCCTAGCCAGTTTGTTTTAAGAGGTATGAACTCCAGCTCCCAGAATTCTCCAACTTGAAGCCTTTCATATGTGTGGGCTTCAGCTCCAGAATTCCTCAGCCAGCAAGCTTTAAGATGGATGCTATATAGTAGTGGGCTAGTACAGTCCGTGAAGTCAATTGGCTGTAACTGGGAACACAAAATCAGCAGACCATACTTTATCCTGTTCACACCAGATGCTTGGCTGACATCAGCAAAGACAAGATTAAAGGAATACAGGCAAATTGTTTCTCTCTGAAGATGAAAAACCCAGTTGGTTTCTGGTTTGGGCTATGCTTTTCCGGGGGTGATAGGCTCGCATGGGGATAGTTTGGCGAGAGAAGGGGGGGGGGGGAAAGGATTTTGCAAGGCTGATTCAGGACATCTGGTGTGAAGAGTCTCCCCCAATGTGGACCATCTGTTAGATGTCACAGGATTTCCTCTAATCCCCACCAGCACGACCAATTACCTTGGTCGTCTCCTTAAGGGACCGTATCTGGCATACCTATGGCAGGTAAACTGCAGGTTTTTCACAACCCATCAGAAGCTAGTTTTCAGGAAAAATGTCCTTCAGTCTTTCCTACGCCAGATGCGGACAAAATACGGACACGCATTTTGAAGACTTGAAGAGATGGTGAAAAGGAAAAATTACAAGGTTTTTTATAAACTAAAACCTCATATTCAGATTAAATTGCTGTGTTGGCCCTTTGTGATAAATAAGTGGGTTTTGGGTTGCAGTTTGGGCACTTGGTCTCTAAAAGGTTCGCCATCACTGTTCTATGCTCTCCTTCCTGATGGAAGAGACCTCTTTATGCCTCTGCTGAAGTGGCGTTTCATCCGCCAGGACTTCCTGCTGCAATTAAATTGTTCATCTTGAAAAGAGCCACATTCTGCCTCATTTTTGCCTTTAAAAAAATATCATATATACATATACATACACATACACACACACACACACACACACATATATATATGTATAAATAAATGCGTCTGCCTTGCACGGAAGGAAGGGATAAAACCCCGAATCTCCATCCTCAGTTCTAAGCCACTCATCACCTTTGGTGGGAAATTCTTCAAAGGGTGGAATTAAGGAAGATGAACGGCTTGGTTTGGAAGAGCCAGGGGCCCTGTTGATTCAGGAGACAATGGCTTCTCCTCCCTCCCTAGCTGCCCTCTGCTCCTTTGCTATTGTCCACATACGCCAGGAAAGACCACAAGAGCTGTAAATTACCCCACCCAACCCCAGGCCTGGGACTGACGCCTCGTGCACAATTTCAAAGGCCCATCTCCCCAGCACTGTGAAGGCTTCCACTGCGTTGTCCCAGGGGCGAAGGGATATAAATCCCATCTCTGCACCTTTGTTGTTGAAGAGTGCATGGGAAAAGAAACGTTTGGGGGGGGGCTGGGAGGGAGGCTGACCTTGGGGAGACTCCATCCTACACAGTAGGTGGGGAAAAAAACAGCAGTGGGGAGGAAGCACAGCAGACAGGACAGGTGTTGTTGCAACACACACACATCAAATTATGCATGGGAGTCTTCCTGAGCTGACGGGAAAGTCTTGCCTATGGCTTTAATGGAAGAGTTCTTTATGCGCGGGAGGGAAGCGATGGGGCGCTCAGGCCCACACGACCCAAAGGAGAGCTCCACGCCATCTCTGCCCTCCACCCCAATCTCCATCAGCACAAGTCCCCTCTGCCTGCCTAGGCCGGGCAGCTGTTGCCACCAATTCCACCTGCAATTGTGCGATACGGTTGCCAGGAATCAACACCATTCAGTCTCTTCTCCTCCACCCACAACGCTGCTTGCCGTTGGGCTCCTATGTTGCCAGCTCCATGTTGCCAGTTTAAGATAAGGGCCAGGCCAGTTCTGCTGGCACGCCTTGAAAGGGAGAACTGAACCATGGTTCTCTCGCCGTGCTTGTCCAACGCTTGTTGAAGCTAGGTTTGCTGATCCCTAGCCAGGTTTTTAAGCAGTGGTGGGATTCAAATAGGTGAACGACTGGTTCTCTGTGTGAATGTCGCTTCCAGAGGTCCATTCTGGGCCTGGGCAACAAAAAATTAGCTACCGGTTCTGCCGAAGGGGTGCGAACCGGCTGAATCCCACCACTGGTTTTAAGGCTTCGTTAAGTTGATTGAACCATGATTTGTCGATTACCGTGGGCAGGTTCATGCAAACAAGCTTCCCTGGTGGCTTAGCGTGATCTGAGATCTTTTCCAAAGTCAGGGAAAGACGTTTTAAAGATCTTAAACCAACAGCTGCATGAGACAGTCCAACTTCACAACATACAACATACACTATATACCAAATTACAGATTTTTTTTTTTTAAAAAAACCTTGGTGGTTTCTAATGAACTTTTTTGCAGCTTGACGTACAACCACGATGGAGCCTCAGATTTCTGTTGCTAAGTGAGTCATTTGCTAAGTGAGTTTTGCCCCATTTTATGACTATTCTTGCCACGGCTGTTAAGTGAATCACTGCAGTTGTTAAACTGGTAACACGGTTGTTAAGTGAATCTGGCTTCCCCATTCAGAGGGTTGCAAAAGAGGATCCCGTGATCCCCCCGGGACGCTGCAGCCATCATTAATGAGAGTCAGTTGCCAAGCAATTTTGATCACGTGATCCCGGGGTTGCTGCAACGGTCATAAGTGTGAAAAATGGTCATAAGTCAGTTTTTTCAGTGCCCTTGTAACTTTGAACGGTCAATAAATGAACTGTTTTTAAGTCGAGGACTATCTGCGCCGGCTTCTAGAACAGAAGCCGAAAAACAACAACACCCTAAATGGCCCAATTAATGGACCCAAAACCCCACTGAAAATGCCTCAACTTTTGAGAAACAGCCCCCCCACCCCATCTTTGGAGACGGCCTCGATCCCGCTGCAGAATTTAATATGAATTTTCCTCCCAAAACATTTCCTTTCTCTCTTCCCCCTGCGACGCGCAGTATTGATTTGATTGGTCTTTTAACCTCTGTATGTCTCTTAATTCAATATCTTGTGTTGTAATTTTCTCCACTGCTGAGTTAATGTTTCGTTTCCAATCTTTTTAATCTTTTCTTCCACGTTAGCTTCAATTTTCTCTCTCTCTCTCACACACACACACACACACACACACACATCCCGCACACTCTTCTTTTAATCTCTCGTCTTCCTTTTTTTAAAAACAAAAAACAGAAAAATGGTTCCTTCTCATCATTAAGGAAAATTGCTGCAAGTGGAACCAGGTTTTTTTTTTTTAATCCACCTCGATTCCTTCGCAGAAAATATCCTCGAAGCAGTTCGTCTCACGACAGAAAATCCCTCCAGCATTTGCCCAGGGAATGAACCGTCCTGCTAAATCAAGCGAGGGTTTTTATCGTTCCTCGTGCTTTTTCACTTTTTTTAACATGGAATTGTTTCAGGATTCCAACACAACAGGCAATAACAGAGAGTCCTCCGGTTACGGTCGCAACCGAGGCCCAAAATTTCCCTGGCTAAGTGAGACGGTTGTTAAGAGAGTTTTACCCCATTTTGCGACCTTTCTGCTCACCGTTGTTAAGTCAGCCTCTACAACTGTTAAATTAGTAACATGGCTGTTAAGTGAATCCGGCTTGCCCTCCCCCCCCCCGCCCCGGTTCAACTTTGCATGTCAGAAGGATGCAAAAGTGGATCACGTGACTCCGGGAGACTGCAACTGTCATAGATACGAGTCAGTCGCCAAGTGTCTAAATTTGAACACGCGACCCTGGAGATGCTGCAATGATCATTAGTGCGAGAAATGGTCCTAAGTCGCTTTTTTTTAGTGCCGTTGAATCTTCGAACGGTCCCTAAATGAACTTTTTGTAAGCCGAGGACTTTTTCTACTTAGCTAGGTGGGGTCCGAGAAGATTTGTTGGCAGGCCCCTCCGGTTTGAGAAAAGCAGGGGATTTTTATTTATTTAATTATTATTATTTTGAATAAACAAAGCCGCCATCCCAAAGAGCTCCGCAGAGCCCCATTTCCCATGAAACTCTCCTTCGAAAATCCAGCTCTTTGCAGCGGAGTTGGCCCAGCCCCTCTAGACCCCTCCCCCCTTTTTATATAACTTTTATAACTCTCCCTTTCGATTTCCCCTATCGTTTCTCTTTTCTTTCCAAGACTTTAGCGGGATTTTTGCAGTTGGAGCACTAATCTCTCTTTGTCTTTGTTGTTGTTGGGTTTTGGGTTTTTTTGTACATTTGTGTTGTGGGAAATTGCTAGGAACTTTTTCGATTCTGGCACTACGGGCAAGAACAAAAAAAAAGACATATCGATCAATAAAAACATTTAGAAATAATTGCTTCTGTGTTGGGCCACTGTAATTCACCCCAATGAGGCTCTCTGTACTTGAGAAGAGATATTATTTACCTTGTTGAAGCATTACAGATCTTTACCTTGGCCTCCTCCGGTACTTGGGAAGTGAAAAAAACAAAACAAAACAAACAGGGGATGCTCAGTAGATGTAGGAGGTTGTTCTAGCTTCTTTTTTTGCACTTTTCTAGAAAATTTGGCAATGAATGGGCAGAGCCTACAGATCAAGGAAGAAGAAGCTTCTTGGAGGAGAAGCGAAACGAATTCAGAGAAAAACAAATTTCTCCTTAATTCCAGATTGCTTCTCTCCTTGGTTACTTTCCAACCATTGTTTCTTGTCTTGTCCTTTGGTGCTTTGGAAAGTAGCTTGACCCCCTCCCCCTTATAAAAAGGTAAAGGTAAAGGTTCCCCCGCACATGTGTGCTAGTCGTTTCCAACTCTAGGGGCCGGTGCTCATCTCCGTTTCAAAGCCAAAGAGCCAGCGCTTGTCCGAGGACGTCTCCGTGGTCGTGTGGCCGGCATGACTAGACGCCAAAGGCGCACGGAACCCTGTTACCTTCCCACCGTAGTGGTCCCTATTTTTCTACTTGCATTTTTACGTGCTTCCGAACTGCTAGGTTGGCAGAAGCTGGGACGAGTAACAGGTGCTCAACTCTGCTACGCGGCACTCGGGATTTGACCCGCCAAACTGCCGACCTTCTGATCGACAAGCTCAGCATCCTAACCCACTGAGCCACCGCGTCCCCTTTATAGGAGCCCCTCAAATATGGGAAGAGGGCTGGTTCCTTTTTTTTTTTTAAACTGTGGATCTGAAGTAGTAAAAAGCTGCTTTAAAGAATGGATTGGGGGTCACCTATTCTGGGGGAAAGCCTTGTACACACAAAAGAGAGACACGGAGAGGTTTGCCTGCCTTTCCCTCCCCCGCCCCCACCTCCCCCTTTGCTGGGGAACATTTCTCCCAGCTCAAGCCAGACGTAATTTTACTTCAAGGACTTGGCTCCCGTTGCACGATTTCAAGGAAACCGCTGCTTAAACCAAAAATCTCCTTCGAGAATTTCTCCTGTAGGACAATTAAAAGGGTCCCTGTTTGAGGAAGCATCTCTGGTGCAGCTGCTGAGAGAGAGAGAGAGAGAGAGAGAGAGAGAGAGAGAGAGAGAGAGAGAGAGAGAGAGAGAGAGAGAGAGAGAGAGAGTGAGTATTTTTATTTATTTATTTTGAAAGAGGGCGAGTGGGAAGAACATGTTTGCACGTAGTAGTACAGAGGGCAGTCAGAGAAGCCGTTCCTTGGCAAAAGCTGGCCAGGGAGAATCCCTCGGTGCCTGACGCTGTAATGAACCTTCTGAAGGGCTGTTAAATCTGCTGTTTGTTTCTTCGTCTGGGGTGGGGGGGAAAACTGGCCCTTCCCCAGGAGCAGAGCAGCAGAGCCATAAATCAAGCAATTTACAAGGCCAGCAATTAAGGAAACCAGGCGGGAGAAGGGAAGGCTCCCTCCCTAAGCAAGGGCATTGGAAGGTGCTAGCAAAGATAGAGGTAATAGGCTTCCGGGCACCCTCCATGACCCAGGTCTGCCCAGTGTCTCCTTCTGCCTCGCCCTCCCTTTTATCCAGTCATTTGGGGGGGGGCAGTTGGGCGAGCAAGAGGGCAGAGGGCGACAGGTGTGGGACAACGCGTCGGAATGAGTCACTCATCCAAGCTTGTTTTAGGCAAGATGTCAAGGGTCTGCAAGGATGCCTTAACCAGAAGAGAGCTGGAAGGGACCTGGGAGGTCATCTAGTCCAACCCCCCGCTCAAGCAGGAGACCCTATACAATTTGAGACAAATGTCTGTCCAGTCTCTTCTTAAAAACCTCCAGTGATGGAGCACCCACAACTTCTGGAGGCCAGCTGTTCCACTGGTTAATTGTCCTCACTCTGTCAGGAAGTTTCTCCTTAGTTCCAGGTTGCTTCTCTCCTTGATTAGTTTCCATCCGTTGCTTCTTGTCCTGCCCTCTGGTGCTTTGGAGAATAATTTGAAGCCCCTCTTCTTCACGGCAGCCCCTCAAATACTGGACTACTGCTATCATGTCCCCCCCCTTGTCCTTCTTTCCTCTAGAGTAGCCAGACCCAGTATTTCCAGTGCCTATCCTGGCACAGAGAATGCCCCCGGTGTTTTGTAATGCCCATTTTCTAGCCAATAGCAATACTGTAGCACTTATAGATGTACTCCTCAACTAAGAACACTTCATTTAGTGACTGTTCAAAGTTACAACGGCACTGGAAAAAGTGATTTATGACCATCTTTCGCACTTACGACATTTGCAGCATCCCCAGGGTCACGCGATCAAAATTTGGATGCTTGGCAACTGGTTCGTATTTACGACAGTCGCAGTGTCCCAGGGTCACGTGATCACCTCTTGTGACCTTCTGACAAGCAAAGGCAATGGGGGGGGGGCAGAGAGCCAGATTCACTTAACAACCGAGTTACTAACTTAACAACTGCAATGATTCACTTAACAACTGTGGCAAGAAAAGTCATAAAACGGGGCAAAACTCACTTAACCAATGTCTCACAACCTAAATTTTAGGCTCAGTTTTAAGGTTTAGAAAGGAAAGAAGGGAGGAATGGAGGGAAGGGGAAGGAAAGAAGGAAAGAGGGAGAGAGAGAAGGAAGGAAGGAAGGAAGGAAGGAAGGAAGGAAGGAAGGAAGGAAGGAAGGAAGGAAGGAAGGAAGGAAGGAAGGAAGGAAGGAAAAAGACAGAGGGTAGGAAAGTAGGAAGGAAGAGGGAGGGAGGGAGGGAGGGAGGAGAGGGAGAGAGAGAGAAAGAAGGGAGGGAGGAAGGGAGGAAGGGAAGAAAGAAAGAAAGAAAGAAAGAAAGAAAGAAAGAAAGAAAGAAAGAAAGAAAGAAAGAAAGAAAGAAAGAAAGAAAGAAAGAAAGAAAGAAAGAAAAGAAGGAAGGAAAGAAGGAAGGAAGGAAGGAAGGAAAGAAGGAAGGAAGGAAGGAAGGAAGGAAGGAAGGAAGGAAGGAAGGAAGGAAGGAAGGAAGGAAGGAAAAAGACAGAGGGTAGGAAAGTAGGAAGGAAGAGGGAGGGAGGGAGGAGAGGGAGAGAGAGAGAAAGAAGGGAGGGAGGGAGGGAGGAAGGGAAGGAAGAAAGAAAGAAAGAAAGAAAGAAAGAAAAAGAAAGGAAAGAAGGAAGGAAAGAAGGAAGGAAAGAAGGAAGGAAGGAAGGAAGGAAGGAAGGAAGGAAGGAAGGAAGGAAGGAAGGAAAGAGCAAAAGGAGGAATGAGGGAATGATAAGGAGGCACAACTGATTTTGGATAAAAAAACATATTTTTCCAGGAGCCACCAGCTATTAGGAGAAAAAAGGCCGATGAGCGTGACCCCATTAAGGGGGCCTGTCCCACCTACTCTCTTCAATTCCCTCCAAGCTCACAGAGAGCCAGTGCAGAAATTGCATCTTCCTATCAACTGCCTCTCTACCATGTTCACAAAAGACACAAGTCCTTATTCTGCATTTGAAATGCTAAACATGTTGTGTCTTTGCCCTACTAAGCATCTGGTACACCAGCAGCTGCGCAGGGGATGAAAGTTGTTGAGTCCACATTTTAATGCATAAATTGCTGCGGATCACCATTTTGAAATGTGAACTATAGCAGAAGGAGACTTTCGGAATTCACACGTTTCTGATCTGTGAAATGTAATTTCCCCCGTCAAAATATATGTACAACACACATATATTCTTGTAAAACACTTGTTTTCTAGAAAATAGCACGCAAAACATACGTGGAAATATCCTCCAGTGGGGTTGCAGATGTGTCATTACCCAATCAGAGGGAGAGGATAACCCCCCTTCCTTTTAGCACTGATGATGTTACCTAGTTGGGTCATGAAACATTTGCAAGAAAATAACCAAATTCAGAGAGCACCAAGGACCCCACAGATGCCTCCTCCTCCTCCTCCTCCTCCTCCTCCTCCTCCTCCTCCTCCTCCCCACCCCTCTTCCTCCTCCTCTTCCCTTCTAGCACTGATCAAGTTACCTAGCTGGATCATGAAACGTCTGCAAGAAAATAACCAAATTCAGAGAGCACCAAGGACCCCACAGCTGCCGCCTCCTCCTCCTCCTCCTCCTCCCCTTCCTCCTCCTCCTCCTCCTCCTCCCCACCCCTCTTCCTCCTCCTCTTCCCTTCTAGCACTGATGATGTTACCTAGCTGGGTCATGAAACTTCTGCAAGAATATAACCAGGGCTACAGAGCACCAAGCACCTCATATTTCTCTTCCTCCTCTTCTCTCTCTGCAAATCCCGCTCCCTTTTAGCCCTGATGATACTGCCTAGCTGGGTCATGAAACATCTGCAAGAAAATATCCAAATTCAGAGAGCACCAAGGAGCTCAGTGGAGTCTGCTTGTCATTAGGTTGCACTTAAGAAGGATGGTTGGACAGCTGTCTGGTGCCATCTTAGACTTTCATGGCAACCTTTCCCTTCTGGAAACCACTGAGGAACTTTTCAGCTACCTGATCAACTGTATCTTGATGCATTTGTTAAGTGAGGCCCATCTCAGCCTGCTTTAGTATGGAGCTCAACGCTTAGAATGGACATCTGTGAAGCCAGCCGTGAACCGCAACGTCTCTATGTCTTTTTTTTATTATTATTTTGAACCTATTTTGAAGCTCATCCCTAAAAGTGGGCTTGCAACCTAGCCCTTTCCTGCTAAGAAAAAAAAAAGAAAGGCAGCCATCCAACAGCCCAGGTGTGAATCTCTCCCTGCCTGCAGATAAGCTGAAATGTATCTCCAAGCACTTTTCTCCACCTCCATATAGCAGGTCAAGCAGGCAGGAGATTTTTTTTCCTCTAAGCTAGATCAGAAGCTATTTCTCTAAAAGGCGCTCCTTTTAACTGTTGGGTTGCAAGAAGATGTGAAAGGGGAAATCTTAGAGGGGAGGGGAGGGGAGGAGGATAATAGCTTACAAGGCCAGAGGTGATGAAGATGGATTTTTTTTTAAAAAAAAAGAAGTTTGAAATAGAATCCCGAAGAAAGATATGAATCACTCGTGTGTGTTTTTTGGTAGAGCTACAATATTTCTCCAAAGAAGGTAGGTTTTTCCCCCCCAGCTGATAGATGGACAGAACTGTCATCAATCATCTCCTCCGGATTGCAGAGGCAGGGCCAGCAACCAACCACACGCTCTAAGAGATGATCCCTTCACCTGTTCTTCAAGCCACATCTTTGCCAGAAGGACCTCTTCAATTTGCTTCCATAGTCAGATTCTCCCCCCACCCCCAAGGAGATAGTCTCCTTCGCTATCAGATCACAACATCTATCTGGGCAGGAGTCCCCGAAAATATCTCATCAGCTTCCTTGCATTGCTTCATTCCAGGAAATCTCTGCCCTGGTGGCCACATCTGTGGGAAAGCTCAGCCGATGTAGACAATTTTCACACAGAGGTTGCGGGGTGGGAGGGGGGGTTAGGGTTGTGGGAGAATGCCAGAAAGTGCAACTCCCTTGAGTTAGCTGCTCTCATAGTTGTCCCTCAAGAAGCTATTCTGGGAAAGCAATAGCAATTCTCCTTAGACTTATGTACCGCTTCACAGAGCTCCACAGCCCTCTCTAAGCGGTGTACAGAGTCAGCGTATTTGCCCCCAACAATCTGGGTCCTCGTTTTACTAACCTCTGAAGGATGGAAGGCTGATTCAATCTTGACCTGGTCAGGATCGAACTCCTGGCTGTGGGCAGAGTTTGCCTACAATGCTGCATTCTAACCACTTTGCCACTAGATTGAGATAGATAGATAGATAGATAGATAGATAGATGATAGATAGATAGATAGATAGATAGATAGATAGATAGATAGATAGATAGATAGATAGATATCAATAGCAATAGTCCTTAGACTTATATACCGCTTCACAGCGCTTTACAGCCCTCTAAGCGGTTTACAGAGTCGGCATATTTACCCCCCAACCATCTGGGTCCTCATTTTACCGACCTCGGAAGGATGGAAGGCTGAGTCCACCTTGAGCCGGTTAGGATCAAACTCCTGGCAGTCAGCACAATTAGCTTCACTTAACAACCAGGTTACTAACTCAACAGCTGCAGGGATTCACTTAAAAACGGTGGCAGGAGAGGCTGTAAAACAGGGCAAAACTCACCTCACAACTGTTTTCCTTAGCCACAGAAACTTTGGGCTCAATTTGTGGTCCTACGTCAAGGACTACCTTTCCAGACTCCCTCTGTTTCCTTTCAATCCTGAGGGAAGCAATAAGGAATTTCCTCCCCCCCCCTCCGGGATTACCCCCCCCCGCTGCTCTGCTGCGGCTGACACCCCCCCCCCCCCGAAGTTCTGCCCTTGAGGATAAAGTTCTCCTTCTCCTGTAGAAATTCAGAGGAGGCATCCCTTTGAGTTCTTTGACCTGCAAAATCTGATGGGGGATTTTTTAAAAAAGGCCACTTGGGCCCAGTTTCAGAGAGGAGCAATTTGGGTGAAATAAGAAGAGAAACCCCACCAGCTGAAGTTTTTCTTTTGAAACCAAAATTAATACGCAGGATAATTGGGAAGGGATAAGAGAAGGGTTTCCCCCCCCCTCTCTAAGCTAAGCAAATGAGCTTGGGGGATGAGTGGATATCACTCCAAGCTCTCTCGCTCTCTCATTTGTAGTTAGAGTTGGGCCTTCTGAAGAATTGAGCCTTTGCATATTTTTTCTTCTCCTCCCCAATCTTCAGGGTTCATTTGCAAGTAATCAGAGACATTTTTAGGTCAATTTGGCATCGCTCCAAATTAGTATTATAATTTCCATTTTATTATGTTCCGGCTGTGGAAAGCGGGTGGCGGGGTGGGGGGGAGAGAAACCCCACTGTTGCAATCCTGTTGCATATTTAGAGGCTGCTGCGTTTGAGGGGATTTTCTTCCTGGGGTCCCCCAGCGATGCACAAACCCTTTTATAAACTGATTAAAGGTAAAGGTAAAGGTTCCCCCGCACATGGGTGCTAGTCGTTTCCAACTCTAGGGGCCGGTGCTCATCTCCGTTTCAAAGCCGAAGAGCCAGCGCTTGTCCGAGGACGTCTCCGTGGTCATGTGGCCGGCATGACTAGACGCCAAAGGCGCACGGAACGCTGTTACCTTCCCACCGTAGCGGTCCCTATTTTTCTACTTGCATTTTTACATGCTTTCGAACTGCTAGGTTGGCAGAAGCTGGGACGAGTAACAGGCGCTCACTCTGCTACGCGGCACTCGGGATTTGACCCGCCAAACTGCCGACCTTCCAATCGACAAGCTCAGCGTCCTAACCCACTGAGCCACCTTCTAAAGCTGCCCCATTTGTGCTGGATGGAATCGATGTTCCCCAGGAGGTACCTGTAGATTTGCAAAGAAAAACTCGGCCCTCGCAGACCCCCAAACGCCGTTTCCAAAGAGGAAGCCCAGTTCGACGGAAGGGGAATGGATTCCGCTAAATTCATATGCTCTTGCGCTGTGCAGGATACTAGGGCGGGAATCTAAAGGGGCTTCCAAGGCTCTAGGTTTTCATCTAAATTGAATCCCAAAGTCAACGAAGCCTTCGCCCAAGCAAGAAACAGTGAGTAAGCCCATCCTTATCCAGAGAAGCCAACAGTTTTCCAAATGAATGGAGCTAAAAGTCTTCTTTTTTTGTTCTTCTTCTTTTTTTTTTAGGATCCTGTAATCCCCTTTATTGGGGCGACTAATTGGAGCTGAGCATTTACTGTCCGGATGCCCTTCCTGATGCCTCTGTGGAGTTCACAGCAAAGAAGAAGAGACTGGACAACCATTTGTCTGAAATGGTCTAGGGTCTCCTCCGTGACCAGGCGGTTGGATTAGAAGACCTCCAAGGTCCCTTCTAGCTCTATTCTGATTGATTGATTGATTGATTGATTGATTGAGCTGGTCCGCGATCTGTTGGGTTGGCCTGAACTGGCATCTCCTGCAAAGCCGGGAGCTAGATTCAATGAGGACTTCCTGCTCTACGATTTTAGAGCGTTGGCTTTAGCTGCTGGATCCCAGTCTGACCATTTTTCATGGTTTGGAGAAGTTCCATTTTCCATTCTACCTTTCAACAACCAGCCAGCCCCAAACGGACTTGGAAGAGCAAACGGTGTTGAAATCACACACCAGATTTTGCCTCAAAATCCCGTCTCCTTCTCTGGGGGAGCAGATTGCAGTCCTAGGGGAACCAGGAAAGATAACAAAGAGGCAGAACCTGGGTTTGGCTTGAGGAGGCCATCACTTGGAACGCAAGTCAGTCTCGAAGCTACACGCTGCCCCCCCCTCCTCCTCCTCGCGGCTGTGCTGCGTATGGCTAGAACAGAGATATTTATGAGCACCGTCAGGGAGACGCCAATGGTTTCTGGCTAAGGAACAATAATCTTTTCTTCTCCTGCTGCTGGCATCACCAAGCACACTGTATAAACACCTAACCCCAAAAATATGCCTGCCGAGTTCCAAACGCAGCCTCTATTCTCCAGCTGTCAAGCAACAAAGTCACCCTTATAGGCTCTTTCCTGGAACAAGCTGGGAGGGGGAGAAAAGAAAGGTGCACTTTTAGGGGCCCGGTTGGGTAAGGTCTGCCTGCAAAATTCAGTGGAGAGAGCAAAGCAAAAGTTCACTCCATGGGCATCCCACCTCATGGCAGCCTCCACTTTTTCACCCACGAAAAGAAGGGCCCGTTTGTCATCCTCTTCTCTGTCGCTCTTCAGTTCTCACGTTGCAATGTGAGCATTCTCAGGATTATGCCATGCCAAGGGATCCTGACCGCCCGGCTCTAGCCCTTATCCGTTCACTCAGGGTGGGGTGGAGGGATCTATGGATTCCCGAGCCAAGGACTGGCCTGTTCAGACGTCCTGTGGAAAATCAGGAAGGAGAAAATTAAACTTATCTGTGGTCCAGCTTTCCATGGACTTAGTTACAAATCCCTCCTTGGCATCAGTTCGTGATTTGCATATTCGTAATTTGCTCTAATTCTCCCCAAACTCAATAGTAGCCAGATATTCTATCTGGCTTGTCCTCCAGAGCCAAGGAGAGCAGATGATCCAAGGAAGAAACAATTCAACATGAAGCTAAGGAAGCTACTCAGAGCCTTCTAAGAAACCCCATATTTGAAGAGTGGTTGACTCCACGCAGCATCTGTTGAGAAGCTCCAGGGAATAACAGAGTTGGAATGGACCCTGGAGGTCATCTAGTCCAACCCCCTGCTCAGGCAGGAAACCCTCTACCATTTCAGACAAATGGTGGTCTGATCTCTTCTTAAAAATGTCCAGTGTTGGAGCATTCGCAACGTCTGAAGGCAAGCTTTCCCAACGATTAACTGTTCCTCACTGTCAGGAAATTCCTCCTTAGTTCTGGGTTGCTTCTCTCCTTGATTAGTTTCCATCCGTCGCTTTTTGTCCTGCCTTCAGCTGCTTTGGAAAATAGATTTCCATGGAGAACCATTTCCATGGAGGGAAACCAGATGGTTCACTCAGGATTCCTCATCTGGGTTTTCCAGTTAACGATCGCCTGGAAGTATCTCAGAGAAGAAATTCTAGCTCCATTGTGTTGACATTCCTCTCTTTTGAAGCTCCTGTTTGATTTGGAAAAACTGAAGCTTTGGGAGCTGACTGTGGGCCCTTCAAAGCCATTTAAGTGTGAATAAATATCCTCGCCACTGGTTGCGCATCTTTCCCGTCCCATGTTTGAAACACCCTTGCCGTCACAGACCACCCTTCTGATCAATGGGGGGTGGCAAATACCCCCTTCCGTGCTTGGGTAACCTGCGCCTGTCCAAGGAAGCTCAATCAAGGGATGACAGACACAAACCTTCTCCCTTTGCTTAAGCGCCACTTCAAATGTTTCTTCATCCACAAGCCACGGCCTTCCCAAACGTCTGTAAGTATTAGAGTTAATGACTTCAGCTGCCATTGTTTATCCCCGCTGAACTCCGTTGGGAAAGCCTGTCAACAGTTCACAGAGATTTTAGGAAGGGGGAAAAAATGGAACATGAATATCATTTTGTCTTCACGCTTACCCAGAAGAGAAAATGTGTGCGCCCGTAGGTTCGGTTTTATGTTTCATTTCTGTTGCATCTTTTTCCTCCAGAAGGCGCAAAGGGGCTTATGGAAAATAATATTATTTCCTCTAATCCTTTTGCACATTTCTGTCCCACCGCAGCCTGAAGACACTTGGTAGCTGGTGGAGACTACAAAAACCAATTAAAACCTCTGCGTCACACACTTCCAGAGTACCAACGGTCGGTAAGAGTAGCAACAAGCCAAAGACGATGTTAAGGATGGCATGATAATGGGGCATGGGGTTTGTGTGTGGGGGGGGGGTTGCATCGATCTGGAATTTGCCCCCATTTACCTCTTTTCTTCTTAAATTTGGATCAAGGGAGAACGGGGACATTTCTACTGCTCTGTTGGCCATCAGTAATTTAATTAGCCATAGCCCAAGGGTCTACATCAGAGGTCCCCAACCTTTGGGGCACCAGGGACCAGTTCTGTGGAGAGAGGTTTTTCCACGGACCGGAGAGTGCGTGGTTTTGTGTGCTGCCTGGATCCCGCAGATGGGGCTTTGCTTGTTTGTGCAGACCGACTGCTGGCATGCTGCGGTGGCCCGGTACCAGTCCACGGACCAGGGGTTGGTTATTCTAGCAGAGGGTGGAAAATGCATCGCTCCTTTTTCGACAGACAAATCCATTCCACAAGCTAAGAGGAGCCAGAAAAGCTGGGAAGCATTTGTCACTGGAAAATGGATCAGCCCCCTCCTGGCAGAAGCCTGGCAACAATTATTTAAATTAAATATTATGTTTCATTAACTGGGAAAAATACAATTAATAAACCACACACACACACACACACACACACACACACACTGCTTTCGCCTTTAATTGCAATTAAATTTTGCTGCAGAGACTTGACTGCAGAAAGGCAATCCTCTTTTCAAATCGTGTCCACAAAGCAGGAAACGTAGGAGAGGAGAAAAGCTCGTGGGCGCGCACAGGCGTGCATGTGTTCCCTATGCAAGCAGCAGGTTTTATTTATTTATTCATTTATTTTGGGGGATTGGGGGTAGGAAAATGATGCTCCTCACTCACGGGGGGCTCCATAATTTCTTGCAGACCAAGGACTGCGTTTCTCAGAGCCCCGTAAAAAGAAAGCAAAGCCTCTCCTTTAATTTCTTTTGCATCTAAATGAGTAAAAACGCGCATAAATCCAGTGAAAGGGGCTTTTTCCCCCATGTATTGAACCGCTCTTCCCCTCTCAAGTAGTAAATTGTCGTGTGGGGTCAAGTTCGAAGCCGTTCTAGGGGCCACACCATCCATTTCTGGAGGATGGTAGGTGCCCTGTCATTTCAGCCTGCACGGCTGTGCTTGCTGATGTGGCTGTCCAGCTGTCAACAGCTTTAAAACCCAGATAGACTTTTTTTTAAAAAAACACATCTCTGATACATCTGCCAGCAAGATACAATATTGGGTTTATTGCTCCTGTAGGTCCCTTCCACAACAGAATTTGTGTAAGACGCCAGATTGTAATTCAGAGATTCTTTATTAACATGTTGTTTGGAAAACAAATGTGGAGCCACAATTTATCCTGCTAATTTCTTCCTTGCCCAACCCCCTCACGGCCCCCTGCGGCAGAACCAGCCCTGACATTTTCTCCCATCACTGGTTTTCAAGACAATGAACTTAATAAGCAGGAGCAAAAGTAAATGGCATTTTTTTAAGAGTGGAAGCAGCAATGGCTGAGCAATCTGATTCAGGGTCAGGCTTAGGGAGAGTAGAGTAGAGTAGAGTAGAGTAGAGTAGAGTAGAGTAGAGTAGAGTAGAGTGTAGAGTAGAGTAGAGTACAGTAAGGTAAGGTAGGATAGGGTAAGGGTAGGGTAGGGTAGGGTAGGGTAGGATGAGAGTAGAGTTGGGGCAGGGGTAGCGGTAGAGTAGGGTAGGCTACGGTAGGGTAGGGTGAGGGTAGAGTAGAGTAGAGTAGAGTTGGGGTAGGGATAGGGATAGGGGTAGGGGTAGGGTAGGGTAGGGTGAGAAGAAAAGAAAAGAAGAGAAGAGGAGAGGAGAGGAGAGGAGAGGAGAGGAGAGGAGAGGAGAGGAGAGGAGAAGAGAAGAGAAGAGAAGAGAAGAGAAGAGAAGAGAAGAGAAGAGAAGAGAAGAGAAGAGAAGAGAAGAGAAGAGAAGAGAAGAGAAGAGAAAACTTGAATGTGGTGCATTCAAGTTGAAAAAATGGATATAGGAAGTCCTATACAACCATACATTTATGGACTGTTTGAAATTGCAACAGCACTGGAAAAAAGTGACTTTTGACCAGTGCATGCACTTACAACTATTGCAGAATCCCCTACAGTCACATAATTAAAATTATGATTACCTATAAAAGCACTGAGGTAGGATATTAAACAGACAACAACAGCTAGGTCTTTTGAGCTAGCATCTTTAGCTCTAACTGGGGAGCAGCTTACAACCCCCCTCCCTTTCAGGAAACTTTGTCCATCCAATTCTGATTGTGGCTAAATTCAACATGCATAAAATTTATGCTCTCCATAAATTTTTTTCAGTGCCTGAAAAAAAAATCAATTTAGTTTGTCTCTTCTTTTTCCATGTGCAGATGGCTTCCTCTCTTTCTTTATGATGCGTTTCTAGCCTTGTTTTTCACCAGGCTTTGAAGAGTCTCTGGAAGCTCAGTCTTTGAGCAGAGAGAGTGTCTGAGGGTGCGTATCCACAACCAAAGCAGAATGCAGATCCTGCTGCCTCTTCAAACACCAGAGTTTCAAAAATCTAGCTCCAACCGTTGATAGGGCTGGCAGGCTTATATTCAAAGAACATGCCCAGTATCAAAGGATAAACCCATTGAAATCCCCCACAACTCAGACCTGTCTGAGACTTTTAAAAAAACAATAGACAAGAATCTTTTAATAGCGTGAAGTTCAAGGAGAGATAACCCTGAATTGTGCTAGACATCTTCTTTGCTTAAGCTTCTATTTAATTTTGCTTTTTGCTGAGACAACATTCAACCCATCGGTTCAGCCTCAAAGCTCCTGTGGAACTATCCAAGGTTCTGGATCCAATCTGAGCCGGTCACCAGGACCAAAGGCTTATTTTGTCCAAGCTTTTGGGCTTGTGCTGGTGCCCATCCCCAGGGAACATTCCAGAATGTCCAAGGTCCTGTCCGAATCTGTTTTCTGCATAAGGACTATCCAAAATCCCTTCAAAACATCCTAAGCGAACCAGGAGGCCGAGCAACCCCCAGAAGAAAAAACAAGAGGCATCTACCACAAACAATGTAATGACTGCAACCACCACCATGGAGGACAAAGAGGCAGAAGCCTGGCAGAAGGCGTCCACGAACACCAGCTAGCAGTCAGAGGACAGGATGAAAACTCTTTAATTTCACAACATACAGACAGACTTAACCATAGTTTCAATTGGGAAAATGTGATCATCCTAGACCAGGGGTCTTCAAACTTGGCCCTTTTATGACTTGTGGACTTCAACTCCCAGAATTCCTCAACCAGGCACCCTCCTCCTCCTCCTCCTCTTCCTCCTTCCTTCCTTCCTTCCTTCCTTCCTTCCTTCCTTCCTTCTAGCACCGATGAGGTTCCCTAGTTTGAGTAATGAAATGTCTGCAAGAAAACAAGCAAGCTCAGAGAGCACCATGGACCACTTATCCAAAGTCTTGTCGGAAGCTTTTTTCTGCGTAAGAATTATCCTTTAATTTTGCCTGGCCGGCATCACTTGATTAGATAACTTGTACTAGTTCTGCTTGCCTTAACGCTGCTGCTTTACCTTGACTAAATGATAGCAACCTCGTCTGGGCTCCATCAGATACCAACGGCTTCTTTTATGAGCTCAGATAACTCAGAGCGGGCATCGCGAGCAATGGAGACGTTGGCTTCCCTGTCATCCTCCCGAACAGTGCAAGATTCAATTCACCAAGCCAATCATTGTGACGGCATTAAAATTGCGCACTAAACATCTACAGCAGCCATGGCCAAGTTTATGGCTTTATGCAAATGGGCTCCCCCTATGCAAATCGTTTCATTAATGATTAGCATAAAATATTCTTGCAACCAGAATGGGATACCGGCTTAAGTTTCTTCCTCCCTCTTTATTTCAAAAGATGAACGAACACAAAAGAGCAGGAGATGCGGAGGGAATAAATTGCCAGAGAGAAACGGGGTCTACGTGCTTGTTCAGTCTCCCTTCTATGACGGCTGCTAATAAATTGTCCGCATCTGTTTATGCTTGGCTCTCCTTGCTGAAGAACAGCGAGGTGAGATCCAAGGCTTATCATTTTATCTCTTGGTCCTGGAACTGAGAACTGGTGTAATTGGTAAGAAAAAGATGGAGTAACAGCTCTGAAAAATGAGTTTCTTGGCAAGAAGTCAAGGCCAACTTTTCTGCTCAGCTAGGAGATCCACTGGGTGATATTGAGCAAAGAAGCACCTTCAGCAAGGACCAAGGAGAGAAGTCTCACTGGAGAGGAATCCTTTAGATGTGCATCTGGATGTAACACCTTTGGAGAAGAGAGAAATAGAGTCGGGCAAATGGCTAGATTGCAGCAGGCTTGTTCTCCAACCTTACCATCCCTACTCAGTGGAGTATCTCACTTCAATATCCTTCCACCCTGCTAGCTTGAAGTCATATGTTGTCAAGTCTCACCCTCCATCTGCTCCTATTCACCTTGTGCAAGAATTGTGGTCCACGTGCTGTCCTGCTTTTCCTGTTACAAAGCGTTTTTCAGGGAAGCCATTGTCATCTTCTATCTAGTTGATGTTCCTCATACACCAGAAAAAAAATGGAGGGATGATCTTCAGCCTAATGCAGGGGTCAGCAACCTGAAACAGTGAAAGAGCCACTCGGAACCGGTTCCCTCACAAAAGGAAAAACTGGGAGCCGCAAAAAATGTGTGCACATGCACGTACATGCACGCATGCACAGAACAGGGTTTGACTGAAGAGTGGAGCCAAGGCGAGATATGCACCTACCCTGCATATTTGAATTGATTGAACTTTTTTAGTCCCACTTTTTTTTTTGAACTGCACATGGCAGAGGACTGGGAGCCGCAGGAGACGGCTGAAAGAGCCGCATGCGGCTCCGGAGCCGCGGGTTGCAGACCTGTGGCCTAATGGCTATGAAAAAGGACAATGCTGATAGGCCCAGTTTTGACCCTAGCCCTGTTAGATGCATCACAAAAAGGATTAAATCACAACACATTAAGTCGTTTGTCTTGGTTGGATTAAAGTGACCCAACCTAACTGAGAAGGTATGGCTAAATTTCACAATTCTCAAACATTTTTGGTGTCAGGATCCTTTTACGTTCTAATCTGCATTAGAAGTTAAACTAAAACTGAGAAATTTTAATATATCTAACTTCATGGACCTCTAGAAAGGGACTTGGGGACCCCAGACTGATACTTTGGGACTAGCTGCTATATATTTTGCTTTCAGTACATTGTGGGGAGGGGGCATCCTCCCACTTCCCCAAATTCCACAGTTTTTTCACGGTCCGTATATAGAAAGAGCAAAAGAGTATTTGTCCATTTGCACATATTCTCCTTTCAAACTGAGTTGGCTGCTATCTTGGCGAAGAAACCAGCTGTTATTTCAAGCTTTTGCCAGCCTGTCTAAGCAGACCCAAGTCTGCAGGGGAGTTACTCGTATTTGGTATGACAGAACGGTAACAGCGTTGGACTCAGACCAAGGAAATATGGGTTCAAATCTACTGTCAGCCACTGATGTTTATGGAAGATTGGAAATCAGCCACTATCGCTCAGCTGGTTTTCAGGCAGTCTCAACCCACCCACTTACTCCTCAAGGTTGTGTTGGACTGTTATTGAAAGGTGGGCTACAAAAGAAAGAAAGAAAGAAAGAAAGAAAGAAAGAAAGAAAGAAAGAAAGAAAGAAAGAAAGAAAGAAAGAAAGAAAGAAAGAAAGAAAGAAAGAAGGAAGGAAGGAAGGAAGGAAGGAAGGAAGGAAGGAAGGAAGGAAGGAAGAGATTGTCATCCTTTTCAGCTTGAAGATAAGCAGACTTCAACTCCCATAATTCCCCAGTCAACATGCACGAGTTTTTTACTTTAACATGTGGCTCATACATTGCCCTAATCATTATTTATTTGGCATGTTGTGTGAATCTGCACAGTGGTGGTTTGTTCCATGCATCAGGATCAAATCATGGCGCGGCATCTTCTGCAAATCCCAGAGGACCTGGTTTGCATGCAAAACAGGCCCATGTTCCTTCCTCACGATCCCCATAGATAGAAGGTTTGAAAAAGACCTTTCTTGGTTGAGTTAGGACAAAATTTATTTATTTATTTAATTGGATTTGTATACCGCCCTTTCCCGCAGGACTCAGGGCGGTTTACAGGGTAATTAAAACAAGAAATACAAAAGTTAAAAATGATTAAAAAAAATTACAACAGTCCCTGAAAAAGTAAAAAAAAACAATTAAAATTAAAATTAAAAATTCTCAGCCTGGGCCGGAGAGCTCGAAGAGCCAGGTCTTCAGGTCCCGGCGGAATGTGCGGAGGTCGGGGGCAGTCCTAAGCTCCACTGGCAGCTGGTTCCAGACGGCAGGCGCACCCACTGAGAAGGCCCTATCCCTGGGTGTCGTCCGCTGGCAATCTCTTACCGGCGGTACCCTGAGAAGACCCTCCCTGTGGGAGCGCACTGGACGAAGGGAGCTTGATGCTGGCAGCAGGTGTTCCCTCAAATATCCCGGCCCCAAGCCATTTAGGGCTTTATAGGTCATTACCAGCACCTTGAATCTCACCTGGAGGGCAACCGGAAGCCAATGCAGCTCACGGTGTAGAGGTGTTGGGCCTAGAGGCCTAGAGTCCTAGCATTTTGTTATTTTCTCCAGCTCTGTCTTTTCTGTTATCTCCAGGTACAGCTTGTGTCTGCTTGAATTCTAAAGTCCCAAAAGCACTTTGGCTTCTTCATCTTCTATTTCACAATTGCCACGATTCAATTTAACCATTGCCGTGATTCACTTAACAACGCTGGCAAGAAAGCTATCTAAAGTGGGGCAAAACTCACTTAACCAAAGGTCTCACTTAGCAGCATAGGTTTCCTGGCTGAACTGTGGTCATACTAAGTTGAGGACACCCTGTAGGCAGATTTCATCCACTGTGACTCTTGTGCTCTCTTTGATCTTCTTTCGTTGACCTCGAAAAAAGCAAGCACGGCTAAAAGTCCATGCCAAGTCCCCATTAATGTAAATGTATCCGAGACCAAGTCCCATTCAATTCACTGGGGTGGCTTTCTCAACAGGTGGGAGCCCGTGGGCTCGAGTTTCAATTATTCCACTCTGCCTCTCCCAGGCTTGAAAGAGGATTTCAAACCCGATATGGCCGGTGGTGACAGTCCCACCCATGGCAGAGGTCACCTTGACCAACAGACAGGAGACTCGCTTCTTCCTGTGCCTGGAAGCTGTGAACACCCAGATCTTTCGGCTTCCCAGCCTCGCTGCTGCCTGTGCGTCACTCAAACAGTCTCCCCCACTGCCCAGGGCCAAATAGCTTCTGGTGGAAGGAAGTACATCAAGGCAAACATGAAAGACTCTGGAAATGGATCCCTGATCCCTGTTGACGTCATGCTTTGAGGGATGGTCACACCCCTATCTCCTGGGATGGGGTGGGTGGGGTAGAATGCTTTTTTGTAGCTGTTCCCATCTCCCTGTTGTAAAACTACAATGACGCCGTGAGCCCCAAAGCTGGCTTTTTCTTGAGGCTGCCAGATTGTTGGTTTCCCCCCCCTCCCCTTATTCTTCATGCCCTTGTTTGTAAAGATTCAGTCATCCAGGTCATAACTGTCTCCAAGGTGCTTTTTCAAAACTGGACTTTTTCCCTTGAGGAAGAAGAAGATGATGTTTCGCTTCATTGGAAGAAGAAGAAGAAGAAGAAGAAGAAGAAGAAGAAGAAGAAGAAGAAGAAGAAGAAGAAGAAGAAGAAGAAGAAGAAGAAGAAGAAGAAGAAGAAGAAGAAGAAGAAGAAGAAGAGGAGGAGGAGGAGGAGGAGGAGGAGGAGGAGGAGGAGGAGGAGGAGGAGGAGAGAGGAGGAGGAGAAGAAGAAGAAGAAGAAAAAGAAGGAGGAGGAGGAGGAGAAGAAGAAGAAGAAGAAGAGAGGAGGAGGAGAAAAAGAAGGAGGAAGAGGAGGAAGAGGAGGAGGAGGGGGAGGGGGAGGAGGAGAAGGAGAAGAGAGGAGGAAGAGGAGAAGAAAAAGAAAAAGGAGGAGGAGGAGGAGGAGGAGGAGGAGAAGGAGGAGGAGGAGGAGAACTCAAAACAAGGACAGTTGGAGAGTGTTTGGATTGAGGTGGTGGGGGAGACCATCACAACTTCAGATCCTGGTTGTACGTACCCCCAGAAAGATCCATCAGAACTTTGAATGGTCCCTAAACGACCGGTTCTACGTCAAGGACTACTTGTAGGCACCTAGTAGAAGCCATAAAGACATAAGATGTGATGTCATTGTTGCCCCAATACCCCAATCATGATGTAAGGATACCTGTGACCTCACTATCCCCATGCGATTGCAGACATGAATAAGATTCAGCTGTGTTTCTTAACAAATGTCACTTCAGAACTGCGAAGCACACCGGAAAGACAAGCTCATCATCATTCTTGTGTTCACCATGCCAGCTTTTTCATTCTCTCATTCATTCATTCCTTCTTCCTTGCCTAGGGCTGAGCTGCAGTAGCAGCAGGATTTTAATTACCTCCCCCTGTTATTTCTCCGAATTTACATCCTGCTTTTCCATGCAGGCCAGACGATCAAAGCAGCCAACAATGTCATCCACACACACACACACACACACACACACACACACACCAACGCAAATGGCAAATAAGAAAAACAGGACCATCGGAAGCTAATTAAACACACAGCCCCCATGTCACTTCATTCAGAGGAAGTTCTAGCAGATAAGAGGAAGGTCACCAGCTCTTGGAATTCTAGGAAAATATTCCCAGTGGTACAGACAACCCACATGGTGGTGCTGCTTTGGACACCCACCAAGTATTCATGGTTTTTTTAAAATGGACAATTGTTTTGGTGTTTTTTTTTAAAAAAACAACCAAAACAAACTAAGCCTGTATTGTATATGCATCCTTTATTGCTTCCACAAGATGGATAGAGGTTGAAAAATATTGGCTTTTCAGAAGCAGCAGACAAGAAAATAATAATCCAGCTATTCTACAGTTTGGAGGAACAAGGATACATAACCAGACATGGAAAGGATGAGTCACCCCGTAGTAGATGATCCAAATGCATTGTTTGAATTATGGAACATCTGTATGTTCCATACAGATCAAAGGCATCCCAAAGGTGCATTTTTCAAAAGGCAGCTGGATTTCCTTTGTTCTTCCTTGAAGACATTTCGCTTCTCATCCAAGAAGCTTCTTCAGTTCTCCAGGCAGCTGAGTGTAAGGACAAAGGGGTGGAGGTGGGGGAAGGATTCCACATTTGACCGATCCGGCCTTTTTCATCAAGCTGGGATCCCATCTTAGGATGGACCCTCATCCTGACGTCATCAGTTCAGACAAATCAGCTGACAAGAAGAACCGGTTGGGTTCACACAAGCATTAAACAGTGAGCCACGGTTCATAAGCCACAACAGCTGAGTTTGCAGAACCGTCTCATCCCAACCCCAGACTCATTAGGGTTTAGCAAAGTGGGCACACCAGCTGCCCTGGGGTTAAACGAGGCTGATCTGGGCAGAATCTGCTGAGATCAGCCGAGGCCCAGCTGGAACTGGAAACACCTCTTGCCACTTAAGCAACTAAGGTGATGAACGCTCCCTGCATCCTTGCCAGGGGCAACTGAATCACATGGTGTAAGAGGCTAAATCATGGCCCGGTTTAATATGTCTAATGAGAACTGGCTCATGCCCTAATGCTCAGGTTGAGACTTGCTTTGAGCCAGATTGTCGAGTTGGAGTGAAGGAGGAAGCTAGCTAGGCTAATTCTGTTCTCCACCCCTCCAAATCTTCTCTGCCACTCGCCCCGCCTTGTCCTGGGTGGTGCCACAGAAGAGAAGTTGGTTTCATCTGCATTTTAAGGAGCATCTGCCCCAGAAGCGTCCAACCTTGGCCACTTTAAGACTTGTGGACTTCAACTCCCAGAATTCCCCAGCCAGCCATGCTGGCTGGAGAATTCTGGGAGCTGAAGTCCACAAGTCTTAAAGTGGCCAAGGTTGGACATCCCTGATCTAACCCATTTTGCAGCCCCCACAACCCACAAACCAGGCGCAGCATGAGTTTTCTCTGTGGACTAAAAATCTTGCTCTAACAAAAGCTGTTGCCCAGAGATGTTTAGTTGATTAATTGCAGGAAGATTGGCTCATTAAGCCATTGGTTAATTGTATCTGCATAAATCTACATCCAGAAAGGAAGAGGGGGGGAAAGCATAATTAGAGGATCGCTACTTGGATGCGGTGAACAAGTATGGTAGCGGACCCCCCCCCCTGAATTTCTTGACTTTTCTTCAAAATCAGGGACTACCGCTATCGTTCTACAGCTCCAAATATCCAAGAAGTGCACGAATCCTTCAAGATTCTAAAGGGATGGATAAATCTAATTTGCCTCCAATGAAGAAAGAGACCATCTTGCTTTCTGCGGGCCTGGTTTGCATTGTGCTAAGCCATGGTTTAACCTTGGGCTGTTAGATAAGTCACAAGGAGCTGGGTTTTCACTTCAGGCTAAGCCTTCGATCATCTTTTGAAATCTCAGTGGTGGCCGTTCGCCGAAAATACTAAGCCTAAAATCAAATAAGCAGCCCGAGGTTGGGCTACAATGGTTGATCTCAGCTTGTATGTTAAGGAGGAGAGAAAATGGTAGAGAGGGAGGGAGGGGGCTACCCTGAGCCTCAGAAAGGGGCTAATATCAGCACTCGCACTGCAGGGAAGTGAATTTGCAGCTTGCAGCATAGTGAAGCTGGCTGCTTCCACCTTTGCTCCTCCAGTACGGTTATAAATCAATCCAATTATGGGAGAAGCGTCTGAAGCCGCCTGTGAATTTCTCATTTCCAAAGACAGCTAAACCTGGGCGGGCATTGGTCCTCCTGGAATCTGGAGTTTCTTCTTGCTCAGCACCATGGGGAGTGGGGAAGGACCTTTTTCTTGTAAAGGACGGTCGATGGGCGGAGGGGCAGATGAGATCTTTGTGACTACATTGTCCATTGATTTACAACCGTTTACTTAGTACCATGGAAGGAGAATCTTTGCAGCTTAGGGTTGAACTGAAAGGTCCTTGGTGCTCTCCGAAATGGATGGTTTTCTTGCACACGTTTCATTACCCTAACTAGGTAACATCATTGGGACTAGAGGAGGAGGAGGAGGAGGAGGAGGAGGAGGAGGAGGAGGAGGAGGAGGAGGAGGAGTACTGTAAGGTCCTTGGTGCTCTCTGAGCTTGCTGGTTTTCTTGCAAATGTTTCATTCTCCAAACTAGGTAATATCATCAGTGCTAGAAGGGGGAGGAGGAGGAGGAGGAGGAGGAGGAGGAGGAGGAGGAGGAGGAGGAGGGGTACTGTAAGGTCCTTGGTGCTCTCTGAGCTTGCTGGTTTTCTTGCAAATGTTTCATTCCCCAAACTAGGTAATATCATCAGTGCTAGGAGGAGGAGGAGGAGGAGGAGGAGGAGGAGGAGGAGGAGGAGGAGGAGGAGGAGGAGGAGGAGGAGGAGGAGTACTGTAAGGTCCTTGGTGCTCTTTGAGCTTGCTGGTTTTCTTGCAAATGTTTCATTCCCCAAACTAGGTAATATCATCAGTGCTAGAAGGGGGAGGAGGAGGAGGAGGAGGAGGAGGAGGAGGAGGAGGAGGAGGAGGAGGAGGAGGAGGAGGAGGAGGAGGAGGACTGTAAGGTCCTTGGTGTTCTGAGCTTGGTGGGTTTCTTGCAGATGTTTCATTCCCAGTGCTATAAGGAGTCCTTCTAGCCCCAAGGCTGATGTCTTTGCTCTCTTCCAGATCTGTGACAGCCAGTATATGGGACAGACAGGTAAAAGACGAGCTGAGCACATCCATGACCACTAACAAGCAGTCAGGAGATACGATTAAAAATCCTTAATTGCACAACACAGGGACAGATTTCACTGCAGCTTTAACTGGATACTGTAACTGTGAGCATCCCAGACCAAGCTGAATCCAAAACCACTACAGAATTCCTGGAAGCCTGGCACTCAGACAAATCAGCCATCAGCAAAGCCCACATCTGCATACCATTCAAAAGAGACAATCAAAAAGCGAAAAGACCGCAAGGTCTCCTTGGCAGCAATCAACGCCCAGATAAACAGAGATTAACACCAACATTAACACTAGACCAACAATCAAGCCGTAAAGAGTACCCCAATTAAGGAATTACCAACTCCGACAAACAATCAAACAATAAACAGCAGCCCAATCAAGCAACTACCAACCACTCCCACCAACCCTGACCAGGGCAAACCACTTGTATATAAATAGAAAGCGAACCCCTTTCCCTTCCAGCATGGATGCCGTTACCTAGCTGGATAAGGAACCAGCTGCAGCAAAACAACCAAATTTAGAGAGCATCAAGGACCCTAAATTAATCCTATTATTTCCTGTTTATCTGGTGGCTGGTGAGGAGGTGTTTTGGTCTTTTCGTTTCCCTTTTAGCTTTTGAATTGTCTCTTTTGAATGGTGCGCATGTGTAGTTTATCCTTATATGCCTGTTGATGGTGGATTTGGTTTATCCTTATATGCCTGTTGATAGCAGATTTGGTTTATCCTTATATGCCTCTTGATGGTTGAATTGTTTATCCTTATATGCCTGTTGATAGCAGATTTGGTTTATCCTTATATGCCTGTTGATGGCGGATTTGGTTTATCCTTATATGCCTCTTGATGGTTGAATTAGTTTATCCTTATATGCCTCTTGATGGTTGAATTGGTTTATCCTTATATGCCTGTTGATAGCAGATTTGGTTTAGCCTTATATACCTGTTGATGGCAAACTCGGTTTATCCTAATGTGCCTGTTGATGGCTGATTTGTCTGCGTGCCAGGTCTTCAGGGATTCCCAACTTTCCCGGACCCAGGGGACCAGGACAAAAAGGGCAAGTTTGAGGCTGCCTTGGGGAAAGGGGGGGGATTCACACAGGACATTTGAGAACACTAGCAAAGAGCCAGAGCCCAAGGCAAGAGTGACCTTCACAAGATCTGGCATTTATGTGAACAGCCGTAACCTCTGCGCTGACATTCAATATGCCGAGAATCATAACAGGCTATCGATTGATTCTGCCGTTGGGCTGCAGTGAGTAGCCAGCTGGGTTAAATCAGAAATCACTCCCAAAGGATAAGAGTTGACAATTAGAGACATTATTAGACCTTTTACGCCTTTTGCTCGACCATTTCCGGCCCTGGCTGGCTGCTGGAGACACAGCAATGTGACTAGATGGAACGCAGATCGAGTCAGCCCGGCCAGTTTTATGTTCTAATTCAAAATTTATAACCCTCGGAAAAGACCTCGGCAGAGCTAATAATTCTGCTGTCCTTTGGATAAAGGAGACAAAGGAGGGAGGGCAGCTGAGTGGCCTTTCCCAACCTGGCACCCTCTGGAGAAGCCAGACTACGACTCTCAGAACGCCAAGAAGAATGACCAGGTTGAGGAAAGCTGGTTTATAAAATAGTTACGGTGTTCTGCTTCTGAGATTGCTACTGTCACTATGTATAGGAGAGAGGATTAATGTTAGCCTGGGGTTAAACACACATTATATAAACACACATGCCGGATAATCCATCAGGAGGACGATGCTATTGCAAGGCTGCAGGTGGGATTTTTAGCAGGGGTGGGGATTATAAGATACATTGGGGAAGAAAATTGGCATCTTGCATCAGTGGAGGCAGTGACTGGCCCTGGACCTCTCTGATTTGGCAGATGGATCTTCTCCAGATAGCAGAAGACCTCCAGCGGAAAAGCCTTGCTAGATGATTCCAGACCCTGCACTGTATACCATTAAAGCAGATGGTCTCCAGATAGCAAAGATCTCCAGACAGCAGAAGATCTGCCGTGGAAAAGGTTAGATAACAGATTATCCACTGGAGATCTTCTGCTTTCTAGAGACCTTTGCCCCTTGGAGATCATCTGCTACGATGGACAGGTGATCTGCTACCAAAGCTTTTCCTTCTGGAAATTTTATTCTCCCTGGAGACCACCTGCCTCTCTGGAGATTTGCTTTGATGGCGCTCATCTGCTATGATGGGGCATAAGATCTGGACATCACCTGCTATCAGGGCTTTTCCATTATGGAGAAGATATGCTGCTCCCTCTCCTTCAGAAGACCATGAGGAGACTTTCACAAACACGCAAAGTCTAATTATCTTCGATGAAGCTTGGAAACCTGCAATGTTGCATCCAAAGCGGGTGGGTGGGTTCAAGCTAGTCTTAAACCCCAGCTGCCATAGTGGCATATTTTTCCCTCCCTGCCCCGTCTGTCTGCCTCTTTGAGGTCACTCTACACCCACCCACCCCACTTCCATGGCTGTCCATGCTCTTTCAAATCACAAAGAAGATATACGGTGCTGGGTTCCGCTGACAGGCTGATCAAAGTGCTTCTTGCATAGCCGTGCTCTCTGCCCCTAATAAATATTGATCCCTTTTGTTCCCCAGCCAAGAGAGTCCAAGCGTCAGCCATATTTAATCTATCTCCATGCCTTTGTAGGCAAGGATTTTACCAAACTACACCTTCTCCCGTGGAGAACGTTCAGGATTCAAAGCACAGCTCAGTTAGGAGAGATGGCCTTCCCCATCTGTTGGGGGGTTTTTTAGACTACACTCCCCATCAGGCCCAGCCAAAAGGGCCTAGTAGTCAGGGATGACAGGCAGCTGCAATCCAAAATGCTTGGATGCCATAAAGCTCAAGAAAGCTGAACTGGGAATCAGAATGAATTAGGTAATTCCAGTAAGATCCGGGGTTGAAGATGGGAGACCTGTAGAAGCTCCTGTTCAGTTTACATTGTTTAAATTCAATGTCTTTTTTTTTTGTGTTGGGGCTAAAGTAAAGGAAAAATGACGGCATCAATCTCCAAAATTAAAAGTCCCAAGGATAGGGGAAAAAGGGGGGGGTGCAAATCCTGACCACAAAGCTAGGAATCAGTCATTTAAAGGCCAGTCAGATAAATTATATTAATGAGTAGCAGGTATCTCCAAATGAAAGAAGGAAAAAGCTACAGTTTAAATCCTGGGAGTGAAAAAGAAAGAAAGAAAGAAAGAAAGAAAGAAAGAAAGAAAGAAAGAAAGAAAGAAAGAAAGAAAGAAAGAAAGAAAGAAAGGAAGGAAGGAAGGAAGGAAGGAAGGAAGGAAGGAAGGAAGGAAGGAAGGAAGGAAGGAAGGAAGGAAGGAAGGAAGGTTGCATATGTAAATAAGCAGATCTTCTGGAAGTAAATATAGTCTGCAGTAGAGCAACTTAACTAGCCACAGCAAATCATTGAAGCTTCTACAGTTACTGAACGCAGGGATGAGAGTCTGAAAAGTCAATATTTATGGCCATGCTTGATGGACTCTAACACCCAGCCCTGCTCTCACATCAGAAGGACGCCAACATTGGGAAAGGATGCTTCATATGGCTTCAGGCCATGTTAGGTAACCATACCCAGCAAGGGTTTTCCAAAAGTTACAGGTCACCCTCTCCCCACTTTGCACCAACAGCTGGGATGAATTGAAAAGCCGTGTCTAACCACTCACAACCGCCTCACCGTCTGGGTTCCTTTCATCTTGGCTTGCCTGAGGCTTCCATCCATGTGGAAAGAACCAAATGGAATTTTGCAAGTTTCGTTTTAAGTTGACACTGAAGGTTTCATTGAGAGGGACTAAAAATTCTGTTCTTCCAGAGTGTGTGTGTGTGTGGGGGGGGGGGGAAAGTCCCTCCTGAAAGAATATAAAGCAATTCTCCCGAGCCAACTCTTCTTAGAATCGCTGAGAAGCAAGAAGAGCTAGATGGCTCCACCTTGTACAGCCAGGGAACCCCACTGAGGTATGGACTGAGGCCAGAGATATGGAGTATCTTCTGCCAAGGCTCCTGGAACAAATTCTTCTGAGCAAGTAGAAACAGCTCAAGCTAAGTTGAAGTTAGTCATCGAGTCTTTGATCCGATGCCATGCCTGCTGCTTCTTCTGCCAACTCAATTCCAGGGCAACTTATACAAGAGAAATATTGTGGGAGTGTGGTTTTTTTTTTGGGGGGGGAGTCCCTTTTCCTTGCAAGCTGTTTTTTGGGAAGCTTGTTGGCTGACAGCAAGGAGATATGGATCTCACACGAGCTTCCAATAGCATTTGGCAACCTCTACTCATCGGATGCCAAAGCAATCAAAGACAAAAGATCTAAGAACCAGATGAATTTTGAAGGACAGGGGAGGCCTCTTGGCTTAGAAGCCGCCCTGTTTCTGCCCGAACCAGGAGCCAAAAATCACACTATTTTGAAAGGAGGTATCACTGTCTTCTCTGGGTGAGAGTCATATTTCATTACTTGATTTTCGTCCATCTAGTGAGGATGATGTTGGCCACATAATCAGAGTTCCAGGTATTGAAGGGATAATGGTGGAAGAAAGATGTGGTCACAGGCTCTGCAACCTCATAGCAGCCATGGCTGGAGATGGATTTTCCCATCTTTCCGTTTGTTAATGGAAGGAGAAAACATCACTGCAGCCTGATAAAGAATTAGAATCTGATCAGGAGCTTCCATATAGTTCCCCAAGACTTGCTCCTTGTCTTTTAGTTCCTCCTGTTGGTTGCCACAATATAAAAAAAATGATGAGACTCTAGAAAGAGTGCAGAGAAGAGCAACAAGGATTATTAGAGGGGTGGAGGAGAAACCATGCGATGTGGGGATTGGGAATGTCTAGTCTAACGAAGAGAAGGACTAGGGTTGACATGGTAGCAGTCTTCCAGTATTTGAGGGGCTGCCACAGAGAAGAGGGGGTCAAGCTCTTCTCCAAAGCACCCGAAGGCAGGACAAGAAGCAACGGATGGAAACTAATCAAGGAGAGAAGCAACCTGGAACCAAGGAGGAATTTCCTGGTATTTAGAACAATTGATCACTTGCTTCCAGACATGGGAGGTTTTTAAAGAAGAGATTGGAAAACCATTTGCCTGAAAGAGTCTAGGGTCTCCTGCTTGAGCAGGGGGTCAGATTAAAAGACCTCCAAGGTCCCTTCCAACTCTATTATTCTGATAATAATAATTCTGATAATACTGGTTTCATTGGTTCACGTGGCGGAGTCATCAACAGTCAAATTAAAGTTTGCAAATACGATGGCTACTGCAGCATTTGAGTAATCTACTATGGGTTGACTTCCCTGACACAACAAGTTTGAAAACAAGACAAGCTCACTAAATCAAGATTTAGTAGAGGGCTAGTTAATAAACAGAGTGCAAAGTTAAGCCAAAGTGAATTAACTTCACTACGGCAGAAGTTCCAAAGCCAGATTGTGGGCTTGTTTAGAAAGAACATTCCCAAGCCAACACAGGATATTCTTTCTTTCAATGGGAACAAAAAAAAAGCAGCTTGAATTTCTGCCTCCTCCACCCATAATTTATTTTGGGTTTGACTTCAGATAAGACTTTCCATTTCTTAAAACTACTTTACTTTCCCAGTCTGGACATCTAAACATTCCCCAGAATTTTGCTAGTTAATGAATAAAGATGGAAAGATGTGAAATATATAAAGTGCTAACTTTCTTCCTAACTCTAAACTTTTTTCACTGTGTGCAAAAATCTACACTGAACTGTTTATGCTTAGCATATCAAATTGTACCATGCAAGAATGTTTATAAGATATTCTGGAGCAACTGTTCCAACTGATTGATTTGAATATTTTTCTAGGTCAGCTTTTTCCAATTTTTTTTTTAAAAACCCTCCAAGGAAATATCTGAGGACCTGCAGAAGCAAAATAAGGCTGCTTAGCCGAGCATATTCACAAATAAGCGCAACGCCCCGATTCTAGCCTCAAAAACTTGGCTTTTAAAAAAGTTTTAGTTTTGTAATATCACAAGGAAGGTCACAGAAAGGCTCATGATAACACCTCCAGTGTTCCATGTTCTTATAGGACATCCAGAGGGATAGAATCAAGATCATGTGAAGTGTTAATACCACTTTACGAGGCCTTGGTAAGGCCACACCTGGAATACTGCATCCAGTTTTGGTCACCACGATGTAAAAAAGATGTTGAGACTCTAGAAAGAGTGCAGAGAAGAGCAACAAAGATGATCAGGGGACTGGAGGCTAAAACATACAAGGAACTGTGGCTTGAATTGGGTATGTCTAGTTTAATGAAGAGAAGGGCGAGGGATGACATGATACCAGCCTTCCAATACCTCAGGGGCTGCCCCAAAGAAGAGGGAGTCAAGCTATTCTCCAAAGCGCCTGAAGGCAGGACAAGAAGCAACGGATGTCAAGGAGAGAAGCAGCCTAGAACTAAGGAGAAACTTCCTGACACTGAGAACAATTAACCAGTGGAACAACCTGCCTGCAGAAGCAGTGAATGCTCCAACACTGGAAGTTTTTAAGAAGAGACTGGCCAGCCATTTGTCTGAAATGGTATATACCATTTCAGAAAAATGGCTGTCCAGTCTCTTCTTAAAAGCTTCTAGTGTTGGAGCATTCACCGTTTCTGGAGGCAGTTGTATCAGAGGTCTAGCTAGCTGAAGATTCACACTGAATCCATTCTCCAAATGCATTGAATTTGTGGATGGGAATTGCATTTTAAGACAGATTCATATCGGCTTAGCTCTGGATAAGTACAAAAGCTAAATCTTAAAAAGCTTTTGGTTCACTCTGAAAGACAACATATTTGCAGGAGAGGCTTTCCCCCTGGCATCTCATTATGAAATCCCGTAATCACAACAGCAAAACTCATTAATCAGATGAAAGAAACAAACTCAGCCAAAAGGAGGAAAAAAAAACAACTACGCTACCTGGTATCATTTTCCGGAGATCATGGCTCACTTGGCACATAGACTGAAGCTCCATTTGAGTCAATCAATGTTTGCCAAAAACACACATCAACCCCTCCCCCCTGCCCCCAAACTTCTGGAAATGTAATGATGGATCCATAATGAGGGGAAATGTAGGATGGTGAATCCTTACTTCCTGCCAGATTGTGCTTTTTAGGAGTAAGTGCCTACAGTTGAGGCACGCAGGACACTACAGCTGGCTGAAGTTCACCCAGTGGTTTCGCTCGACCTTGGCAGTTTGAAGACGTATGGACTTTAGCTCTCAGGATTCTGGGAGTTGAAGTCCACACATTTTCAAGTTGCCAAGGTTGAGAAACACATCCGTAGAGGCTTTAAATTCCCTAAATCAGGGGTCTCCAACCTTGGCAATGGGAAGTTGAGGTCCACAAGTCTTAAGGTTTCCCACGGTTTGAAACCCCAACTCTAAACTCTAGAGGTTGACCTTCCTTATCCGGCTGTTTCTGAATGTACTGCCTTCAAGCAACATATTTAACCAGGCTAGTTTAAAGGCCACGTGGCACAGCCTTATTTATACCTTTGGTTAGTATAAGCCTGGGGTTACCTTTGTGGAGACTTAGCTTTTTGTGCAAAGAAGCCCATGGGCTTAACTAAGGGTTCAAGATAGCATGCAAACTCATACAGGGGATTGATTCGGTAAGCCGACAAATCAAGGTTATACAATTTCTGCAGCAAGAGCGCAGCTAGAAGCATCGATGAATCGGGATGGAGTCTTGTCAAGCCAAGGATGACAACGTGGGGACGTGAGATGGTTTGCCATCCCCAAAGCCAAGAACTTCCTCCGGAGGCACCACTGAATTCTGGTTCCCTCCCATTTCAAGACAGGAAACCCGCTGGAAGCTGCCGTGGAGCCTTAAAATAGGTTTCATGTGGTCTTGAAAACAGAAAGAAAACCCATTTAACCCCCCAAAGAAGTCTGGTAGATGGTGGAGTCCATCCAAATCTCGTCACCCCCTTAGACCCTGCAGTGCCTGAGCTGTGCAAAGTCACTACCGGTGGCCCCCAACGTTGTGCCCCCTCTGAATTTTAGAAAATCCTCACTAGCCAAAGTTCTCAAGCTGCACAAGTGTTGCTGGGACAACAGAGAAAAAAGGCTTGTCCTTGCTGTGAAGAGTTAATTCTAGCCGTTCCCCAGCTTGGTCTCGGCACCGCATGGAATGTTTTTCATACTTGCGGTTTTGACCACAACTGGCAAAAGCAGAGATCAAGCTTTAAACCTCCAAAGCAGGGGGTTGTCTTCAAGCAGAATATGCCATGCCTTGCCTGGATGTGTCTTGTTTGCTTTCGAAGCTATCTAATCTAGAATCCAATAATGCATGCAGAAATATTCCACATTCTCCGATAGACGCATTGATCTGAGAATTTGATGGGCTGTTTTCTTCTCCCGGAGACGCTGAAGCAATCAAAAGAGGAATGCTTGGAAAAAAGAAGAAGTTAATCAACTCCAAATACAGATTGTGGCAAAGGGGCAGAGATGGAAAACCCGAAAATCATTACGGCAATAATACAACAAAAGGGTGCATAGTAATAAATAAATCTGCAGCTGCCAAACTTATTTGGGAAAGTGAAATAAATACTGCTAATCTAGATTTTCAAAGGGATGCTCCTTTCTTCTCGGAAGGGAAGATTGGGACCATCAGAATGGGATTTTCAGGCAGATTTCCATGAAAACTGAGTTATAAGTTCCCCATCTCATCAGAGGGCTGGCAAAATTATACACCCAGAACTGACACACACACGGCCTTCTCAGCTACGCCTTTCATTGCTATAGGGCAGGGGTCTGCAAACTAGGAAACTTTAAAATGTGTGGACTTCAACTCCCAGAATACCCCAGCCAGCATGACTTTGTGGGAACGAAGTGAGAAGACTGGGGGAAGAGCCACAGACTAGACCACAGTCAGATTAGAGGGAGCTGAGTCTGCAGAAGCAATGGGGACATGGCAGACCCCTCAGAAGGGATCCTCTCTCAGTTTTTTGGACTGTAAAGATGAGAGAGGAGAGACGCACTTGGACACTTGCAAAATTCCTGTCGCTTTTGCGAGGTAGGCCAGTTAAAAAAAAAAAGACAATTGTGGCTGTGTGTTGAGGGCTACCTGTACATTTCAGAAGCTGTGCCCTTTTTATTATAGCCCGACTCCAGCATAGTAAGTGACTTCAGCTAGAAGTTGTTAAAACCGAGAGCCAGAACAGATTTTTAGGAGCGCTGAATCATAAAGCCGGGGCCAGCCTCTTCCAAACTATTGGAGGCATCTTAGCGAGAATTGTTTTTTAAGGGGCACGAATGCCCCAGCAATCTCTGCCAGCTGAAGCAACAAAAGCCAAATTCTTTCAGTGATGAAGAGGGCAGATTAGATTCCAGTGTGGAAAATATTTACTTAGCCCAAAGCGAGATCATCCATTATCTGCCACCGGGCATTTTAAAGTTTGGTATTATAACTGGACTGCAGAAGAATATTTGCTGCTTATACAAATGGGGGCTTTAAAATCCCGCCTGTCACCTCACGCTGGAACAGAAGAAGAAGATATTTCATCTCGGTCGACCCAGCTTCTCAACTTGAACTACAGCGGTAAACAGTAATTTTCTGGCGGAGTATAACCCAAGACTCTTATTTAAGCGGCTTGTTCTGTAAGACCAACCATCTGATTGACACGTTGTTTGTGTTCGCGCTGAATAGAAGAAAGATTTTGAGATTGGAGGAAAGAGAGGAAGGAACTGGGAGACCTTGCCTCCACCAGATTTAAGGCCTACAGGATCCTGACTGGGATAGACCTCTCACAGTGGGTCCAGACTGCTTCCAGTCCCTTGAATTCCCCACCAAACATCCCCGGTTAGGCCAGTTCAAAGATTCTAAAGCTCATGGCATTAATACAGAGAGTTCATCCTGGCAACCCTGAATGAGAGGTTTCCTGGATCCACTCACCTAGAATATAGAATCACAGGGCTGGAAGAATAGAATAGAATAGAATAGAATAGAATAGAATAGAATAGAATAGAATAGAATAGAATAGAATAGAATAGAATAGAATAGAATAGAATAGAATAGAATAGAATAGAATAGAATAGAATAGAAAATATGGAATGGAATAGAATAGAATAACAAAATACAGAATAGAATAGAATAGAATAGAATAGAATAGAATAGAATAGAATAGAATAGAATAGAATAGAATAGAATAGAATAGAATAGAATAGAATAGAATAGAGAGTTGGAAGGGATCTTGGAGGTCATCTAGTCCAACCCGCTGCTCAAGCAGGAAACCCTGTACCATTTCAGACAAATGGTTGTCCAATCTTTTCTTGAAAACCTCCAAGGATGGAGCATCCACAACTCCTAGAGGCAAGCCGTTTCCACTGTTCCCACTGTCAGGAAATTTCTCCTTAACTCTAAGTCGCATCTCCCTTTAACAAGCTTCTACTCATTACTTTTTGTCCCACCCTCTGTTGCTTTAACAACTGAATGATTGGCCTGCTCCGAGAAACATCAGTTAGCAGAGGATAGAAGTAACTTAATGGCCAGGAAGTCACATTCCTAACAAGCCACAGTGACATCAAAATGATCTCCTTCATTTTTGAAGGGGGGGGAGCTTTCCCTCAGGATGGACTCCAGCAGAAGTCCAAAGACTAAACCTCTGGTTACGGTATCCCACCTAGATTGGATTCCTAAAAGCCTTCCTTTCCTCCAACTGCTGTACTCCTCCAAGGAGACATCTCCAGAACATCAATAAAGAAACTTTAATGGAGGACTTCTTGTGAGACAGGGGGAAAGAAGGCTGCAAGGGCAGAGACAAAGAGGTCTCTGTTTGGTCCTCCTTGTTTCTGAGCCGTGGGATGGTCCAAGGCAAAGTCTAGTTTCCTCTGGAGAAGAGAGCATCAGGAACTGGAGTTGCCACCGAGTCACACTTTCCTGAACGCAAGCCACATGAAACACACCAGTCTTTGCTTTGGACTAACAGGCCTCGCGTTTGTTCGCTGAGAATTTTGTAAGCCTTTCCACCCCTGATGAGCTCAGGCAAAATCCGCTGGCAGGAGAACTGGGGAGAAATTAGAGTTCTCATCCCAGCACATGGCAAAGGAAGGCGATGCAGCCCAGGCTGAAAGAGGTATGAATAAATTGTGATATAAAAATCCTGCTGCTTAGTGTGGTTTGAGTTTCACGTTCCATGCGCTGGAATTCTCAAAGCGGTTTAGAAATTGTGGCCATGGGGAACGGTCAAAATTCCCAGGACTGTACAGCTGAAAAAGACCAGTGTGGTCTCGGTCCAACTCTGCCTTGGGACAGGAATTCAAATTATAGTGCCCAAAGGAAGGCAACCACGACTTCCTTTACTTAGCCAACTCCACAAATCGCTCATATTACTAGGATGTTTCTCCTAACACTCAACCAGAACCTACTTTTCTGTAACTTAAGCTCCATCTCCTAGATTCCAGGACGGTTGAGTAGAGGACAGCTTGGAGATGTCTTCAATGTTGCATCTCTTTGGCCTCATTCTTGAGGCCAAACGTCTTCAGATCCTGCCTTTGAAAAAGTGAATTCCTGGTGATCTGGTCAAATGGATTATTCTTCTTTGCTCCTGGTTTTAAGGAATCCTTCCTAAACTCTGGTGGATCTGGATCTGAGCAAAGCCATAGGGTCCCCGAAGCAGAACGGGATTCGTGAAGTGATAATTGATCCACCAAAGTTTCTGAATATCTTTGGTGGGTCAGAGAGAAGAGCTGCCAGCCGCGCTTGGCGTGAGTTTAATAGTTCTGAGAAGCAGGATGCCTCCGATCTAAGCCAGAACATCTATTTTCCACTCTTATCCCTTGTGATAGGAAAGATCAACTATCTTGCTACTTTTCTAGGTCCTTTGTGCTGCCATATACCATCTCTGAAGGCTAGATTTGTAAACCTCACTTAGCACAACGTAAGAGTTGGGTCACAGGTGGATAAAGATCCATACCAGGAGACTTGTAAGTAGCAAGTCATCTGGAAGCTTGTCTAAAGGGAACTGCCTTCAGAGAAATGCTTTTAGAAAGAAAATCCAAGTCCCAACTCATCCATCTCAATAAATCTCGCTAAAGAAAACTCTTATGAGCAGTTGCTAGGAAAGCATTGTGATGTCCTAGGTATATAGCCAGGTAGCCCATTGGGTACTTCACTCATTTTAATTCAGTTCCGCGCAGACTCAAGTACGGGTACAACCTCAGTATTCAACGCTGGACAACGTAGTCCACATTCTCCACAAGAGAAACCACCTCAGATGCTCTTCTGGCTTCAAGAGTTCTCCATTCTGGGCCTTAAGGAGACCTGATTTGTTCAGCTCCATTAAGACCAAGAATTAATAGAGTCTTTGAGCGTCGTGGACTGCTTGATAAATACTTCCTTGAAGGAAACCCCAACTGTTTCTCCTGCCGGGACTGTTCTCCACTCAAGTATCAATGTTGCCCATTGAGCAGAAGAGTTAAAATTCTCCCTTTAAAGCTGGGCAAGGTTTGCTTGCAAAGACTTCTTGGCACCAACAGCGTCTTGCCCTGGGTGTTTGTTTTTCCATCTGCCAAACTTACCCGCCTGCGTTTTAAATCATGTGCTAGCAAAGAGCGGCTGGTGCCATCGAACATTGACCTTTCTTCGGTCCTCCAGGCAGGGAGATGGAAGTATCGGTTGAAGGCTGGACTGTGACGGGCAGTTGCTGCAGGAGGCAGACTGAGAGGCTTCGAAGGAGTTGCAAGTTGTTAACCAAATAGCCTCCATCCCCTCCCTTTTGCGCTCTTTGCTGCCTTGTCAGTTGCGGTGAGGCGCACACCGCTGTATAAATGGGTTTTTTGTTGTACAAAGGCTTGAGAGAGGATAACCCCCTTGGCGATTACCTCTGCAAGTTGGATTTTCAGGGCTGGCTTGAAGGTGGATGAGATCGAAACCTAGGAATATATTCTGCTCAAAAAAAATAAAGGGAACACTTAAACAACACAATGTACTGTATTTAATAGTAGCATGTCTTATTTTCTCTTCCCTTTATTTTTTTTGAGCGGTATATTTATCAGAGAACAGCCAAGCCCAGAAGCAGTGGTGGGATTCAGCCGGTTCGCGCCACTTTGGCAGAACTGGTAGCTAATCCTCCCGGAAAAAGGAAGAAAGAAAGAAAGAAAGAAAGAAAGAAAGAAAGAAAGAAAGAAAGAAAGAAAGAAAGAAAGAAAGAAAGAAAGAAAGAAAGAAAGAAAGAAAGAAAGAAAGAAAGAAAGAAAGAAAGAAAGAAAGAAAGAAAGAAAGAAAGAAAGAAAGAAATTAAAACATCAATTCTTTTTGAGCCAGCAATAGACCTACTTTGGGGGGCTTGCTGCAAAATTAGGCCCCTTTGCTCTGCCCTGGAGACGCAATGATCCCTGGCTGAGAAATGAACAGATTGTTTGCCAATGTGACAGGGAGGAGGGTGCGTTTGAATGTGTGCGCAGGCCTTAACACATCGCTATATCTCGCAAATGATGGTGATGAATTTCCTCTTATTTAAAGGTGGCAGACAAAAGGGGCCCGCCGATTGGCTGGCGGTGATGTCATGCCAGAAGAATAGAAGGATATTAATTTTCTGCCCCCTCCTTTTCTTTTATGCGTACATGCACACACGCAGACACGCACACACAGGGGTTGTTAACCTATGCAGGAGGAGCCCTCTGAAGCCCTCCTTCCCTCTCATTCAGCACAGGAAAGGATTTGGTCTCCCCCCCCGACTCAGTTTTTTGCTCCTTTCTTTTGTGAGAACATAATATTCACTTTGGCACACACAACAGTCTTTTGCAGACCAATTTTCAACAGGGGAAAAAGAGGCAGACCTGTAATTTCGGGGCTTAGGGTGACTTGAAATAAGCACCGCTGGCATTGGGGAAAAGAAAAAAAAAAGCTTTTGCCTGTTGCAAAGTTTTCTAAAGCTGCCACCCTCTTCTCGCTTAACAGAATAACAGAGTTGGAAGGGACCTTGGAGGTCATCTAGTCCAACCCCCTGCTCAGGCAGGAAACCCTATACCATTTCAGGCAAATGGCTGTCCAGTCTCTTCTTAAAAACCTCCAGTGTCGGAGCATTCACAGCTTCTGGAGGCAGGTTGTTCCACAGGTTAATTGTTCTGACTGTCAGGAAGTTTCTCCTTAGTTCTAGGTTGCTTCTCTCCTTGACTAGTTTCCATCCGTTGCTTCTTGCCCTGCCTTCAGGTGCTTTGGAGAATAGCTTGACTCCCTCTTCTTTGGGGCAGCCCCTGAGATACTGGAAGACGGCTATCATGTCCCCCCCTCGTCCTTCTCTTCATTAAACTAGACATACCCAATTCCAGCCATCGTTCTTCATATGTTTTAGCCTCCGGTCCCCTGATCCTCTTTGTTGCTCTTCTCTGCCCTCTTTTCTGAGTCTCAACATCTTTTTTAATATCATGGCGACCAAAACTGGATGCGATACTTCAAGTGCGCATCCTTTCTTCCATGATTCTCTTCCATTTCTTTGATATTATTGTAACTCTTGTTCTGTGGTGAGTTCTACCACAGAAAGTTGGCTGCAATGAGTTGGCCGTGGCGAACTGTCCTAAAGCTGAAATCTGACAGCCTAGCTTAGGAATTAGAAATTAGGAATTAAAATAAGATGTTGAGACTCTAGAAAGGGTACAGAGAAGAGCAACAAAGATGATTAGGGGGCTGGAGGCTAAAACATATAGGGAACGGCTGCTGGAATTGGGTATGTGTAGTTTAATGAAGAGAAGGGTGAGGGGTGACATGATAGCAGTGTCCCAATATCTCAGGGGCTGCCCCAAAGAAGAAGGAGCCAAGCTATTCTCCAAAGCACCTGAAAGCAGGACAAGAAGCAACGGATGGAAACTAGTCAAGGAGAGAAGCAACCTAGAACTAAGGAGAAACTTCCTGACAGTTAGAACAATTAATCAGGGGGACAACCTGCCTCCAGAAGCGGTGAATACTCCAACACTGGAAGTTTTTAAGAGCAGACTGGACAGCCATTTGCCTGAAATGGTATAGGGTTTCCTGCCTGAGCAGGGGGTTGGACTAGATGACCTCCAAGATCCCTTCCAACTTCTTCTTCTTCTTCTTCTTCTTCTTCTTCTTCTTCTTCTTCTTCTTCTTCTTCTTCTTCTTCTTCTTCTTCTTCTTCTTCTTCTTCTTCTTCTTTATTATTTTTTATTATTATTATTATTATTATTATTATTATTATTATTATTATTATTTATTATTATTATTAATTCCGAACTGGCTTCCTGGTTAACAGGCCTCTCAATTAATTCCTTGCTGCTATCTCCAACATTCACTACCATGGAAGGCCACCAACTCGCTCTGCCTTCAATGGGGAGCTGGCCTCAGCCAAGACAAGGAGGATGTTTGGTGTTCTTATGGATGTCTTGCTTCTCACCTTGACCATCTCTCGCCCTCTGCACCTTCTCAGAATGCAACTCCTGACGTCTCTCTCTCTTTCTTGCAAGGCTTCTGGCCTGTAAAGAGGAGAGACTTGATCTCCCTTTAACGCCAAACTGCTGTAGTGTCTCTTCTCCAAGCCAAGACAGATTCATTTGTCTTGAGGGGGGTTCAGAGGAGGCACACAGGCTGTTAGGAAGATGGAGGGAGGCTAGCAAGCTCCCTTGATGGCTGTGCAGAAGACTTCTGGCATCTGGGCTGTCAGAAAAGGCTAAAAGGTGGGTGAGTGATCTGCCATTCTCCCAGTATGGATTGGATTTTCTATATTTTTTTTCTTTCTCCTTTTTGACAAATGTCTGGGAGGCTATTCCTAGCTAGGTTGCCTAGCACTGTGTAGATTCTGTGTGTGTGTGCCTGTGTGCACGCATGTGTGTGTATTTAATTATTCTCCAGTTTGCTTCCTCTGATTTTGCAGAAGCAGAATTAAATCGGGAAGCAAGCTGAAAGTCTTGGGGAACAGAGTCCTCCCATCTGTCCGACACATTTTTTTTTTTAAAAAAAAAATTTCCTTCCCTTTTGCAGAATCCACAGGGCAGCTTTCAAACAAATGGCAAAAATGGAAAAACTGGCAAGTGGCAGTCCCTGGCAATATGTACCAGTGCCTGCTGAAGAGTGTGTGTGTGTGTGTGTATGTCTGTGTCTGTGTGTGTGTGTCTGTGTGTGTATGGATCCAATTCACACACACAAAATAAGTTCTACCCCAATATCTCAATCAAGGAGCTACCAATTCAGACAAACAATCAAATGGTAAACAACAACCTAATCAAGGAACTACTAAGAACTATTCACATCCACACTGACAGGGCAAACCACTAGTACATAAACAGAGAGCAAACCCCACACGCTTCTAGCACTGATGATGTTACCTAGTTGGGTCATGAAACGTCTGCAAGAAAACAACTAAGCCCAGAGAACACTAAAGACTTCACAGGGAGGGATATCATCCCATCATCCACTCCTAACATAGGGCTCAAATGTGCCTTTGGTTGTTGTTGTTGTTGTTGTTTACAATTTTGGCACTTGCAGATTGTGTCCTTGTCTGCATTTGCCAGTCTCTCAGATGGGAATTCTTTAGATTCCTAATTAATTTGCTTTTTTTTCATGTGTCAACCATCTCCCCCTTCTCATTGGAGGGAGCCATTGGTTTATAATGCACAGCAGAGGCTGCTTGGAGAGTGACATGAATCAATTCCCCCAGCGGAGGGTGGGTTTTAATTAATCAGGGCTGTCAAAGGACCCCATTGATCCTTATCCCTCACTTAAGGGGTTGGCACTGTGTGAGGAGGAGATACAAGGGAAGGTATAATTTTCAGGGTGTTTTCAAATTCCAGTTGAGACTGCAGAAGGAGGAGGAGATGGGAGAATAAAGAAAGAAACGAAAAGAAAATAGTTTCCCTCTTGCGAATGTCATCCCTTGTTCTGAAGAATCAACAGCCCAGCAATCAAGGACTTCACAGCCAGGCCAAAATCCAGATTAATCATCAGACTGGTGGATCCTACCAATTTAAGCTTCCTCCGTCACTTACGAATATCAGCATCAGATCATCAAAATGTAAGAAGTTGGGCTTTACATTTTGGCCACACTCAACAGCCTTAAAGAGATTGGACTTTGGCTCACCAAGCTCAGAAAACATTAAGGATCCCAAAATTCTCCTCCTCCTCCTCCTCCTCCTCCTCCTCCTCCTCCTCCTCCTCCTCCTCCTCCTCCTCCTCCTCCCTTTTCCTTCACTCCACAAACCCCATCTCCCTTCTAGCACTGATGATGTTTCCTAGTTGGGTCATGAAACATCTGCAAGAAATCAACCAAAATCTCAGAGGGCACCCAGGACCCCACAGTCCTCCTCCTCCTCCTCTCCTTTCTATCACTGATGATGTTACCTAGTTGGGTCATGAAACGTCTGCAAGAAAACCAGCCAGCTCAGAGAGCACCAGGGATCCCCTCTCTTCCTGCCACCCCCACCCCCACCCCTGTGACCCATCACCATCGTTTTTTTCAATTTACTGAGCTTCATGACGAATCCTTCACTCCTATTTTCTGCTGGATATTGCCTGTTTCATGTTGTGTGCCGTTACTAATCTGTGAAATATGTAATGTGGTCATAAATCTGTTAGAAAAACAGGATTTGCCATGCCAGGAATAGCAGAAAGGGTGTCGGAAAGGGAAAGGGCAGAGCGCCCTCTAGCGTTTGCCCGACACTCTGCGGGAGCCCCCGGCTGTCTGAACACATGGACTCTTCAAGAACCTTTACTTCCCATCCATGTTCTAAACACGCCATAAACACGTTGGTTGCTTTATGCAGGCAGAAACTTCCTTCCGCGAGCCCCTGGGTTTCCTCAGACCTGTATAAGGAGAATTAAACAACCCTCCAAAGATGTTTTGTTGATCTCATTAGGCAACGCTTTCAAGAAGAAAGCTAGATTTCACAGACCCAAAGGTGCTTTTTTCACGAGGCAACTGGATTTCCTTGTTTTTTTTCTTGAAGACGTTTCGCTTCCCATCCGAGAAGCTTCTTCAGCTCTGACCTGGTGGTGGGGAATGGTGTCTCGACGTCATAGGATTGTCCCAAATCCAAAATAGTCTGAGACAATCCACCAAACGGCTTACAGCGACACACTTCCCAGATCCACTTTTTTTTCCTATAGCTCGCTTACACACCTAACAGATCCAGACATTAGAGCAGGGGTGTCCAAACATCGCCACTTTAAGAACTGTGGACTTCAGTTCTCAGAATTCCCCAGATAGCCCTGCTGGCTGGGGAATTCTGGGAGTTGAGGTCTACGGGCCTTAAAGTTGCCAAGGTTGAATGCAGCTAATGTAGAGAGCTTGGCCAGGCTGATCTTCAGCTTACACCAGAGAAATTAGCTGAAGGAAGCATATCTGAGAAGAAGCAGATGGAGGCTGAACAGAGGACTCAAAAGCATCTACATTGTAAAGGAATAGGAAACCATAATAGACCGAAGAAACCATGATGTCCATACAGGGTAAATTCCAACAAGTAGATAAAATATAAGCCAAGGGGTCTCAGTAGCACCCTAATTCTCTCAGGGCTTGGGAGAAGAGCCAGATTTTTAAAGACTCTTGGAAGCCCTCAGGGTGAAAGTGTGGGAAGAATCCAGAGAAAGAAATGTTTTGGGAAATATTAAATATATTATTTAATTATAGATAGATAGATAGATAGATAGATAGATAGATAGATAGATAGATAGATAGATAGATGATAGATAGATAGATAGAGATAGATAGATAGATAGATAGATAGATAGATAGATAGATAGATAGATAGAGATAGATAGATAGATATAGATATAGATATAGATATAGATATAGATATAGATATAGATAGATATAGATATAGATATAGATATAGATATAGATATAGATATAGATATAGATATAGATATAGATATAGATATAGATATAGATATAGATATATATTTGTTTTCATAGATTTTCATGGGTACAGGTATGTAGGTCTTGGCGTATTTGGGTCTTTTCCCGTGTAAGATTGAGAGTGTCTTGGCGACGTTTCGGCGAGGTCCTACTCGCACAAGCACGAAGCCGAAGACACCAGCCTGAAGATGACGAGTGGGACCTCGCCGAAACGTCGCCAAGACACTCTCAATCTTACATGGGAAAAGACCCAAATACGCCAAGACCTACATACACACATACACATATATATATAGTATTAAATATATTTCCCCAAAGGAATAATGGAGAAAATCTTTAAAAAGGCAGAAACTGGCCCCCCTCACACACACACACACACACACACACACACACAAAGCTAGACAACTCTGCAGAAACCAGCTTTTAGAAATGCAGATGTAATAATCCCTTCAGGAAGGTTGGAGCCTTCCAGCTAGAAGCTGAAGAGATTAGGAAGACAAAGACCCTTAAAATCTACATACCCCACCCAAACTCTAAGACAGGAGATGATAGGATTAACCCACCAATGCCAAAAGGGCATACTCAGACCCAGGTCAAAGTACATGACACAGGAAATACAAAGTCTCAAACAGGAACAGGAGACAACCTCAAGAGCCCCAGAAGGGATAAAAGCCCACCACTCTGCTCCATGTGGTCCCTTTTTTCCCCCCTTCCAGAGCCATCTTTCTGTCTGGCTCTCTTCTTCAATAAACTACAACCTTCTTTCTAAAGCAGTCTCCATGTTGTTTATTCCCGGCTTGGACTGGACCCTGATGAAGATTTTTTTTTCAACAAAAGCCATGTGGATTTGGGGGAGGCTATTCCAGACAGCCAGCATCCACAAGGAAAGTCTTTTGATTGATAAGGGGAAAGGTTTGAAAGGATTTGTCCACTGGTCCGCAATGGGATGACCAGCCCTTCCAGACCAAGTGCGATTCCAGTTCGTTGGCTGAAAAGCTCGCTTTAAGTTCCGTCCTAACATTGACAACAAAGGTTCAGTGGCTTATTGCATTCGTTGACACAAAAAAAAGGTAGCACACCTTGTCATGTGTGTGTGTGTGTGATATGAGTGACTGGGAAACTGTCATGCATTTTACAGCTGTAGCTGTTGGACGGACTCTGCCATTAACACTTCGCTCTATAATTAGCAGCTCAGTGGGGAGCCAAGGAAAGAGTTATTCTTTGCAGCTGACAGCCCATTTGCAAAAGGAGGGTTGTGTATCCTGTTTAGGTGACAAGTGAAAATTAATCTGGCAATTCAAATAAAATAACTTGGCACCGCTTTCCTCTGGCTGGTGCTTTCCTCTGTTCAGCCGAGGCCAGCAATGAAATTCCTGGGAGTCAGCGCACGATGCAGACAGTCCTCATCTTACGACTACAACAGAATTCCTTTGGCTTTGCAAGCTGGCTGTTGAGTGAGTCACAGCCTGATTCTACAACCATTTTTGCCACAGCTAAGCAAATCCCTGCTGTTGTTTAATTGAACCATGCACTCATTAAGCAAAAACATATGAAGAACGGTTGCTGGAATTGTCTAGTGAAAAGAAGGACCGGGGGTGACATGATAGCATCCTTCCAATATCTCAGGGGTAACCCCAAAGAAGAGGGGGGTCAACCTATTCTCCAAAGCACCTGAAGGCAAAACAAGAAGAGAAGCAACCTAGAACTAAGGAGAAACGTCCTGACAGTGAGGACAATCAACCAGTGGAACGGCTTGCCTTCAGACGTCATGGGTGCTCCATCACTGGAGGCTTTTTAAGAAGAGACTGTCCAGAATGTCTGGGGTCTCCTGCTTGGGCAGGGAGTTGGAGTAGAAGACCTCCGAGGTCCCTTCCGACTCTGTTATTCTGAATCTGGTTTCCTCCATTGACTCTGCTTGTTGGAGGCCAACTGGGAAGGTCATATACAGGGGTCATGTGACCTGAGGATGCTGCAACCATTGTAAAAATACATGCCAGTTGTCAAGCAGCTGCATTTTGATCACACGATCGTGGGGATGCTGCAATGGTCATCAATGCAGGGACCCGTCAAAAGTCTCTTTTTTTCAGTGCTGTTGTAACGTCAAAGGATTGCTCAACCTACGGTTGCAAGTCAGGGGATTACCCATATTCTTTTACCCAATGTAACCTGTCCAGAATCTTGTAGCACCTGATATCCAGAGGTGTTGGTCTTCACATCTGCGTGTAGTTTTCCCTTGGCCACGGTAAGACAAGGTTGCCTTTTGAGTCTTTGGGCTGATCCAAGAAATTTCCAGCCAGCCTGATTTGCAACAGCCGTAAATTCCCCTGCACTGGTGGTGATGGGTAGGTAAGCCTCTACTCTTGTCACTGATCTGTCACCTGTATATATGGGGGACACAACAGTTATGCAAGAAAGGAGTTGAAGGCGCTCTGTTTTGCAGCCACCGGATAAAATGCCTGGTTTGCTTGTTTAGGGACCCGGTTCTCTATCTTTGCCACTTCAGTGAAATTTACCGTAGCTTACACGAAAAAAGATTGTGAGCTTTATTAAGAGTTTCTCCAGGGCAATTTTGCTTCCCAGATGTTATATATCTTTGATTTTCAGGAGCTGAAAAGGCAGGACGAGAAACCAATAGCTAATAAAAAAAAAAGCACAGGGATATTTCTTAACGTGCTTTTTTTGCTTCATTTTTCTTTACAGCTTTAAAGAACAAACACAACAATTCAAGCCCCAAGTAGAAAAGCCTCACAAGAGGAAAGGCTTGCACCGAAAAGCAAGGTTTTGCAAAAGGCAAAGGAGAGGTGAAGCTTTTTGAACAGCTGATCTTTGCAAATGTAAAACCCCCAACTGGACCACAGACAGTTCTACAATTGGGGGGGGGGAGAAACCACCTTTTTATTGCAATGAGGTTATTTATAAGCCACAATTTATTTTATGAATGCTAATATGTATGCAGGTAAGTTCTAGACCAGGGGTAGGCAAGCTTCGGCTCTTTTATGACTCATGGACTTCAACTCCCAGAATTCCTGAGGAATTCTGGGAGTTGAAGTCCATGAGTCATAAAAGAGCCGAGCTTGCCTACCCCTGTTCTAGACTATAACCAAAAGAGAATTTCCATTGATGATGATAACTTTATTGTCACTTTGAATGTACACCAATCGGCATACATCAAAATGAAATTTCATTGCATAGAGCTCTCAAAGGGTCACCACCTCCGAAATATACTCCTTGTTCGTGGCCCACTCAAATTTCACGTTGTCCATTTTAGTCTCTAGGGAGTGAACGATGGCAAACAGGACAGATGGAAATGGGGCTCCATGTGGATTAGCCCTCAAGTTAGCTTGTATTCTGACAACCTCGCCTTCTTTCCTTTTTCTGATGCTGACTCTTCCACCCTTTCCTTAAAGAGGCCTTGCTTCTTTTCGCCCCTGGAGCACGCTGCTGCCGCCGCCACCAACTCCTCCGAAAGCCTCTCTCTCTTCCTCTGGGCCTGCCGACAGCCTCATCCAGTTCCTTCGCTCCATAAGCTCCAGGTCCTCTCCTCCTCTGCCTCCTCTGGAAACAGCCCTGATTTGCAGTAGAATCCATCACTGGGCCAGCAGTCAGATCTTGCTGCTGGCAGAACAAATTTTCAAGAGCCAATGCAGCCACAGCCATTCCAGGCGCCGCCATCTTAGAAATCATTGCTAAACAAGGTGATAGTTAAATAAGATGAATCTGATTTTACCACCTTTTTTTGCAGCATTTGTTAAGCAAATCAATGAGAACAGAGCTGGAAGGGACCTTGGAGGTCTTCTAGTCCACCCTCCAGATGCCATTTCTCAAACAAGTGGCTGTCCACAATCTCTTCTTAAACACGTCTAGCAGTGAAGTAATCACAGCTTCTGAAGGCCTGTTGTTCCACGGGTTAATTGTTCTCACTTCAGTTTGCTAAGTGAATTATGCAGTCTTTTAAGCAAATCCAGCTTTCCCCATGGAATTTCTTGCTGGAAGCCAGTTGGAAAGATCACACGTGGGAATCACCTGACCTCAGGACGCTGCAACTGTCACAAGTACATGCCAGTTGCCATGCATCCAAATTCCAAATTCACGTGACTGCGATGCTACGACGAGCATTAAGTGTGAGAATCGGTTGCAAGTCCCTTTTTCAAGTGCCACTGTAACTTCAAAAGGCTGATAACAAATAGCTGTTGAGACAAGGACTATCTGTACAGAGCAGGCAAAGGTGTCTGAATTATCTAAGTTGCATAACTCTGGAATATTATTTAATAGTTGGGGGAAAGGAAGTTTGAGATTTGACTCAAATATGACCTGATTTTTGGGGTTAGAGATGTGTCAGAGGACTTGCTAGAATCTGAGACACTCAATTCTCTGCATGGGAAGCGAAGGATGCAGCCCCAAATACGGTCAAATCTTATTTCTAATATCGATGCAATCCAGATGCAGGTTTTGGCTTTTGAGCTGAAAAGGGACAAAGGGTTTTCAACCTCCAGAGATTTTGGACAAGAACCCTCACCCTGAGCTCTGGTTCTCGTTCAGCGCTAAAACCCATTTTGCCCTAAGCAACTGGGGTGGCCATCTCGGCAAGGATGATGGGAACTGAGGTCCAAGTAGCAGATGGGTTGCTCCTGGCAAGGCAGGTGGTTTATAATCCCTGATTTTTTTAAAAAAACACACGAAACGAAACATAAGAACGTTTTAAACTGCCCGCGACTGGACGATGCCCAAAGCAAACGCAACTCAGGAATACATGATGGTGCAAATATTGATCTTCCCACTAAGCTGCTTCATTCAGCTGCTCAATTTCGCTGATTCTGAACTTCTTCCGCTGCCTTTGCTGAATGAGATGCAACGTTAGCAAAGGCGTGATGGATACACGTGTTAAATCTCGCCCCTTTGGACCGAGAGATCAAAGCTACGTCGCGAATGCAGGCTGGCAAGAAGGGAAACATCATAAAAGCGGCGCCGCCTCCTTTATATTTCTCCCCCCGCCACTGCTTCCCAATGGTTTCTTCCGAAAAAGGCGGGGCTTCCTTTTATATTCGGGGCGTCCTATCGGCTTCCCGCACGATTCCGGTCTTTCTTTCGTATTCGTTTGCCCATCCACCCCCGTTTTTTTGCGGAACGTTGGTATGTTCCGCTCCAAGGCCTGCGCAGGCCGTGCCCTTTACGCTTCCGTTGCCGCATTCTGGAAAGGGCTCTGCGCCCTCGAGAGGCAGCGTGGGAAGCCCGGTACGCCGCTTCCGTTAGAGAGCTCCGCTTATTCCCTAGCGAGACTTACGGCGGCGTGCGTGGGGCGGCGCGCCCGAGGGACGGAAACGGCGTAGCGGACGCTCCTGGCGGGACGTGGCGGCTGCGGAGAGCCCGGCCGGAGGCGGCCAAGGACGGTAATGCTCGCCGGCTCCGCTCCTGCCCGGACTCCCCGGGTCTCTCGGCGGAGGGCGGCAGAAATCTGGGGTGCCTGATGGCAGCAGCCGGGCGGGGGGGGGGAGGATCCCCTGGTGGGCCCCGAGTAGTACTCCAGAGCCCATCGTCCCCTACCCTCTCGATGCCTTCCTCCTGGTCGTCTCCAAATGGGCTTGGGCCACCCCGTGGTTCCCAGCTGATGAACATCTTTCAGGGCCCTCCAGGTCGATGGGACTCTAACGCCCATCATCCCCAGTCACCACGCTCCCCTTGCTCTCAGGTAGCCCCCATCATCTCGACCTCTTCCTTTCCCCATCGCTTTCCGGGCTTGTGAAGCTGCGGCTCCCATCATCCCCAGCCCACTTGCTCCTCTTCCCTCCCTCCAGCTATGCTGGACTACAGCCCCCATCGTCTCAGGCTCCTTCCTTTCCTGCAGCTCCCATCATCCCCAGCCACCACAGCCTCTTTCCCTGTCCCGGAGAGGCTGGACCCTCATGCCCAGCCGGCACAATTGGACCCTCGCTCACCCTGGGGATGGGCTTTTCTGCCTCTCCATCGTCCCCAACCGGTGGGACCTCCAGATGTGGCACAATCCAGATGCTTAAAGACTAAAAAAACCCCATCATCCGCCTACCTCTCAACCCCCCTCCCCCTCCCAAAGTGAATAATACTACGGTAACATCCATTCACAAAGCCACTCACAAAGCCACACTTTGCGTTTCTATGTATGGCAGAGGTACCAAAGCTAATACAATTAATAATAAGAGTAATAATAACAATAGTTACCCTTAAATTTTATACAGGCCATCGATCTTTATTCTTTGAACTTTTCTTTAAAAAAAAAAAAATTCCACCAGGCCATTCCTCGGAGTCTCTCTCCCTTTTGAAGTTGCCAAGGCACCCAAGGAAGCCACAACTGGAATTCTGGAATTCTCCCCCCCCCCCGCCACAAAAGGGGCAAATGACCCACCCTCAAGTAGGCTTGTGGGCAGCTTCCTCTGTGCAAACTCTACTGACTCGTGTCCAATTCTTCCTCTCCAGAGTGGGATCTGTTCCCAGATGGATGGTGACCCCTGAAGCCCCTTTGACGGCTACCTGCCTTTGAGAGCCTCTCCGTCTAACCCTGGTCCGTCCTCAGCCTTGGCGCGGGACTTCGCCATGTGGCACAAGGCCCTGGCTGTGGCTCTGCTGGCCTTGACCACGGGTTATGTCTTCTGGCTGGACCCCACCTTGCAGGATTCCCTGTGGGGGCATCTCTCGGGCTCCTTCCTGTACCAACTTCGGGGGGATCCGGGGTCCTTGGAGAGCAGCATGGCGGAGGCGTGGGACGCCCTCATCACCCAGCCAGCCAAGCAGTGGGGCAGAGTTGCTGTGGGGTAAGAATGGATCGACCGCTCATTTGGGTGATGTAGAATTGAAGGAGGCCTAAATTTAAGGACGCCTCCCCCCCCATGACTTTGCTTGTCAGAAGGTCACGAAAAGGGGATCACGTGATCCCGGGACACTGCAATAGTTGTAAATATGTGCCGATTGCCAAGCGTCCAGATTTTGATCACATGACTGCAGGGATGCTACAAGGGTCTTTTAAGTGTGAAAAACGGTCATGAATCACTTTGTGCCATTGTAACTTTGAACGGTCACTAAGCAAACTGCTATAAGTTGAGGACCACCTGTGTCTCAGAAACTTTACAGAGAGGAAGCGTCCCAACTGGGCGTTTTTGCAGGGATGGGTCTGCCAGGCAGAATCCATCCATGGGTGCCTGCTTTGGGGGTACAAGGGATGTGGTCTGTTTCCATCATGGGGAAAATTTCATTTTAATGTGTGCCGATTAGTGTACATTCAAAGTGACAATAAAGTTATTCTATTCTATTCTATTCTATTCTATTCTATTCTATTCTATTCTATTCTATTCTATTCTATTCTATTCTATTCTATTCTATTCTATTCTATTCTATTCTATTCTATTCTACTCTACCCTACCTTACCCTACCCTACCCTACCTTACCCTACCCTTACCCTACCCTACCCTACCCTACCGTAACTGTTGGGTGGAGGGGAAGGCCTGGTCTTCGTTTTTCCAAAGCGGAATTGCCATCCCTTCCGAGGCAGAAGGCCCCGTGTGCAAATTGGAGGGTTTCACGCAGAGCCTTGATACCTGAGGTGGTCTCTCTCCCTTCTTCGTTTGCTCTTCAGGGTCAACGCCTGCATAGATGTGATCCTGTCCGGGGCGAAGCTGCTGCAGGCCCTCGGCTTCCGCGGCGAGGGCAGGAAAGACCACTCTGTCTTGCGTTCTGCTGCTGATCTGGAAGAAGCCTTCCTCCATTTCATGGGGCAGGGGGCTGCTGCGGAGCGGTTCTTCAGTGACGCAGACGCCTTCCACCGCATCGCACAAACGGCGGCCAGCTATCCTGGCGCCCAGGTGGGCTTTTCGCTTGAGAAGGAGGTCCTCGTGACTCAGTTGGTATCAGGAGTCCGAGGCCTCTTCCGGAGGCGTGCGAGATTTGGACCCCAAGCAGGGATGCTAAGGATCCAAAGCATATCCGGATGGCCCCCGACCTCCGCACCTTCCGACGCGAATTAAAAACTCACCTGTTCCAGCAGTCGGGCCTGGCCTGATAGCTCTAATTGGGGTCCCAGTTTGTATTTTACTATTGTTTTTCTTCACTATTGTTCATTCTGTATGCCCACCTTATTCTGTACACCGCCCCGAGTCCCTCGGGAGAAGGGCGGTTTATAAAAACAAATAAATAAATAAATAAATAAATATACGAACATGTTCCAAGGCTCCCTTAAGCCAGTGTTTCTTAAATAACTACAGGTTGATAGTGAATCTTCTGAAATTTACAGCTATGTAAATTTCTGCAAAGTCATGCTAGTTCTTGGCTGCCAGCTGCACCAGAAGCTGTAAATCCACTGTGAGTTGACAGCTTATTTTACCAATGCTCAGATCTCACTTTTAATTTAGGACTTGATTAATGGCTTTAAGATTCTTTGTTTTGTCACACTTGTGTTTAGCAGATGTTTTGAGAGCTCAAGGAACGTGTGTGTGTGTGTGTGTGTGTGTGTGTGTGTGTGTGTGTGTGTGTCCATTTTTCCTGGTTCTATACAAACAAGCCCACAAGTTTATCTCACTTGCACTTATTTTGGGAGAGACGGTAGCCGACTGGAATTAGCCGGATATCTGATGCTCAGAATGTGTTTCTGCGAGCAGGAAATGTGCTGGTTCTGGTGGGGTGTGTGTGTGGAGTGTCGCTTATCAAGATTAGTTGTCATTTTCTTTAATTGAGTTGGCATTCTGTTCCTCATCAAAAGAATATGCCCAGCAGATGAAAGAGCTAAAATAAAATGGAAAGCAAGTCAAGGCTGCAAGAGTCGGCAAATATGTCAAGGAACCGAAAGCTTGAATAAAGAGAATAAAATCCGTAATAAAGAGAACTTCGCAAGCAATCTTGTCTGTTCTCACCATCCTCTTTTTGCCCCCTCTCTCTCTCTTCAATTTTATGTTCTTATAAAATTGCCAGTGCAGAAATCTGCAGCGTTGGAAAATGGCATTGACCCATGAAACCTTATGCTTCAGCGTAATTGGCTGGTTTTTTAAAAATGCCACCTATCTCCCTCTTGTATTATGACAGTATTGGCAAAAGGCTTAACGGTGTCCCTTCACTGGAAAGTGGGTCCAATGACTTCTTACTCTCTTGCAGTTGTATGTTGGAGGAAATGCTGCTCTCATTGGCCAGAAAATTGCATCTCATCCTGGCTTAAAGGTAAGCTTTATTCTCCGCCTGTAACTGTAAATTGTGTTGTCCCTCCGGTGTTTGTATATCATAATGAGGCTGACAACATTCACAAATGACGCCCGTCTGCTCACTGCATTTAGATCTCAAGCAACAGCACAGCAAAAGAATCAAGGGCGCACATGAACAAACTTGACTTGGCAGGCATGCAATGATCGACTTTCATATCCTGCTTTTAATTTTATCAATAGGAAAATGTTTTGCCGGCGTATCCTACGCCTCTTAAATCCGGATCGGGATCCAAATCGGAAAATTCATTAAGAACCTAGCCAATCTGAGAAGAAGTTATTATCGGTCTGTTTACTTGTAGGTTCTACTTTGTGGCCCGATTGGGCCTAAACTTCACGAGTTGCTTGACGAGAATGTAATCGTCCCTCCAGAATCCCTGCAAGAATTAGATGAATATCATCTTATTTTGGAATACCAAGCAGGTATGTGCCATTTGAAGATCCGAAAGGCAATTGGTAGGGTAGTGTAAACGACTATTATATATATTATATATATGGCTGTAAGCTACAGCTTCAATCCTACGCGGGGAAAAACCCGAATGACCAAAGATCCACATACAAACACCCGCGAAAACCTCAGAAAACACACACACACACAAACACACACACACACACACACACATATATATATAACCATTATATCTTAGGTTCAGATTTGCAACATGGTCCTCACAGAACTCCGATCGATTACATTGAAGTCTAATAGAGCAATACCCAAATGCAGAAATAGTAAAAATAATAATAATAATACACCGCCCGCCCCCATATTTGTCAACATTGCAGAAGTTTTTAAGATGCACTGCCCAGTTGCCCATGTGGGAACGCATCCCTGTCACTGGTAACGGATTGCAATCTGTCACGGGTTTCCTTTTGAGCTTGGTTCGGTGGGGTCAAAACAGAGAATGAGAGGCAAGCAGTGAGCATGCTCAGTAGCAGTCTGCCCAAGGTGAAAGGTTTGGCGATGAAATGGATTGGTGAGACTTGTTCTTTCCTCCGGACTTTGATCTGCCACATTAACGTTTTGCAGCCTGCAATATTTTGAATCCACCCAGGCCTGAAAGGTCCAGTAGTGGAAATATGCATAGCTCTGCTTTAAAAAAGAGAAAGCACAGAAAACCTGACTGCATGTTCACGTGATTGAGATCTACGGTGTTTTTGCACACAAAAAAAAAGACGTTTACAACTATTATTCCCTTAATGAGTGTGGTGTTTGCTTAATGGCTGCAGTGCTTGCTTTATGACCGCTGCCAGAAAAATCATATTATTGAGTTGGTCAAATGACCATCATAGCTTACAGCCATAATGTACAGGCTCCCATTACGGGCCTGTAAGTTACTTGACTAGCAGAACTTCCAAAACTACGAGTGGCCTAATGGCAGGCTTTCCGCAGAGAGTGTTTATGCCTTTCCTGATAACCGAAGTTCAGGAGAAACTGTTAAGAACTGTCCCAAAAGCAAGATGTGTCTGCAAAGATTCCGTGTAATGATGGGCTTTTGTGTTGTGGTGTGTGTCTCTTGTGTGTGCTTATCAGGCGAAGAGTGGGGAGAGCTGAGAGCCCCCAACGCCAACCGATTCATCTTCTCCCATGACTTGTCCAACGGGGCCATGAACATGCTAGAAGTATTTGTATCCAGCCTGGAGGAATTCCAGCCAGACCTGGTGGTGCTTTCAGGATTCCATATGATGGAAGGACAGACCAGAGAACTATGCCAGAAGAGGATCCGAGAGGTAGGATCCCAAATGCTTTGGTTTCTCGTTTCAAAATTTCCCCAGAAGTGTTTTTGCCACTTAAAAAGACTAGAGATGGAGCTTCATGGTCAGGATGCTGGGAATGAGGTATGCTGCAATGCTGAGGTTGACAAACCAAAGTTTGCAGGCAAAATGTGGGCCACCCGGTGTTTGTATGGTCCACACACGAGTTAGAATATGGTCAGATGGTCAAGCCTGACCTCAAGCAAGCTCCTAGGGTGAGGGGAGGGCCTCCTGGATAGTGGTCTATCAGCAGCCTCCCTGCTGGTGCACCAATGCTGTCCATTGGCTGCCTTGCTCCTTGGCCCACAGATCTGTCAGCCATGCCCGCAAAGATGGAAGGAGGACAGGATCTGGTCCTTTATAGATAAAGCTTGCCAACTCCTGCTCTAATCCATTATCCTCCAGCTTGGAGCATCTCCTGGTGGTAGTGCTGGGGATGATTTTTATTTTTTATTTATTTTAATTCCATTTATATCCCGCCCTTCTCCGAAGACTCAGGGCGGCTTACAAGCTTAGCAGTAATGATGGGAGTGGGCATCCAGCATGATGGTCTAGGAAGATGAATCAAAGACTTTCTTTTGCCCTGCAAAGAGATATGCTTGGAGGTTCACCAACCACTCATTGACGCAACAGCCCTTCAGTCGGAAAGAAGTTGACTCCGTTGGGTGGTCTCCCTCTGCTATCTTCCTATTTGCCTTTGCTTCACCTAATCTGAATTTTTTGGTGTGTGTGTGTGTGTGTGTTTCTGTAGGCCGTAACTTCCATTTCTGACATTCCCACGGACGTCCCGATCCATCTGGAATTAGCCGGTATGACCGACCCATACCTCATGAGAGAAATAATTCACCAGGTAAATCACAATTGGTGGATCTCTTCTCACCTTCAGAAGAGATGGAAGTTGTGAGATGAATTTAAAGTATCTGGGATGCTATAGACAAAGGCAGAGTTATTTAATGGGAAGGGAAGACCTTGGCTGGAGATTACAACCCGCCTGCTTTACATATTATGAGTTGGGAACCAGCATGGTCACAGGTCAAGATCCAAGGTCTACCAAAAGGCAGATCACCACAGACTGCACAGGCCAAAAGTCCATTCTATCAGATGGCAAGGATCTCCGGCTGTCTTTTGGCATGCTTGATCCAAAGTTATGCTTTAATTTCCAGTATATCTCATGCCTTAATTCAGGAGTGTCCATCCTTGGACACTTTTAAGACTTGTGGGCTTCAACTCCCAGAATCCCCCAGCCAGCCACACCTGAATTCTGGAAGCTGAAGTCCAAGGTTGGACACCCCTACCTTCATCTTTAGACGTTGGGACTCCTCCAATGCCAACCTATCACTTGGTCTGTCTGTTAGCAGATCTTCCCTCTCGTGAACTCCATCGGCTTGAACGAGCAAGAGCTGCTGTTCCTCAGCCAGGCAGCCTCGGGACCTCACTCCAACTTAACTTCCTGGAATGGCGTTCCAGATGTGGCTGTTGTCAGTGACATCATTTTCTGGATCTTGAAAGAACATGGGAGGACTTCAGCCCAGGTTTCGGATCTCACCCGGATCCACTTCCATACTTTAGCCTACCACCTCCTGGTTACCGTGGATGGGTATTGGGGCAACCAGGTGGCCGCGGTGGCTGCTGGAGCCAGGGTGGCGGGGACCCAAGCTTGTGCCACCCAGACCATCGACGCCAGCAAAGTCTTCCTGAAGGCACCACTGGAGTTTGCCACTTCCAAGATGGAGGGGGCCTCCAGCGTCTCCTTAAACCCGAAGGAGCCCATCTCGGTATGGCATCGGAACGCCATTTCTTTCCACTACACCCCCGTGCTGGTGTGTAAAAGCCCTCTGCGGACTGTGGGCCTCGGGGACGCCATATCTGCCGAAGGACTCCTGTATTCAGAAATCCATCCTCATTAACCCCTGAATAAAGAGATCACTCCATCCGTCAAACCAAGCAGGTAGGGGCTGGAATTCAGACTAGATCAGGAACCCAAAGGGGCGAAAATATAAATGCTACCCAGAACTTGGGATTTATTGCCACAGGAATGTTTATAACGCAATGGTTAGGTAGGAAGGGACCCTTTTTGGACGGAGCGAGAAAGCCAAGTTTATTTAATTTTTTTAACAAATTAAGTCCATTTAATTTGCTCTAATTTCTAAACGGGATGTTGTTTGTTGGTGCCTGTTTATTCCAGGGTGGGATATAGGGATTCTTTTCAAAATCTTATCGGCCAGGCAGAAGTTAAAAAAATAAAATAAAAATTATTTCTTCACATTCCCGACATAGCAAAACCCAACCTTCTACTTGTTTGGAAGACCAATGTAATTTACCCTTTAAATTTTCTACTAAATAAAAATAAACTACTAAAATAAAAAATACTTCCATAGATTCCAAAGATGTACCAGCCTATTAATAGGCGAGGCAAGGGTTCTCCTCTTAGGCTCATTAAAGTGACCAAGGCTGCTGTCGAAATGTCAAGAGAAGTATTTCCTTCGCTGGATAATGCTAATTTCTTCTCTTTTTTTTCTTTTGCGGTTGCTACTTTCAAAGGTCTCTTGTTGGCAAGGGGATTCTCAAATGTGAGGCAGTTTTGTCTCCTCTAACGGTGAAGGCTGGGGGTAAGGACGGGAAAGGAGAGCCTACCGTATAACCGCTGCAGACATCTTAAACGTAATAGGCAGAACAAGTGGCAATAAATCTGGGCAAAATGCCGAGGTATATCTTGCTGAAGCCTTAACGTGGCCCTTAATAAACAACCAGAAACAATGTTTGTTTTTTTTAAACTGAACTTTGATTAAGAAAACTGAGCTTCTAGCATTTCTGGCTTGCTATATTAGCATGAGGTCTTTGGATCTCAGGAAGATGGATTTCAATTGTTCATCCCCCACCCTTTTTTTTTTTGCAGTACAGCATAAAGACAGTGCCTAATATGAGAGGGTCAGCCACATGAGTTATTTACATAAATAAAATCCAGAATCTGCCAGGAGCTTGGCAAAAGCCAGTGCAGGTGCAAGGCTTAGGGGCAGAAATTCAGATCCAAATCTGTGCTCAGTAATTCCCACTTGGTAGGTTAAGACTTCAGTGGTTGTAAATTACATGAGAGCTGTGTAAAGAGTAAAGCAAGTGGGTTTACGTCCCAGAGAGGAAGGGCAAGATTAACATATAACTTAATAACGGAACTGAAATGTTCAGATTAGCCTTTTGAATGTGACAAAATGGGATGAACGCTGGGAAACCTTAATAATGTACATAGGTAACTCTTGACTTAAAACCATAATTGAGCCTGGAATTACGGTGGTAAGTCATTGTGGTTAAATGGGTCGTCATGCAGCTGCACCCGATTTTGTGAACTTTTTGTGGCGCTGAAGCAAATCCATTTTATCCAATGGGCGTTTTTGTTTTTTGTTTTTTTGCTTTTTGCCAGAAAGCAAAAAAGAAAATGTGCCCAAATGTCAAAAATCGCCCAAAATTCTGGTTGTGTGTCCACAGAATGCTACAAATGGCTGTAAATAAGAGCCAGTTGCCAAACGCCCAAAAATATAATCACATCACTGGGGGGGGGAGGCGTAATGAGAACTGCAAGCCGAGTCGTAAGTACCTTTTGTGGGGTCCGTCATAACTTCAAACGGTCGCTAAGCAATGTACTGTGCCCCATTGACTTCCCCCTTTTTTGTGAATGTCATTGTAAATGTATTCAGACTCAAGGTACATATAGGGTACCGCCGGTTAATGAATGCCGGCGGGTTATTCCCAGGGGAAGGGCGTTCTCTGTGGGCGCGCCTGCCCTATGGAACCAACTACCCACGGAACTTAGGACTGCCCCCGACCTTCGCTCATTTCTCCGGGACCTGAAAACTTGGCTCTTCGATCTGTTTGGTCCAGACTGTGGGATTGTTAATTTAACTGGGTTTTAGATTTACTATTGGGGCTTGAATTTAATTTGTTTTAATTGTTTTTAATTTTTTGTATTCATGGTTTTAACTGCCTTGTAAACCGCCCTGAGTCCTACGGGAATAGGGCAGTATACAAATCCAATAATGTATTTTAAAAATTTACACACACACACACACACACACATATATATATATTTCATTCCTCTGCCACTATTGGGAAAAATGTGCATATATATATATATATATATATATATATATATATATATATATATATATATATATATATATAGAGAGAGAGAGAGAGAGAGAGAGAGAGAGAGAGAGAGAGAGGGGGGGGGGAGTCTGCACTGCTTATAAGGTTGCATTGCTTCTATTCCACAGTGGCCACACGGGAAAAAAACACTCCACAGTTGTTGCTTTCACTCCTTGTCTTAGTCCTTTAGATTTCAGGTCTATTTCATCCTCTTCACACCTCGCAAGCCTTTTTCAACCATTTAATCCTAGTTAGTCGTCCAAGCTATATTGGGAGACGTCATCCCTGCTGATAATGTTCCTTTCACACGTTTCCTTATCTGTGGCCTTTCTCTTTTACTGCATTCCTTCTACTTTGGAATAGCCAGTTTACTTGAGATCTTCCAAAACGGAGGCCCCCAACTTTGGGGGCACCAGGGACTGTTTCCGTGGAGAGAGGTTTTTCTGCGGACCGGAAAGTGCGTAGTTTTGTGTGCTGACTGCATCCCGCGGATGGGGCTTTGCTTGTTTGTGTGGCCCGGTATTGGTCCACGGACCGGGGGTTGGGGACCACTGTTCTAAAGTATATTTTGGTATCCAAATTGGGGGAAAAATGTGCACATTTTTGGCAGATTCTCAATAGATTTCCCTGCCCGTTCTGCTAGAACAGTGTTTCTCAACCTTGTCAAAACGTGTAGACTTCAGTTCCCAGAATTCTGACTGAGGAATTTGGCAAGGTTGAGAATCAACACACTGGAGCAGGGTTCTCCAAACTTGACAACTTTTAAGACTTGTGGACTTCAACTCCCAGAATTCCACAGCCACAGCATGGCTGGCTGGGGAATTCCTGGAGTCCACAAGTCTTAAAAGTTGCTAACTTTGGAGAACCCTGTACTAAAGCAAAGCAGCAATACCCGCTGAAGATTTACACATCTTTCTTTATCCTCCTTAACATGACCTCCTTCAAGTGTGTGGGAGTTAAAATTCCCAGCTGACACATGAGGTACAAAATTCTGCAGTTGCCAAATACAGTTGAATTGGGAGGCTGAGCTAAAAGGGGGTGGTACAAGATTTCTGCTAAAGAAATTATAATTATAGATTTGTGAGCTTTTCTGAATCTCAGGAGGCTTCTTCCTATGGTTCCTTTGTACACAGGGCTTGCCTTATCATTTTCATTCAGTTCAAAATTAATTCACTGTAATCCAAATTCTCAGGGAGTTGTCGGCTGGAGGTCCAAATGTAGGATCCAGTGCTTTAAACTGCATCGATTAAATGGGTAAAGCAGGGTTGTCCAACCTCAGCAATTTTAAGACTTGTGGACTTCAAGTCCCAGAATTCCCCAGCCACTGGTCTTGCCCAGTTGCCAAGGTTGGGCACCCCTGGGCTAAAGCATCGGCATCCATTTTCTTGGTGCCAGGCAGTTGTGAAACACAACAGTTGCAAAACTCAGCTGCGATGTGAAGACCGCGTTTTTCTTCCTTTCTTTTCGATAAAGAATAGCAGGGATTGAGTGGACCGTTTTAGGAGCCTTCTCTGAAAAGATGTCTCGAATAGCTTTTCTTGCCAAAGTATTCTGCCTGCGCCGTTCTTCTGAAATAGGTATTTTTTAAAAATCATGTACGAGGTCTCAACATGGGTGTAAAAATGCTAGGGCGCTGCACCGTGGTGTTTTCAATAAATGATGTTTTGCATTTAATGTACAAACGTGGCCTCGCCTGGTTTCTTGTTTTTGTTTTTTTTAAATACTTCACAGGTACCTTAAAAAGCTTAGGGAATGAGATGCTACTGCTTTTCATCCAAAGAGATATAGCTCTCTACGGTTTGTAAGAAAGGGACTTTAGTTCCCTGAACTTACCAAGAAATGCAGCTGAAGCTGTGAAGCTGTCCACAACGGGGCCAATGCCTTTCACAACTTTAGCTCCGTTCTTGCTTACGTGGAGAGAAATTACTTCTGTTAGTAAGTGTCGGGCTTCTCTCTACTTTCCCGACATTGTCAATAAAATTCCGAGCATTTGCCACGGTTTCAATGTTTCAAGCTTCAGTTTGCTCTGAGGATAATTCTCCTGAGCTGAGCCACCCTGCCCTTCCGTGCTAACTCCTCGGTTTATGACTGTAATGGAGCCTGCCTGTCATGATCATCAGTCGTGACCGTCGTAAAACAAGACTGCTGGCTATGGTTGTTAAAATGAACCAATGGTTCGCTATGAGCCGGTTTTCAGCAGAGCTGTTTTGAAACGCAGCCGTGACTATAGGCTGCCACACATACTTCACAGCTGCTGCTGGTTGTGCACCAGCCTAATCACCCTGTAAGGGACTTCAGTAGCATGGGAAAAGTAATATAGAGAAAGGATTTCAGTCAACTCATCACGTTTTTATTTATACAAAAAAAACCTTAACCCATCCAATATGTGTACTTCTCAATTTTAGCGTACGTTCTGCCGAAACGAGCACATAACGTACTTCTCTACTACGTCATCTAGTAGTAAATTCCACCACCAAGTGATTGGTAAGAGGATGGAATCTGCTCCTCTTAGGGCAGGGGTAGGCAAGCTTGGCTCTTTTATGACTTGTGGACTTCAACTCCCAGAATTCCTGAGCCAGCAGCTGGCTCAGGAATTCTGGGAGTTGAAGTCCACGAGTCATAAAAGAGCCAAGCTTGCCTACCCCTGTCTTAGGGGTTTCCTCTGGGTTCAAAAGTGGCAGGAAACATAGAAGTCCTACAAAAGCATTTGCCGCACAAGTAGCTGGATTCCACCCAGATTCAACAATCCCAAACAAGTTACTTGTCTAGGAATATACAAGTAGATTCCTCCGGTTATGGTTCAACAGAACAGCTGGATCATGAGATCAGAAATAGCAATAGCCTTAGACTTCTATACCGCTCCACATTGCTTTACAGCCCTCTCTGAGCGGTTTACAGTCAGCTTATTGCCCCCAACAATCTGGGTCCTCATTTTACCGGCCTCGGAAGGATGGAAGGCTGAGTCAGCCTTGAGCCGGTGAGACTTGAACTGCTGGCAGTCGGCAGAATTAGCCTGCAATGCTGCATTCTAACCACTGTTCCGCCACAGCTCGTACGGCTGGAAATGCTACCAAAAAGTAACTAGAAAGGGCTACATTCTGAAAATCTAGAGACACCTCTTAGTAGAAACTTAATCAACTCACTTCTCTTCCTGTTAATGAAGGTCCAATGGCTTCCAGGGAAATCTGCTCAAACCGTGTTCCTCTCTTCATCTTTCATTAGTCTACGTGTGGAATGTTAAGGGAACAACACAACGTCTGAATATCTCATCGGCTAATGGTGTACGGCAGGACTGCTGCACTCTTTGGTCTGGTGCAAAGTTTGTAGGATACTTAATGCACCCTGTCCCTATTGCACCCAACAGGTTCAATACAGCGCTCTACGAGCAGTTCCAGGTTGGCCCTCTCCTCAAGACTGCTCGGCTTGTTCGATGGGTTGAATTTGTTCCTGTGGTTTTAGAGTAGATGAAAGTTCCTCGGGAGTCGGTTGCTTGGGTTTAGGCTCCGAAGGTAAGGAAGGAGCCTTTGCCACATGAGTTGAACTTCCAAGAACTGGAGAAGGAGAGAGCACAAAAGTAGTGACACCAACATTCTTCTCTTCCGGTTAAAAAGCGGTGAAATGCACATTGATATTCTCACTTCTTTTATGATGCTGGAAGGTCAACGTTTCTGTACTTCATTCTTTTATTTCCTCCACTTAAGTTTATTTTATGGATCTGTTATGCTCTCTCATTATCAAAAAAACCCGAAAGACATTTGAGACACCTGGAAGCCCCCTTAGGATTGATTGATTGACTGATATTTCATATTTCCTAGCTGTCCCATTACCCTCAGAGAGGGGGGATGCACTGGAGGACCCAATTAGGGCTTCGTCAGACAAGAATTTTCCACTTTCCCATTCTTCCTGGCCACCCTTTTGGTTTTATTTGCTTCCTGCTTTAATTAAAAAAATTCTCTTATGTACAATGTTACAACTCTGAATTTGGTTCTTAAATGACTCAACTGCTTCTCCTTCCCTATTCCGGGGCCACCACCTTGAAGAGACACTGCTGGCATTGTGCAATGTGCCGTAGGGTTCCTTTCTACTTCTTCCTCTCAAGCATTCATATTTTCTCTTTCTCTCTCTGCTTCCCTGCCATCGACAAGACAAAAGGGAAATCTTATGCAGGTACTTTTCTGCACAGCCGAGTCGAGATTTCATTCTTATCCTGCCTCCTATTTGGGTCAAATGGACTCTGCCCGTTAATGTTTTTTTTTTACCTCCGTTATGTTGTGTTTGTGGCTCTAGTTGGGGTGAAATTGTTGTGGTTTTTAACCCTTCTATGGTGCTGGGAGTCACTTGGGAGGTGACATGGTTTCAATAGTTATTTAAAACATTTATATAACCGCCCATCTTTCAAACCATTCTAGGCAGCTCCCAATCAAGGTAGATAAATACCTGATACAAAGCAGAAGAGACGACAATGGAATCAACATACGATGCTCTACCTGCCTGTAGTTATGGTCCTTTTAATCTAAGCAGGGGCAGCGCTAGATACAAACATGTGGCTAGACCAGGAGTCTCCGAACTTGGCAACTTTAAGACCTGTGGACTTCAACTCCCAGAATTCCCCAGCCAGACATGCTGAAGTGGACAGGTCTTAAAGTTGCCACGTTTGGAGACCCTTGGGCTAAACCAGCCATTACCAAGACAGGTCAGAGGCCACTGAAACCAAGCTTTACTGCAGGGGTCTTCAAACTTAGCCCTTTCATGACTTGTGGACTTCAACTCCCAGAATTCCTCAGCCAGGCAAGCTGGCTGAGGAATTCTGGGAGTTGAAGTCCACAAGTCCTCAAAGGGCCAAGTTCGAAGACCCCTGCTCTACTGAGTAGCTCCCAGATCTAGGGGTTCTTGAGAAGAACAGAGAAGGCAGGATGGGTTCTGCTTAAGCCAAGCAGCGCCGGAAGACCTACCTCGGCTCATTGTCTTTGCATACCCAGCTGCGGAAGACATGGCTTGTCCCAGAGCTTGATTGGAACCCAATGGCTGTGCGCTGGGTGTGGTGCCTCGCGGCTTCGATTTTGAGTCTTTCCCAGGTTTGGCCCAGATTGCCACCTCTCCAAGCTGTAAGGAAGTGCCCAGTCTCTGGGCTATGTCCACCATCTGACCACGCAAGAGGAAAAGGAGGAGGAAAAATGAATGCCTGCTCCAATCCTGCAGCAGATTTTACCCGAGTCCCACACCAATTTTTGCCTTCACCGAAGGAAATAAGAGAACCTTGAGAGGTGCTCGTATGGCTGTTCAGAAAAAGGTCTCCATTGGCCAGCGGTTGCCAGGAGCAATTTTAATATTTGAATATAGTTTTCAGATGCTCACTTGCAGTAACAGAGGTGTCTTCTCTAACAGAACACCTCTGATGAAGTCAACCACTCCGCTCCCCTGCTGTGGAAGTTCCCATTAGTAGTTTACAACCAACCTACCTCGGGGTCAAAATCCAGGGTGCTCTCTTTTAACGCGTGGACCTTTCTTTGCATCTCGTAGTACTGAGCAACAGCCCCCGTCTTGTCTCCTTGATTGTACAGCAGGATTGCGTAATTCAGACTGATGAGTGGGTTGCATCTGTAAAGCAGAAGAAACACAGTGTAGTCTTAACCTTGAAATGCCAAACATGGTATTTGGCCGGTAAAGGGCAAAAGTGAAATTCAAGGTGCTGGTTATCACCTATAAAGCCCTACATGGCCTGGGTCCGGGATATCTGAGGGAACACCTGCTGCCGGCATCAAATGCCCTTCGCCCAGTGCGCTCCCACAGGGAGGGTCTGCTCAGGGTCCCGCCGGTAAGAGACTGCCGGCGGGTGACACCCAGGGATAGGGCCTTCTCGGTGGGAGCGCCTGCCCTCTGGAACCAGCTGCCGGTGGAGCTGAGAACTGCCCCCGACCTTCGATCATTCCGCCGGGGCCTGAAGACCTGGCTCTTCGAGCTCTCGGGCCCAGACTGAGGAGGAATTTTTAATTTGGGGTTCTTTTTAACTGACTACAGGGTTAATTTAATATTTTTTAATTTGGTTCTTAATTTTTGTATTTTGGATTTTTAATTCCCTGTAAACCGCCCTGAGTCCTCAGGGAATAGGGCGGTATATAAATATAACTAAATAAATAAATAAATAAAAGTAGGCAAATGTGACCGATTGCATTGTGGTCACCAAATTCATACAGAAAGGATTACAGAGGCTTGATTTTTGTGATCTGGGTCAAGGCAGTTGGATCAGACTAAGGATAAGGAAGAGAGAGAATAATGGGATAACTGTATTGGAAGGGACCTTGGAGGTCTTCTAGTCCAACCCCCTGCTCAAGCAGGAGACTCTACACCATTCCAGACAAGTGGCTGTCCAGTCTCTTCTTAAAAGCTTCCAGTGATGAAGCACCCACAACTCCTGAAGGAAAGCCGTTCCATTGGTTGATTGTTCTAACTGTCAGAAAATTCCTCCTTAGTTCTAGGTTGCTTCTCTCCTTGAGAGGTTTCCATCCGTTGCTTCTTCTCCTTCTGGTGCTTTGGAGAAGAGATTGACACCCCCCCCCCCCCTCTTCTTTTGTGGCCGCCTCTCAAATATTGGAAGACTGCCATTTTGGGACTTGAAGGTCCACAGGTCTTAAAAGTTGCCAAGGATGACACCCCTGCTCTATAACCCCATCCCTTTTCATGGAGTTCAGAGGAAGCCTTCCCTAAAATTAAGTAAGTAGAGAATACACACGTGTCCAGCAATGAAGCTTTCTGATAGGCTAGCCTTGCATTTTCAAGATCTTCAAGATTTGTCAGGGCAACTAAAGTAAGGAAAGAGAGAGAAAAAAGACAGAAGGGTTTATCTTCCTAATGTGGAGGAACTCTGAATTAAATTTTACCCTTGAACCAATGACATTTTCATTTTAAAGAACGGAGGCCTCACTCTTAAGGTGAAATTATCTTACCACAATTGTTTTAGCAAGGTTCGAGATCACTAATGAGGACTGTATGTCTAAAACACTATATCAATGTATACTAGCTATCGTAGCAAAGCAGATGTTTCTGGATGCCAGGAATCAGAATTTTAAGTAAGGAGGCGTGGAGGGCAGGTGCAGCATTGGTACCTGCTAACAACATGTAAAGTTCTGCCAACTTTGGCTGGAGGTGGACAGCTGCGCTGATGAAGTGGAACGCGGAAGCATACTGGTGCATTGTCAGATGGACCAGCCCAAGATTGTACAGGATCTTCCAATCAAAAGGTGCAAGGTAGTTTGCCCGTTTCAGGCAGCTGATGGCCTGTGGAAGAACATTATTTTGTCACTAGGGGATGTCCCCAGCCCACTTTCTGGGCCTTGGCTGCCCCTGCAAAACAACACTGTCCTTCTCCAAAAGAACTCCTACACTTCTGCTCGCAAATCCTGGCTAAGGTGAAGGTAACTAAATGTAATTCGATCTACTCCGATTGATGAAACCATTGAGAGACAGCTTGGTGTAGTGGTTAAGGTGCTGACCTAGAAATCAGGAGATGGTGAGTTCTAGTCCTGCTTCAGGCGTGAAAGCTGGCTGGGTGACTTTGGGCCAATTTGCAAGAGACAGCGAGTTCTAGTTCCACTTTCGGCACAAGAACCAGCGGAGTAATTTTGGGCCAATCACCAGAAGACGGTGAGTTCTAATCCCGCCTCAGGCCTGAAAGCTAGTTGGGTGACTTTGGGCTAATCAGCAAGAGACAGCAAGTTCTAGTCCCGCCTTAGGCATGAAAGCCAGCTGGGTAAATTTGGGCCAATCAGCAAGAGACAGCGAGTTCTAGTCCCACCTTAGGCAAGAAAAAACAGCTGGCTGAGCCAATCGCTCCCTTTTAGCCCAATCCACCGCACAAGGTTGCGGTTGTGGGGAAAACAGGAGGAGGAAGAGGTATTGAGTATGTTTGCCGCCTTGAGTTATTCATCGAGTATTAAAGGTGGGATAAAAATCAAATAAATAAATAAACACTCGTTCTCTGATAAAGCGATAAATCAGTCTGTTTGTTAGAACCTAGTGAAGTCCATCCTGTGGCACAACGTGTTCGCAACGCAGGAGATCCGTTAACCGCTTTCCCCCTTTATGAGTCGTATCAGCGCCGAGAGTAAATCCAGTGGCCCACACAGGTACATGCGTGCCCGTGCACACAGACATGCCTTTCTGTCTTCTGCTGAGCTGGAGAAGGCAGCAGGCAAGGACAGTTGTCCTTGCCCTTCCTCTTCCCCAGCTGGACAGTGCTCCCAACACCGGCCACGTGAATCTGAGCTGGGTGACACGGCGGGCCTCTGAAGGTCACGTGTGACTTGCGAGACACCATAGTTCATACACGGTCATTGTTGCTAGAGAAGAGCCAGTGACTATATAGCTAAACAGTTCAGATTTTCAAAAAGAGAGAGGTGTCGGGGATCCTAATGGCTCCGTGGGGAATCCTCTTACGACAGGCACCCACCCTTGCAACGGCTGCGTGTCAAACAGGGCATGTGCCCCTCCGAGGCACACGGCCCCAACCTGGCGAGACAAGGTTAGAGGTGTTCCGACTGAGAGCTTCTGCCGCCTGATGAAGTCTTTGCAAATCCTCCAGATCGGGAGGCTTTGGCGAGAATGCCAGAGGCAGAAGGCAGGGGGGGGGGGGAGGAGACGCAGCGGGGGTCCCTTCCTTGCTGTTTTTCATTTTCTCCAAATGTCGGGGCAAGCCAGATCCACCCGCCTCCCCTCTCCCTGTGTATGTGCTACCCCCCACCCCCCTTTCCCCCAGCCAGAGGCCTTGAAAGGAAAGCAAATGTACCGGGAAACAGACAGAGTAAAAACAGTGAGGAAAGGGCCTCCGTCTCTTTCTTGCAACCCAGGAGCAGAGCAGCACGAGAAACACATCATACAACCATTCCTTTAGCCACTGTTCAAAACTACAAGAGCAATGAAATAAAAGGGACGTACGACGTAGCGCTCGCACCTAGTATTGTATCCACACAGTCACACAGATCAAAATTCAGGGGCTTGGCAACTGGCCTGGATTTATGACAGCACCCTGGTGTGTGTGTGTTTGTGTGGGGGGGAGGGAGGGAGGGAGGGAGGGAGGGAGAGAGAGAGAGAGAGAGAGAGAGAGGGAGAGGGAGAGAGAGGGAGGGAGGTGGGATGGCCGTTTGCAACCTTCCCAGCCAGCTTTTGACAAGTCAAAGTCAACAGGGGGAACTGGATTCACTTCTCAACTGCAGTGATTCGTGTAACCATCATGGCTTGGTGGCACAGTGGTTAGAATGCAGGTCAATGCAGGCCCTTCCGAGGTCAATAAAACGAGGACCCAGATTGTTGGAGGCAAAATGCTCACTCTGTAAACCGCTTAGAGAGGGCTGTGAAGCACTGCGAAGCGGTATATAAGTCCAAGTGCTATTGCTGTGGCAAAAAAAGATTGTAAAACCAAGCGTGACTCCCGCCACAATGCCATTCTGGTCCCAATTGTGATGGTAAGCCAAGGACTACTCATACGTACCTCCCTGGCATGGAGGAGGAGAAAGACTCAACGGGAAACAGAGGGAGAGAATTTCTTGTCTTCCTCCTATCGAAACGTACGGGGGGGGGAGACAAGTAATAGGAAGGCAACAGACTTACCGCCACGTATTTCTTTTTGCCAAAAAAGCACATCCCAATGTTGTTCCAGAGCAGAGGGCTCTCAGGAACGGTAGAAGCCACGGTCCGGTACTTGCTGAGAGCCATATCAAAGTCCCCGTGGGTTTGCATCATGCTGCCAGCTGCCAAAATGGCCTTTAAAAGACAAGAAGCCCACATGAAACAGGCCAAGGACGGAAACGTTTCGTGAATAGAGAGTAAGTAAATACGCTACGACCCCTTCATGGATTACAGTGTATGTATGGCAGTGAAAGTTGGACCATAAGAAAGGCCGAGCGCCAAAGAATTGAGGCCTTTGAACTGTGGTGCTAGAGAAGACTCCTGCAAGTCCCTTGGACTGCAAGGCGATCAAACCGGTCAGTCCTAGAGGAGATCAACCCTGACTGCTCTTTAGAAGGCCAGATCTTGAAGCTAAAACTCAAAGACTTTGGGCACCTAATGAGAAGGAAGGACTCACTGGAGAAGAACCTCATGCTGGGAAAGATTGAGGGCAAGAGAAGAAGGGGACGACAGAGAATGAGGTGGCTGGACGGAGTCACTGAAGCAATAGGTGTGAGCTTAAATGGACTCCAGAAGATGGTAGAGGACAGGAAGGCCTGGAGGAACATTGTCCATAGGGTCGCGATGGGTCGGACACGACTTCGCCGCTAACAACAACAAATACGCTACGAGCTCCATATTGTCAGAGGGCCCCAATGGAGAGGTTGTCGTCTTAAGGTTTCAGGAATGCATCCGAAGGTCAACCTGTGGCCCAAAATGGTGAGAAGAGGTAGGATATTGCAAACCAGAAATAACTGAATTCTTGCCATCTGGAAGCAGGGAGACGAGAAAGGCGGTTCACAATCTTCCATTAGGCTTGTTGTTATAAAGTTCTTTATTTACATGCATACAGGGGTAAGCAACGTTATGCAAAATGCAGGGAAGGAAACAGGAAGCCAGGGAAATCTAGGCATGAGGTATGCGAAATAAAAGGGATTAGCTAAATTTAGTTTAGACCAACACCCGTTTAGTAGGCCTCTGCCTACCAATTATGCTTGCTTTTGCTGTGAGGATGCACTACTTAATACATTGAGGATCTCAACTCTATTCACCCCCAGGTTTCATGGAAACCACTCGCTTTTCCTTTTGTGTATCTGTTTTGAGATTCCAACCACATTCGTTCCTTCTTTCTCTGCTTTCCAATTTTTATAAACAGCCTAGCAAGAATAAATTGACTTGTCACTTGCAGCTATTCATTTCCTAACCTCCAAGACCATCACATTTACACATTTAATCGTAAATACATTAAACAAATAAGGGGGGGAAGACCATGTACCTGAATTCTATCTCAGCATCAAGCCGTTTGCTAAGCAATCTGTGTATTTTCATCTCTCTTTTACTTCCACCTTAAGCGATTCCTGGCTGCATTCAGCATTAACTTTATATGTGTGCAAAAACACTCATAACTTAAGCCTGTCCTCCTAATCCCCCAACTTACCTTATAGTTGCAGGGATCGAATGTGAGTGCATTGCCGAGGTATTCAAAGGCTTTCTGATAAATCTCAAGCTAAGAAAAGAGAAAGCAGGTAACTTGGCATGTTTATCACTAAGGGTTATTCTACCGTCGCTGCATCCAGAGAATAGTAGTCCTACACATATTTCGGGTCTAAGGGGAAGGAGGGAGAGTCTTCAGTCTACAAATTAGGTGTGGGGTGGAGGGAGAAAAACAGTGATTTACTTTCCATGCAAAGAAGGGAAAAACATCTACTACCAACTGCAGGTAGTCCCAGACTTACAACAGCTCCTTTAGTGACTCCTCCAGGTTACAACAGCATTGAATCAAAGTGACTTAGGACTTTTTCACACTTACGGCCACTGTAGCATCCCCAAGGTCACGTGATCAAAATTCAGATGTTTGGCGATTGGCACATTATTTATGAAGGCTGAAGCATCCTGGGGTCACATAAATCCCCTTTTTGTAAACTTCTGACAAAGTTAGTGGGGAAAGCTGGATTTGCTGAACAATCCTATAACTAATGATGATGGGTTTTTAAATATGTTTTAATTTTTAACTGTGTAGTTAATTTATTTTGGGGCTGTTATTTAATTCTTTTTTAATTTTTGTATTGTTGTTTTTTATTGTTGTTAGCCGCCCTGAGTCCTTCGGGAGATAGGGCGGCATATAAGTCCCAAAAATAAATGAATAAATGAATAAATAAATAAATAAATAACTCAATTGCAGCGATTCACGTTGCAGCGTTGGCAAGGAAGGCTGTCAAACGGGGCAAAGCTCACTTAGCAACTGTCTTGCTTAAACAGAAGAAATTTGGGGCTCAGTTGTGGCCGTAAGCCGAGGATTAGGTACCTAATGTAGGTACCTAATGATTTAATGACCAACTTTTCCTACCTCGAGGTAAAGCAAGCCCAGAATTGTAAGGAGCTCTGTGTTTTCAGGGGAGAATCTGAAAAAAGAAAAACCCACAGAAAAGAGATTATGGGGTTTCAAGGTGTCTGTTGCCATCATTAAATCCAAGCGTTCATTCGTCTGCAGCGGAAGGAAGAAGCTTCGTAATAGGTGGCCCCAAACGCCGGGGAGTCGAAGTCCACAAGTTTTAAAGTGGCCACGTTTGAGGACCCCTGGTCTACATATATAATTGCCCCAAATGTTTAAGTATTGAGCTTGGATTTTAAGATGAGTTTGACCCTCTGATGGAACGCCATCTTTCCCGCCTCTCCCTCCACCCCTAAAGAGAAGAAACGAAGACAATCGCTTACTCCACTGCTTTTTTATAGATTTCAATGGCTGCATCTCTTTCCCCCTCCATCAGGTGAATTCTCCCCAGAGTCATGTATGTCAGGTCATGTCGGTTGAGCTGCAAGGCGTTGTTCAGTTGATCTTTGGCCTGAACGCAAGCGAGAGAATGGGGCTCGGTCTCGTCACCCTGAACCAGTCCCAATGCTGCTCTTATCTATCCCTCCCCAACAATGTCAAGCAACTGCTGCAGGCGAGGGGGAGGGAGGGGGGGCACACAAAATATATCAAATATATCTTCTAGTCTAACCTTTTGCTCAAGACCGGAGCCTTATCTGCCCTGTATGGTGCTACTTCCAAGCCTTTAGTGCTTTATACCCCCAGCCCTCCTGTAAAACTAATTAGGGATGACATGACAGCAGTGGTCCAATATTGGAGGGGCTGCCACAAAGAAGAGGGAGGGGGGTGTCAACCTATTCTCCAAAGCACCTGAAGGCAGGTCAAGAAGCAACGGATGGAAACTAATCAGGGAGAGAAGCAACCTAGAACTAAGGAGAAATTTCCTGACAGTGAGGAACAAATAATTAGTGAAACAACTTGCCTCCAGAAATTGCAGGTGCTTCAACCCTAGAGTTTTGGTTTTTTTAAACAAAAGATTGGACAACCCTTTGTCTGAAATGATGTATGGTTTCCTGCTTGAGCAGCAGGTTGGACTAGAAGACCTCCAAGGTCCCTTCTGTTATTAGGTTACTATTCTGGTTCATTACACAACAGATGCTGCTAACCGAGCTAGGGTGGGGTGGAACACTTCGGGCTAGAGTTGCAATGAGTTTGAGGAAACGTAAAGAGACGCAAGATCCCAGCAGGGTTTTATAGGTCGTCCTGCCCAAAAGTGCTGAGGCCAGCAGGAACTTCAGGATTGATGAACTGCGGTAGAGGCGACGGTGGGTTTTTTCCTGCTCAAACCCTCCCCGTCAAAAGGCATTGATTGGAAGGCCTTATTTTCTTCTCCCCCAGTCCCAGCCGGTGGGGTGGAAGGAAAAGGTTGCAGGTTTTGATATTTCTCCCCCAGGCACATTTAAAAAGGGGGTTGGGGGTTGGAGAGAGAGAGAAAGCCTTATCATTTATTTATTTAAAAAAGGGTTACTTTTACGTAGCACAGCACATTTGTTACTAAAAGGTATAAATAGCACAACACTCTGTAGACTTCATTATATTTTATAGGCTGGTATAAGTTAGCGTAAGAGGGACAGAAGAGCCAAATACACTAGCAAGCTTCCCTTTTAAAGGCAAACTGCACCAACGCGCAAAGGAGAGAGAAGGGAGGGAACACCGTTTTCATGGCTTGAGAGAAGCCAGCCAAGAATTCTCCCTTAATAAAATATTGGCTTGGTCTTAGCAACTAGAACAAAACAAAATAGGTTGTTATTCAGGGACTGCAACGTTACTGGAAGAGGCAACCTTCCAGTACAGGGAGCAACATAACAAGCTAAATATCTGGATTGGAGAGATACGGGAACCAGCTGGGAACTGAAGCTTCAAGATAGCATAAGCCTAAGTTGGAGATTCTTTTTCACAAGGCAGCTTGAAGACTCTGAGTAATGAAATGCAAAGTCTGGCTTTCTCATCAGAACCAAGAAACAGCTTCGAATTCTGGAGGATTTCTGGAAAGCTGAGACCTTGACCTATAAGCCATGGATTGCCTGGCATATAATATAGCTGAACGGCCCGTTTTTTTACCTTGTTGAAATATTTCAGCTGCAGGTAGCAGACACCCAAGTTATGAAAGATCTCCTAGGTATGAAAAGAAGGGAGGTTTATAAAGCACTCAAGGAAACGGAAACCATTTCTTGTTGCGTATTGCAAAACGCTGATGTCAAGCGCCTTATTTACCGCAAAATTCAAGCAAGGACACACCTTGCAAGTAATCTGAAAAAGCAGGAAGGATGCAATTTCATAGCTTGTCCCAACCTGCGGCTTGCTCTCTTGAAGGCCATCCTAGATGAGAATGCTGGGGGTTGAAATCCAACGTATCGGAAGGGCAGGAGGTTGGGAAAGGTTACCAAAGAAGACATCAATATAATGAAAAGGGCAACTTAGTAAAAATTTAGCCAAATACGTCAATTAAATTTTCTTCTCAGACTATCAGCCTACATGGTGCAGTGGTTGGAAGGCTGAACTAGGAACAAAGCACCCCACGTTCTGGTCAGTTCCAATCATAATCTAGAGCAGAACCTCAGATGTGGAGACTTCCAATTCCCAGAATGCCCCAGCCGATCGGGAATTCTGGAAGTCGGTCCACCCATCTTAAAAGCGGCTAAGATTGAAAAACGCTGATTTGGACAGTTAAATTTGAATGTACTGTACGGATGCAGAAAATAAGATTTTGGTTCAATAGCAATATTGTGCGACAAACAGGTGGATCTGTTTAGCATATAATATATTTTTCGGTTTGCTGCCGAAATACTATGAATTGCACAACTGGCCAACATTTGAGTCCAGAAAATATCCACCACAATGAAAGAATGCATGCTAAGAGGATATGGGTCTATCCACTTAGAAAATTATTTCTTCCGGATGGGGAAAAATAGGAAGATGGGAGCCTTGTTGTGTATATCAATCAGAAACAACCCTGCCTCATCTAGTTTGTTCTTCCTCTGGAGATGGCTGGAGATCCCATCACAGACTTTACTTTATAGGCCCTGAACCCAGCCTTAATCCTTACCAAAGAACAGCCTCTCCTTGCTCACGTGTTCATCCCATGTTAAGCCAAGCTGTACACTTATACAGGTAGTCCTCAACTTACAACCACAACTGAGCAAAATATTTATGTTGTTAAGCAAGACATTTGTTAAATGAGTTTTACCCAACGTTACAACTTTTTTTTTTTGCCACAGTTGTTAAGTGAACCGCTGCAGCTGTAACATGTTTCCTTAAGTGAATCTGCCTCCCCCATTGACTTGGCTTGTCAGAAGGACACAAAAGGGGATCGCGTGATTCCGGGATACTGCGACCGTCATAAATATGAAGCAGTTGCCAAGTGTCTGGATTCTGATCATGGGGCCTTGGGGATGCTGTAATGGCCGTGTGAAAAACAGCCCTAGGTCGCTTTTTTCAGTGCCGTTGTAACTTTGAGCGGTCACTAAACAAACTGTCATAAGTCGAGGACTACCTGTATGGCAGAAACAGGGTACTGGAGCCGCATTTCGTCTTGCAAGCTACATTGAGCCTTGGTGGAGCAGTGGGCTAATGCCTCCTTAAGTAACACCAGCTGCCTGCAATTAGTGCAGGTTCGAGTCCCACCAGGCTCAAGGTTGACTCAGCCTTCCATCCTTCCGAGGTAGGTAAAATGAGGACCCAGATTGTTGGGGGCAATAAGCTGACTTTGTAATAATGCCGCTTGGGGTGTGTGTGAAAGCCCTAATAAGCAGGCATATACATAGAATGAAGGCTACTGCTAAGCTTGTAAGCCGCCCTGAGTCTTCGGAGAAGGGCGGGATATAAATGGAATTAAAATAAAAAATAAATAAAAAATCCCTGTGCACCAGTTTCATTGCAGATGTTTCTCCCCCTGAGTCGTGCTTTTAAAAAGTGGCTGCTGCTTGTGTAAAGAAGGGGGGGGAACGTATAAATCTGGTGTGGGGTCCTTGACTGATTTGTCCACATCCAATCCCGACAATCCTATTTAGTAAGGAGGAGAGCCTCACACATACCCAGTCCTTCTCGTTGTGTTGAGCTGCATCGTTGTAGACTTCAATAGCTGCTTTGTGCTTGCCCAGAAGGAACCTGCAACACATGCCCTCTTTCTTATTTTTTCCCCCAGCTTGATTATGGGAGAGGAAAGGGATTGTCGGTCGTCATGGGATCAAGGAGCTTTTAAGGAAGACACTTGCACTCCCAGACAGAACCGAGCAGGCGAGAGCTGCCTAAAGAATGGTCATCTTTACAGCCAGAGAGGGGTTGTATAAGTGGTCCTTGACTTACAACGGTTCATTTAGTGATTGTTCAAAAGTACAACGGCACTGGAAAAATACGGACTTGTGACTGTTTTTCACACTTATGACCATTGCGGTATTCCCCCACCGTTCATTCAGACACTTGGCAAACTGACTCCTATTTATGACGGCTCCAGTGTCCCAGGCTGGGTCGTGGGATCCCCTCTGGCGACCTTCTGACAAGCAAAGTCAATGAGGAAGCCAGATTCATTTAACGACCGGGTTACTAACTGCAGGGATTCATACAAGAACTGTCGTAAAACGGGGCCCAACTCACTTAACAACACAAACTTTGGGCCTAACTGGGGCCATAAGTCAAGGACTACGTGTAAACTCCTCTGAGGTGGGGGAAAAACATATTGCTCAGGATAATATGCCAACAGACAGATTTATTATTATTTTTATTATTATTATTGGAGAAGGGCAATAATAGAATGAATTATTGTTGTCTTCTGGACCTGCTCGGGTGCTTCCTTGAAGCATCAGGATCATTGCATCCCTGAATCACTGGATCCCTGAATCATTGCTCTGATCCAGCTGTTCTGAAGCACGCAGTCAAGTAAAATACACGCTGGGAAGCTGGATTACGCACGTATGGATGCAAATGACAGTGACACCATCTTCAGACGTCCTATCTCATTCCATGAGGCACCGTGGATCAGGGGTCCCCAAACCGTGGACCGTGGCCCACTGCCAGGCCTTGGGCTATTGGCCACTGGGCCACATTGAGTGGGTGGCTGGTGCATGCGTGTGTGCACATGCGGGCAGCCCCACTCGTGTGAGCTTCACCGCAACTGTGGCAGATGTTTGCAGTGAGTCCTCATGGCCCCATGCGCACAAGCAATGGGTGTTTGTGTGCGTGCGTACGCATGGGCGTGCGTTTACCCCTCCCACAAGACCATCCCTTCTTCCTTCCCCTCTTCCTGCTCCAGGCCACCAACCCCCAAACGTTGGGAAACTCTGTGATAGATAGGAAGAATAAAATGACACTTACAGTGAGCGGGCCACCTGCTTGAGGTTGTCTGCACATCGAGGCCTGAGAATCGCACAAGTCTGGAAAAGCTCCAGAGATTCGTGAATTTTTCCTTCCAAGCGAAAGATCAAAGCTAGGAGTAACATTGCCATAATAGCCCATTAATCAGGAGGATTCCATCTTCATATTTTAAGATTAATATTTTAATTTCTGCTAATGCTTTACGGAACAGTTCTGTCTTAAAGGACAGCCTCAAAATGTTTCAGAGATGCACATGAGTAAGCAAGATCAGGTATCCTGTTCTTGGTTATACTTCTATTCAAAAACTGGCCTCCCTGGAACTATTTTTCATTTTAAAAACACCCTGGAGTTGCAGCAAATAACCTGATGAGGGACATATAGATTGCCCCTCGGCTGCACGGAGACACGATCCAGATTCTCTAAGTCACTCCAGGTAAATTAATTTTTTGAGGTTTGAATTTCACGTCTACCCTTCACCAAACAACCAGCAATGGTGCAAGTTGTTCTATAAAACAGGATGTGCTGGATTATTCAAGCACTGTAAGCTTCACTTCGATGATCCCCAAAGAGGTGCTTGTGTGTTCTTACAAAACACATAAATGCAGCTTGAAGTCTGTTTAATCCCCAGGGTCGTTTTCGCTTACCTTGAACATAGACTGCGTATTCACACATTCCTTGGGTTTCCTGCAGTTGCTCCTTGATAGCAATCTGAAGCGCAAAGGAAGAGAGAGATTCAGGAATGGGAATTTTTGATTTGGAGAAGAGGCAGGAATGTCATCAGCTGTCCAACTGACCAGTCCTTTTACAACAGCAACTTAACTCTGAGTTATGGAAGGTCGGTCTCTGGGGAAGGTTGGCACCGAAACTTAAAATGGGTGTCCTAAGAATAAGAGATGGTGCTAGGCAGCGCACAGGATGTGCATGCTTTTATTACCATTATGTTTTCTATTATAACAATGTTGCCTTACATTTTTGATCAAACCAAAGACCATCTGGAACTCTGAGCTTGTTAAATCAGAGCAAAGAAGGAAGCAGACAGATCCAGCTGTGCCTGAAGATGTGAGATGAATGGTAACAAGGGATTCAATAGGACAGGGTAGAATAGGACAGGACAGGGCAGGGCAGAACAGAACAGAATTCTTTATCAGTGTGATCGGACACACAAGGAATTTGCCTCCGGTACATAAGCTCACAGTATACCTATAAAAAGGGACGCGGTGGCTCAGTGGGTTAGGACGCTGAGCTTGTCGATCGGAAGGTTGGCAGTTTGGCGGGTCGAATCCCGAGTGCCGCGTAACAGAGTGAGCGCCTGTTACTCATCCCAGCTTCTGCCAACCTAGCAGTTCGAAAGCACGTAAAAATGCAAGTAGAAAAATAGGGACCGCTACGGTGGGAAGGTAACAGCGTTCCGTGCGCCTTTGGCGTCTAGTCATGCCGGCCACATGACCACGGAGACGTCCTCGGACGAGCGCTGGCTCTTTGGCTTTGAAACGGAGATGAGCACCGGCCCCTAGAGTCGGAAACGACTAGCACGCATGTGCGGGGGAACATTTACCTTTACCTTTATACCTATAAAAAGCAAGTCGTAGGTCATAAATCATAATTACAATCATTAATCGTAAGTTACAAACAACTGATAAATCATAAGAAACCCAATAGGAGAAGATAGTAGGCAAGACGAGAAGATGAGAAAAGATGAGAAATGAGACTGAGCCGTGGGAATTAAGTGTTCAGCAGAGTGATGACTTGGGGGGAAAAACTATCTTGACGTCTAATTGTTTTGGCATGCAAGGGTTGTAAGTAAAAACAGTCCTTCGTCGGGAAAAAGGCCGCCTGACTGAACGCAACTTAGGTGTCACATATTTCTTCTCCTCTTCCGTGACAGGTTTCATACTGCCACAAAACACTTTGCGACTTGATGCCGATATCTCTGACAAACTGCCGGCTAGGGAAGACTTATTTTTTTCCCCCACCATACAGCATTATCCGCAATTTATAGAGTTATCCCAAAGAGGGCCCCAATCAACTTCAGAGCACACACCGGGTGGCAATCCTGGTTGGCGCTAACCACAACTAGTCACACTAATTAGGATTCTTGGGGGGGGAGGGGAAAAAAACGGGCTGTGCATAAAGAAAGGAGGGGAAGCCAAACCCTGGTTTGAACAGTCATGGAAAACAGAACTGAACGCGCCATACGCTGGGAACAAAGACCTGGGTTTTTCCCTCTTCTCTTGTTGACAGGGCTGTTCAAGGTCTGATATGTTCCTCTGGGGCTGGGGCTACACTCAGACTTACTTACTTATTTATTTATTTTATTGAATTTGTATACCTGAATTTGTAAATCTAAAACCCAATTAAATTAACAACCCCACAGTCTAGACCAAACAGCTCAAAGAGCCAAGTTTTCAGGTCCCGGCGAAATGAGCGAAGGTCGGGGGCAGTCCTAAGTTCCGTGGGTAGTTGGTTCCATAGGGCAGGCGCACCCACAGAGAACGCCCTTCCCCTGGGAATAACCCGCCGGCATTCATTAACCGGCGGTACCCTGAGAAGGCCCTCCCTGTGGGAGCGCACAGGATGATGGGAAGATGATGCCGGCAGCAGGTATTCCCTTAGATCAGGGGTCTTCAAACTTGGCCCTTTTATGACTTGTGGACTTCAACTCCCAGAATTCCTCAACTAGCGTGCCTGGCTGAGGAATTCTGGGAGTTGGAGTCCACAAGTCATAAAAAGGCCAAGTTTGAAGACCCCTGCCTTAGATAGTCCGGACCCAAGCCATTTAGGTCATTACCAGCACCTTGAATCTCACCCGGAGATGACTGCCCAGACAAGTTTCTGCAGTCTTCTTGGCAACATTTCTGCAAGTGATATTTTTGGCCCTTCCCTTCTTTCTAGGGCTGAGAAAGAGTGACTGGCTCAAAGTCTCCCACCCGTGCCTAAGGCAGGGCTGGCCCAGGGGATTTGATGACTTCACCAACCTCGTTCCTACCTTACACGCATCGTAATCTTTGTGGACGTAGTACAAGTGGATCAGCCAGTTCCTCTTCTCCAGAATGGGAAGGTCGGGCGCTGCGAAATAGGACGGCAAAACAAATATTTAGAGCGGTGCTTCTCGACCCCGACACAACTTGAAGATCTCTGGAATTTGAACTCCCAGAATTCCCCAGCCAGAGATCTTAAACCTGGCAAGGTGGAGATTTAAATACGCCACTGACTCAACCAGGGCAACACAGAGCAAAATCTGCTTTTCTTGCCGAAAACATAGCAGGGGGCACCAGCAGGAGACCGAGGCCGTGCTACGCAGTGGGGAAGATTTTTGAAACATCCCTGCAGAAGAAGCTGAAGATGTCACAAAGTCTTGGCGACCACTATTCCTATCAAACGATCTTGCGTTCCCATCTCCTTTTGGAGTTGTTCAGAGCAATTCGTATCTCACCGAAAACAGCCTCACGACGGAAACGAAGGTGATACAGGCAAGTCCTCGGCTCACAACAGTTCGTTTAGTGACCGCTCAAAGTTACAATGGCACTGGGGGAAAAAAGGAACTTGTGACCGTTTTCCACACTTTACGGCCATTGCAGCATCCCCAGGGTCACTTGATCGGAATTTGGGAACTTGGCAACTGACTCGTATTTGTGACGGCTGCAGAATCCCGGGGTCACCGGATCCCTTCTTGCGACCTTCTGACAAGCAAAGCCAATAGGGGAAGCCAGATTCGCTTAACGACCGTGTCACTAACTTAACTGTGATGATTCACTTAACGACCGTGGCAAGAAAGGTTGTAGAATGGGGCGAAGCTCACTTAACAAATGTCTTGCTTAGCAACATAAATTTGGTGCTCAATGGTGGTGGTAAGGAGGACCACCTGCAGTCAAAGAAATGATCTCTTTTATCTAAGCCAACAAATAGACTAGACTAGGCTAGAGCTGGAAGGGACCTTGGAGGTCCTCTAGTCCAGCCCCCACTTAAGCGGGAGAACCTATACCCGTGGTGGCAAACCTGTGGCACGCAGAGGCCTCTCTGTGGGCACGCGCGCCGTCGCCCCAGTCCTTGGCCTTTCAGCTGGGTTTTATAAAACCTTTTCGCTTTAGGCCTCCACCGCCATGTGCAAAAAAAAAAAAAGTTCAATCGATCAATTTCAACTTCTCGCAGGGGAAAAAAAAGATCTTGCAAAGTTGGAATTGATTGATTGAACTTTTTAGTCCCACCCAGTCTGCTATTACCATTGCAGCCACACCCACCCGATGGGCCACGCCCACCCAATGGGCCACACCCACCCAGCACCCGACGATACATAAGTGGGTTTTGGGTTGCAGTTTGGGCACCCGGTCTCTAAAAGGTTCTCATCGCTGACCTATACCATCTCAGACAAGTGACTGTCCAGCCCAGCCTCATCAATATTTCAGGTCAATGGCAGAAAAGAGGTTCCATAAACTGAACACTGTCACACTCAAAAAACAAAAAATCCCTTTACTGGGCCACTCCAACTGAGTTCCTGGATGAGCTGCATCTGTAGGAATACGTGATCCTTTATGCCAAGGTCTAAGGCTGGGTGGGGGGTGTTTCCCATCTGCCAACCCCACTGCCCTTCCAAAACCAGCTGAGGCACGCCAATTTTCCTGGGGAGAGATGGGGGGAACGACGACATTACACACTTGGGCTGCCATTGCGTGATTTCTGCCGTTTACAAAATCATTGCAAACTGGTTTCCTCTTATTTTTAACGACACACAGGTTAACCCGAATTTTAGTTCTTATTCTGGTCCTGCCGCTTCGCACTTTTTTTTTTTAAGATTATAACCGCTGGCTTGAAAAAAAATTGTTCACAAAAACCCCCATAAAGCCTTTTAGAGATAATTACTAATACTTTAAAGTGGGCCCTGAACCAGGAGTAAATTTCACTCCTTTTTTTTAAAAAAAAAAAATTCTGCGGAGCATCAGGCTGGTTATTGCTAGAAGGGCGGTGAGACTGAGATAGCATGGCGAATCTTTTCCTCTTACTGTGGGGGTGTTTTTGGGGGGGGAGGAGAGAAGAGGTCAGCTCTGGCTCACAATAGGATCATTAGGAGGGAGCCCCCAGCTACTAATCCCGATCCAGTATGGCTGTTCTGTGGTTGGCTTGGAAGTTTTTAAGGAGACGCCGCCGCCATTCACATCCCACCAACAGGGCTTGACGTGCGCCAAACTCATCCCTGCAGCTGAGATGGGGGAAAGCCAAGGTAACCATAGCAACTAAGAGGGAGGGGGGAAAAAGTTTGCAAGTGGATATGATGATAAAGGAGCTCAGCAGAAAACAAAATGGGGTGGTGGGGGGAAGCTGCTGAGACAGCAAATGCAGAGGTGAGGGTGAGGAACAGGATCGTTGTCTAGGCGGGGCAGGCAGTTCACAATGCAAAAAAGCTTTGCAGAGAAGAGGTGTGTGTGTGTGTGGGGGGGTCCGAGCTATTCTCCAAATCACCTGAGGGCAGGAAGAGAAGTAAGCTCATCCAGGAGAGATTAAAAACTAGAACTAAGGAGAAATTTCCTGCCACTGAGAACAATTGTGGGAAGCTCCAATACTGGAGGTTATTAAGAAGAGACCGGACAGTCATGGGCCAGGAATGGGATAGGGGTCTCCTGCTTGAGCAGGGGGTTGGACTAGAAGACCTCCAAGGTCCCTTCCAACTCTGCCATTCTGTGTTCTGAGTTGAGGACAGGTTGTCCTCGACTTGCAACAGCTCATTTAAGGACTGCTCAAAGTGACAACGGCACTGGGAAATGTGACCGTTTTTCGAACTTGGGACCTTCGCAGCATCCCCCCAGGATCAGGTGATCAAAATTCAGACGGCTTGGCAACTGGTTCACGTTTAGGACGGCTGCAGTGTCCCTGGGGGTCATGGGTCCCTCCCCCGGCCCTTGGGCGATCTTCTGACATGCAAAGGCCCATGGGGAAGCCAGAATCACTTCACAAACCAGGTCACTAACCTGTCAACGGCAGTGATTCAGTTTTAACGACCGCGGCGAGAAAGGTTGTAAAATGGGGCAAACTCACTTAACAAAGGTCTCGCTTTGGGGAGGGGGGGGCTCAACTGTGGTTGTGAGTGGAGGGCTACCTGTAGTTCTCAATTCGCGTCACGAAAGATCTCCTTCCAGATGGCACCGACTCAAACGGGGCTTCAGACTATGTCTCCCATTCACCTTTCCTTGAGCAAAGGCAACTGGCTTGTTTCAAAAAATTTAAAAAAAAAATCAGGGTAGGTGGGGAGAATAAACCATCTGAAATGGGTTGCTTGAGCGCTACGGTGAATGCTAATCACTGCAAGTAGACCTCTGGAGCATTTTCAATATGTTGGACTCGCATACTCAATTCGACCAATTTATTTGCAAGGTGGCAGGAAGGATGAGGACTCTCTCTCCCTCCCCCCCCCCTCTCTCTCTACACACACACACACACACACACACACACACACACCTACATGTATCTCTCTCTCTATACACACACACACACACACACACACACACATATCTATATGTATCTCTCTCTCTCTCTCTCTCTCTCTGGAATCACTGCAGTCACCTTCAGCTGCACAGGAGCTTCCCTGCCAACCAGTGGACAAATTTAGTGCTTTTCGCAGTCTCGCTGCAAGGTGGGGAGCATCAGCGGACGGTCTAAGAGCTGGTAGTCAGCATAATTTCCCCAAGCACCAATATAAGGTGCTTCCCTTTATTTATAGGCCCGCTGGTCAAGAAAAACTGAGATGCAAGTTTGTCGCGCTGTAATTTCTTTCGGTTCTCATCTACTACTCAGCGTATTTCGATCTCAAAACCCAGCATGCAATTTAGGATCTTCTGCAGGGGAAGCCAATGTCCTGTCACTGAACTCCACTTCTGGAGGCAGGTTGTTCCACTGGTTAATTGTTCTGTCAGGAAGTTTCACCTGAATTCTAGGTTGCTTCTCTCCTCGACTAGCTTCCATCCGTTGTTTCTTGTCCTGCCTTCAGGAGCTTTGGAGAATAGCTTGATTCCCTCTTCTTTGTGGCAGCCCCTGAGATACTGGAAGACTGCTATCATGTCCCCCCCCCCTGCTGCTTCTCTTCATTAGACTAAAGGTAAAGGTAAAGGTTCCCCCGCACATGCGTGCTAGTCGTTTCCGACTCTAGGGGCCGGTGCTCATCTCTGTTTCAAAGCCGAAGAGCTAGCGCTTGTCCGAGGACGTCTCCGTGGTCATGTGGCCGGCATGACTAGACGCCAAAGGCGCACGGAACGCTGTTACCTTCCCACCGTAGTGGTCCCTATTTTTCTACTTGCATTTTTACGTGCTTTCGAACTGCCAGGTTGGCAGAAGCTGGGACGAGTAACAAGTGCTCACTCTGTTACGCGGCACTCGGGATTCGACCCGCCAAACTGCCGACCTTCTTATTGACAAGCTCAGCGTCCTAACCCACTGAGCCACCGCGTCTCTTTTCATTAGACTAGAAATGCCCAATTCCAGCAACCGTTCCTTATATGGTTTAGCCGCCAGTCTCCTGATCATCTTTGTTGCTCTTCTCTGCGCTCTTTCTAGACTCCCAACATCTTTTTTACATCGTGGTGACCAAAACTGGATGCAGTATTCCAAGTGTGGCCTTACCGAGGCATTGTAAAGTGGTATTGACACTTCACGTGATCTTGATTCTATCCCTCTGTTAATGCAGTTTGAAGTTCTTAAATTGCATGGCCTACAGGAGGGTCTTGCTGTGGCCAACTCGCCACAGTCAACTCGCCATAGCTAACTCACCATGGGACAAGAGTCACACGAACATTGAAAAAAATGGTGAAATAGAATCATTAAAGAAAGGATACCAATGAAATGTGAACGACAAAAATTACTTTTTAAAAAATGTACTTTAAATAATTGAATTGTTGAATGGTCTCACGGCAAGTTGACTGCGGTGAGTTGTCCCATTCTGCCTGCAGACAGGCTTACTGCTTCTATCTCAATAATTATAATTATTAGGATTTTCTAGGCAAATATGCCTGAACGGTCAGTACCTCTCAGAGCAGGTGATCTTGCAATATTCCTCCAACTGTTCTACCTCTGCTTCAGCTGAATTTGCAAGGCCTTAACACCATCAAACTCTTCCTGTGAAACACATTTGTAAAAATATCCTTCGCTGCATCCTTCTTCCTCAGCCCCATTTCTATCCTGCAGACGGTCCAACAAATGAATCAATAAATCTCTTTAAAGCACAAAATCTTGGCAACCGCAGCCTCAGCAGCTCCAAATATGGAATGTTTGCTTTCCTGCTTTCAGACAAAGCCAACTGTTGCTGTTTCTCTACTTTTAGCTTTGCTTTGTTGCGCTAAAAATGTGAGGAAATAAAAAAAAGAGTGTTTCCATTTTGTGCCTGCATTTGAATTTTCTAGGTTGGGGGGGGGACTCATGCCTCCCCTTTCAAAGAAGCCAAGAAAACTGCAGGAACAAGGAGAGAGATGACAGCAACAGAGGTGCAAGGGAAGGGTCCTGGCACACCTTCAACAACCTGACATTCATGTGAATTGGTCTTACACTGACAGCCAGGTGCCTTTGATGGCCCTCAGCAAGGAACAAGAGAGAATTAGAACATGCATATCTGTTTTTTTCCATTTTCTTTGCAGACCATTATTTTAAAATTACTGGAATATTGCATTCAGTTCTGGTTGCCACGATATAAAATGTTGAGACTCTAGAAAGAGTGCAGAGCAGAGCAATAAATACTAGGGGACTGGAGGATAAAAGATGGAACGGTTGCAGGAATTGGTATGTCTAGTTTAATGAAAAGAAGGACTAGATCAGGGGTAGGCAACCTCGGCTCTTTTATGACTCGTGGACTTCAACTCCCAGAATTCCTGAGTCAGCTATGCTGACTCAGGAATTCTGGGAGTTGAAGTCCACGAGTCATAAAAGAGCCGAGGTTGCCTACCCCTGGACTAGATAGTGGTGTTCCAATATCTGAGGGACTGCCGCAAAGAAAGGGGGGTGTCAACCTATTCTCCAAAGCACCTGAAGGCAGGACAAGAAGCAACGGATGGAAACTAATCAAGGAGAGAAGCAACCTAGGACTAAGGAGGAATTTCCTGACAGTGAGAACAATCAGTGGAACGACTTGCCTCCAGAATCTGTGGATGGTCCACCACTGGAAGTTCTTAAGAAGAGATTGGACAAACATTTGCCTGGAATGGTATGGCGAACCTATGGCACGGGTGCCACAAGTGGCACGCACAGCCCTCTCTGTGGGCACGTGCGCCATCACCCCAGTCCTAGGACTTCAGCTGGGTTTTATAAAACCTTTTCGCCTCCACCGCCGTGTGCAAAAAAAAAGGTTCAATCAATCAATCAATTTCAACTTCCTAGGGGGGAAAAAAAAGTTGGAATTGACTAGTGAAACTTTTTAGTCCCACCCAGTCTGCAGTTACCACCACAGCCACGCCCACCCAATGGGCCACACCCACCCAATAGGCCACACCCACCCGGCACCCGATGATATATAAGTGGGTTTTGGGTTGCAGTTTGGGCACTCGGTCTCTAAAAGGTTCGCCATCGCTGGTATAGGGTTTCCTGCATGAGCAGGGAATGGAAGACCTCCAAGGTCCCTCCCATCTCTGTTTTTCTGTTAAAATTATAATTCTTTTAAAACAAGAGAACATGGAGAAATCACTAAAGCTACCCAGTATTATATCTGACTGCTTTAAAAGTTTGCCAGCCAAAGAGAATGCTGGCAAAGATCAGGGATTGGCGTTGCGGTCCAACATTTCCTCCACGTTCCAGTTGGTAAGGCTGATTTAGAAGGGCGAGGCTGATCAGAGACACAAAAATCAACTCTCTAACCAGAGGGGTCTTAATGGCATCACGCTGTACATAATCCAGATACGGTATCTGAAGGTTAGAGGCCTATTTCTTCCCATTCTCGCACGCGGAGCAGGTAGCTTTGAAATCTCGGTATTCCCAAACCACTGCTATTGTCTCAGTGCTTAATGTTCTCTTTGTTCGCTTTTTTTTTCTCCAAACTGCCACTGGAATCAACTCTAAATCAAACAATAAACCTGTATGGCTTACAGTTATTTACAGTCAACTGGGTTTAATAAAACCCGTCATAAACAATTCCGAGGCTTGCAACAAAGCTGTAATTTATCTCGCTATCCTGTATTAACAGTCCCCCGTACACCAGAAAGGCAAAAGTGTGATTGAAATGGGGAAAGAAAGAAAAAAAAAGACCATTTAAGCAAACAAAGAAAAGGAAGACATTGTTTGACTCTGCATCACCCCCTAGTGGAATACAAGCAGTATGGCAAGGGCTCTTTTTTTCCTTTCCAGAGGTCTGGAAAGACAATGTGGAGACTTCTGCTATTATTATTTCTAATAATAATATTGTCGCCTGATATTTGTCACCCCAAACTTACACCCATTTGTTTAGCAATGGTTGGAATTTACAACAGCACGGGAAAAAGGTTATGTATGAGCGGTCCTCAGACTTACAACCCTCACAGCATCCCCGTGATCATTTGATTGAAATTTGGGCGCCTGGCAACCATCGTGAACTGACGCCAGCTGCAGTGTCCCGGGATCGGGTGCCCTTCCTGGCCAGTTTGGGGGAAGCTGGGTTCACTTAACGACCGCATGGTTCAATTAACAACCACAGTCATTTGCTTAGCAGCTGGGGCAAAAACAGGTCGTAAGATCAGATGCCCTTCACGGAACAACCGCCTTGCTTAGCAGTGAGAATCCTGGTCCCAGCTGTGCCGTAAGCTGAGAGCTAGCTGTAGCTACACCAACAGCGGCATTTGCAGGTATCAAAATGATTGAGAAACACGGCTGTGCGGGGTTCAATCATGGCTGAAACCGAACTGTACAGCGGTCTTACAGTTAAGTGCTACCCCATTTGCTAGACTCGCAGGCAACCTTGGCTCTTTTATGACTCGTGGACTTCAACTCCCAGAATTCCTGGGAGTTGAAGTCCATGAGTCATAAAAGAACCAAGGTTGCCTACCCTGACGGGGCGGGGGGGGTGGGTCAGTTTACACAACTCATTAAACCAAAGCCAATAAAAACAATGATAAAGCCATTTTACTCTGGCAGAACACAGAGCATACGAATCATTTAAACAGTTTCAAAAGAGAATGTGGGGAGGGGGGGAAGAGAACAGGATTTTCACGTAAGATTATATACATTGATTTTCTTCTTCTTTAGGTCTGAGTATTCCAGTAATATTAAAACAAATTTAAAACTTGAACGGTTCTTCTTACAAAGTCTCCCCAAGTTAAATCAGCTTTCGTAAGACTTGTGTGGCAACATAAGCCTCCCAGTATACAATCCAGTCCATGAAGCATACAGTATTTGTTTTCCATAAATTCTGCCACTGTCTTAATCTTTCCACTGAAGTAGAGTTATAAAACAGGCGAGCTCTATCCCTCGGTGCTTAAAAAGTCCTGGAGGGTCTTAAAACAGAAACTTTTTGTTATGCTGCAATCTCGCAGACAAAAGCAGTAGCAGTTAAAATCCCCGATCACCGTTGGCCCTTTTGAAGTCGGAGCTGGCATGCTTCGAAACTCCTGGGGTGCTACATGTTGGATGTGGAGAATGCTACGAAATGCAGCTCTGGAAATGTGTGACAAAAAAAGCACAGCCAAAGAAAAAGGCATTCTCATAAATAATCATCTATCAGCTCTGCCTTTGCCCAGCAGGAAATTCAATCTACCCCAAACCTTATTCTATCCGAAAAGATTTACTCTGCTCCGCTGTTCCGCATTTCTTTCAACAAGAGAAAAATTCAAACCAGCCATTCCATTTAGTCTTCTGCTTCTGTACAGTTAAAAAGCCTGTGATGAATCTGTCTAAAAACCAGGATCCTTCCAGCTGATTCTTTCCTTGCCTCTGAAGCTGTTCACAGACTTTTATGGCAGTCTGAATGGATAATGTCACCGTCTAATGGTACTCTCCCGTGTTCTCCTACTGCTCTCTTACATTCATCTTTTCTCTCCACCGCAAATAAGAACGGCAGTGCCATTTTTAGCAGAGGCAGGCCAGGGAAGAGGCAACTGAGTCAAGATGGCAAAAACTGGGGTGCGTGGCAAGTTGCAGATGCTGTACTTTACTTTTCTCAACAGATTTACTACACTCATGTAGTAGCAATGATGCCATTACAGACAGTCCTCAACTTAGAACTACAGTTGGGACCAGAATTTCCCTTGCTAAGACAAGACAGCTAATAACAACAACAACAACAAAGTTGGAAGGGACCTGGGAGGTCATCTAGTCCACCCACCTGCTCAGGCAGGAAACCCTATACTATTTCAGACAAATGGCTGTCCAGTCTCTTCTTAAAAACGTCCAGTGATTGGAACATTCACAGCTTCTGGAGTTCTTAAGTGAGCGATACCCGACACCCGTCGAAGTACAGGATGGCTTAAAGCTGTGGTGGTGAACCTATGGCACGTGTGCCGTCGCCCCAGTCCTAAGCCTTCAGCTGGGTTTTATAAAACCTTTTCCCTTTAGGCCTCCGCTGCCGTGTGCAAAAAAAAAAGGGGGGGGTTCTCTCTTTTTTTCTCTCGGGGGAGAAAAAAAGATCTCGCAAAGTTGGAATTGATTGATTGAACTTTTTAGTCCCGCCCAGTCTGCCATTACCACCGCAGCCACGCCCACCCAATGGGCCATGCCCACCCGGCACCCAAAGATATGTAAGTGGGTTTTGGGTTGCAGTTTGGGCCCTCAGTCTCTAGAAGGTTCGCCATCACTGGCTTGAAGCAAGGAAAAATGGACTCCAAGGGATCCGAAGCTTTACAGAAGTCGGTTCGAGTTAAATTCTAGGCCACAAATGCCCAGCAGGCAGAGTGGTTTAGTAAATTTCCCAAGTTTACTTCCAACAAGTACACTTTCCAATAGACTATTTCAGCCAGAGTTATTTGCTCTTGCTGCTGCTAAGCTGCAAAACATTATAAAAGCCGGATCCTTTTTATTCCCCCCACTACATCTGATTTAAATTATTTTAAAGGGAGGAAGTTTATTCTTAATACTCAACCGCCTTTGCATTACTCATAAATTCCAGAAAGACAGCTTTCCTCTGTTCTTCTTTGCCTGTTTGGGAACAGTGCACAAGGCCAGTTCCTGAGCTAAAACTGCCCCTGCCAGCTCTTCTGATTGTGATACATTATGAAGGGGTAGGTAAAACAGGCACTATTGCATTATATCGCTCAATGTTTTTGCTTCGACACGCATCTAATTAGGAGACTTAGTGAATTCTTCATTTTTGAAAAAAAAAATAATCTTGAATATACTGGAAGGGCAATTAGGTAACATCAGCACTGTGAGTAATGCAAGACCTTTCCAGTTAAGGACTTCAGTGTATATATGGCTATAAAACCGTACCAGCAATAATGACAACCAAAATACCACATATTTAGATTAATCAAAGCACCCACAAAACCAACGGTTAAATAGTTCAGAATCATACGGCTGGGTATTCTGAGATTAAATGACCGACACCCCCCCCCCGCCGCCCAGCTCCACCTCACTCATTTATATAAGAAATATTCTGAATAGGATACATGAAACCAAAGTTATACATCTCTGTCATTATTAGAGGATATATATATATGGGGGGGGGAGAGGGGGGAAGGTGCTATGTGGAAGTTCCCACCTATTTTATTCCAAATTAAGTACAGATTACCTTTCCTAGTGGCGTCTTTTAAATGTTAAAGAGCAAAAAGAAGAGAACCAAATCCTGGGATCGCATCAGACTTGGCCCGTAAAGAGTAAAAGGTAAAGTTTCCCCCGCACATGCGTGCTAGTCGTTTCCGACTCTAGGGGCCGGTGCTCATCTCCGTTTCAAAGCCGAAGAGCCAGCGCTTGTCCGAGGACGTCTTCCGTGGTCATGTGGCTGGCATGACTAGACGCCAAAGGCGCACGGAACGCTGTTACCTTCCCACCGGAGTGGTCCCTATTTTTCTACTTGCATTTTTACGTGCTTTCGAACTGCTAGGTTGGCAGAAGCTGGGACGAGTAACAGGCGCTCACTCTGTTACGCGGCACTCGGGATTCGACCCGCCAAACTGCCAACCTTCTGATCGACAAGCTCAGCGTCCTAACCCACTGAGCCACCGCGTCCCTTTTGTAAAGAGTTAAGAGACTGGCAAATCTGAATGACTTTACTGACAACAGGCCGTGTAAACTGGTCCAAGCAGCCATGCAGGAAATCTATCTGTTGTCCTCTTCCCAAAAGGGAGTGGGCCGGCCTAAAGCAAGACTCAACCTAATAAGGGAGAAGAAGTGACAATATTTTGCCTCACCCCATTATCATGGCAGAATCAAGCTTGAGTTAAGCACTCAACAGAACTGCCCATTAGCCGGGCAGAATGACAGAGTCATAGAGTCAAGGGTGGGGCAGAATGATAAGAGTCATAGGGCTGGAAGGGACCTCGGAGGTCTTTCTAGTACAGTCTTAAAAGTTGGGGCAAGATTAAATTAAATTAAAGGGAAGTGTTTTTTCTTCACATGCTGACAAGTGAATACTTTGGAGACAGTAGTTCAAATGGCTAAAACAACTAGAGAGATATAAATCAGAACAAACCTCTTCCTGGTCTGGCTCTGGGAAGTTCTGTGGCTGCTGATGCGGTCTGAAATTATATAAAAAAGTGGAAAATGTCAGAATTAGAAACTTAAAAAGAAATCACCTTATTCACACTCCGGGCTTAAAGAGGAGAAAAGCCAACAGCCCATTCTCATGATTATTTTTTGTTACAACTGAGAATTCAAATGTATTGTACTACTGCCTCTGGACACGAAGGTCCGATTTAGCTGTTATACTTAAATTCTAGTACTTTTTAAAAGTTATTTATCTAAAAGCCCCTGCTCTTTTGCTCTTGCGAATTCAAAACACAAATATTTTTTACCTTGTCTATTCTAAATCTTCCAGATTTGAATTTTGTTTCTGGGAGATGGAAACTCTTTGAACTACTACAGTAACTGAATTATGCTACAAATTGTATCCAACTTTGCCATCTCACCACTTTATGTTTCCTTTTTTTCAAAATAACTCCCCTTCCAAAGACAACTATACTCTTAGAGGGAAGGTATTTTATTAACAAAAAAAATTGCTGATAATCAGCTGGGTATTAGCAGATTAGCTATCATTAGCAATATAATAGTTTAATTCCCTTCCCTTCTGCTTGCTATCTTCCCTCTGTTATTATGAAATCTGAACATTATGAGGTGCAGAGTTTTTAAATGTGAAATACAGTTCTCACTTGCCTGGTGGTTACCAACAACAGTGGCATGGAAAAAAAACCCAGAATTTTTTTTTTAAATTGTGGAGAAGTCATTCCTGCTTTAGTCTCTCTGTGTGTGTGTGTGTGTGTTTGTGTGTATGCATATATGGACGGGACTGGACTGCACTGGACTAGACTAGAATAATGATAGGAATAGAATAGAATAGAATAGAATAGAATAGAATAGAATAGAATAGAATAGAATAGAATAGAATAGAATAGAATAGAATAGAATAGAATAGAATAGAATAGGATTCTTTATTGGCCAAGTGTGATTGGACACACAAGGAATGTGTGTGTGTGTATATACACACACACACACACACTGCTCAAAAAAATAAAGGGAACACTTAAACAACACAATGTACTGTATTTAATAGTGGGATGTCTTATTTTCTGTTCCCTTTATTTTTTTGAGCAATATATATATATATATATACACACACACACACACACAAACAAACATACATTCATAAATACACACACAACCAAGTTCCTTGTGAAATTTATAAATGCAGAGCAGCTAAATCAACTGCCAACTATGTAATTAAATATACAAAGTGTTATTCTAGGTCTCTATAAACACTCATCGAGGAGGATAAAAATGAGATCAGATAAATGAAATGCAGGGAACACAGGGAGTGGTAATTACCTAATTAATAAGGTAATTGTCACAGCCAATATTTCCTGCATTTCATTTGCTCTGATTTCATTGGTTACAGTTCTTCCCCTTCCTATCAATCATCTCTACTCAGAACAACATCTTGTATATATCATTGCACAATATAATCATTAGACATTAAGGTGCCTTCAGATAACTTCCTTGTTTTTGCTGCAACAACTTAATTCAGCGACCCTTTTGGAAACTGGGAATGTATACACACATCTTAAGAACAGCGTAAGGTGCTTTAGTCGCATTTCTTTTTAGCAAGTACACATTGCTTTGTAAACCATTTCTGTTCTCCTCCAAAGGCTGAAGATACACCAGGGATAAGAAGGGGCAGAACTGCCGATTAGGTTCAAAGCAAAGCATAAAAAAGTCACTAATCTCTTTGTGAGCTGAGTCTTCCTTTGCAGGCTCAGCATTCAGCTGAAACATGGCCATTTGGAGAAGAAACAGTGGCATTAATCATAGGCAGCCACGTCACTAGATCAAGAGAACAAAGCAAGGAGGAAAGTATTGTTTTTCTTTCCAACTGATTTAGCCTTCGCCCTGAACTTCCAATAAATAAGCCCCACTTTCTACCCCCCTCTCAACCAGCACAGGCTCCATCAGCTAAGTTTCTAGGTGACATATACGTTTACCTAATAAAAACCCAGTTATATGGAATACACCTTGTCAACCACAAAGGCAACTTCAAGTACTCCAGAGGTATTGGTGGTCTACAAAGACTGACTTACAGCAAAATCCTGTTTTGTTTGAGACATCACCTTAAGGCAGTCTTAAAGGTAGGCAGTTGAGGGAGTGGATGGATTCTTTTCAAAGAAAACTTCATCCTTGCATATGAATGCAAAAAGGAGATGGCCTACATTTTACAAATCTCTCACAAACTTGCTGGGTGCCTGAGATTCTGTTTAGACGCTTCCATGTGGATTTCTTGCTGATGATCCCATAGCAGGGCTGTTTCAGTTGGGTTTCGCTGCTTATGACATTATTTTCCCTGGGTGATTTTAGCTGACAGCAACTCCATCTTTCTTTTTAAGATTTTCTAGAGACCTAGTTTGGTGTGGTGGGTAAGATGCTAGCATAACATCAGGAGACTGTGAGTTCTAGTCCTGCCTTAGGCATGAAAGCTACCTGGGTCCTGTTGAGCCAGCCACTCACTGTCAGCACAGCCGACCTCACAAGAGTATTCTTCTTGCTGGACAAAAGGGGCCCAAATAGTATGAATGTTCACTTCCTTGAATTATGTATAAAAAGAATGGGATAAAAATCTATTCTATAACCAATAGTAAGCATTGTTGGGGGCAATAAGCTGACTTTGTAATAATGCCGCTTGGGGCCCCCCCGAAAGCCCTAATAAGCAGGCATATACATAGAATGAAGGCTACTGCTAAGCTTGTAAGCCGCCCTGAGTCTTCGGAGAAGGGCGGGATATAAATGGAATTAAAATAAAAAAATAAAAATTAATTTAAAGGATGTTTCCCAGATTATTCTAAAATGTGAAGTTTTGCAAGGCTTTATATGCTGCTATGGTTTGATGCTGTTTTACAAGATATATTCATTGGTGATTAACTTAATGATTGATTGATTGAGATAGACAGACAGACAGACATTTCAAAATAGTTTAGAATTCACACAAAAGGGTTCGAACTCTGGAAACAAGAATAAGCTTTGTTTAGTTAAACTGTTGCTTTGATTTCTTATAGCCCTTGTGCATCACTGCTCAGAGAGGAATCTTTACATTTAAACTTCAAAGTTGTTTTACAATCATTGCTGTTAAGCACTTCCAACTTTAACAGCACTCTAAGATAGTACAGAACAAATAGAGAGATTTTTAAAACCAGTTTGAAGCTCTTCCCATAATACCTTGAGATGCAGAGTTAACTGTGCTGAATGAGAATGGTGTTCTGCTGAAAAATTCAGTCTAAAAATCTTACCCCAATTAAAATGTCAAACTTTCCTATTGTAGCACCAAATATAGTCAAGCAGAATAGATAATCAGTTGGCTCCTACATTGTAATTCTTTTGCCAAAGACAGCATGCTGTGCTAGAGCTTTTATTAAAAGAACTATTAAAAATCCTGGAACGTGTTCATAAAGAACCAAGATTTTAAGTACACTCTCCAACTGTGACCATCAAAAAAAAAAAGGCACATCCATGAGTCATGTCTTTTGAAGAGAAATACTAAAAAAATATTTTAATAAATTCCTTATTAAACCAGGTTGCCATAAACAGAAAGCATAGTTTAAAATCTTCAAAGGTACAGATGACTTTTTTGTGTGTGATCTTGTCTTTACATTTCACAGCAGAATGAAATGTAAAACTTCTGAAATTGTAGAATGGACTACGATATTATATTTTTTGAAACACTACTGAGGGAGGGAGGAAAGTACTGAGCATAGAAAAACAATAAAAAGATTATACATATTTATATTTATATTTATTAGATTTTTATACCGCCCTTCTCCCGAAGGATTCAGGGCGGTGTACAGGGCAATAAATATCAAAATACGAAATACAAAAGTTAAAAAACATTAAATAATTATGCCCGATGTAGTACCATCACCCTTCTGGGTACTACAATAGGAAAGCCACTGATTTATTTTTTTTAAACATTTTTGGGTGATTATCCAGCAACCATTACATCAGATAGTGGGGGAAACGGAAATTTATGTAAGATATAGAAATGGTATCTGAGGTCTATACTTTTCCTTCTCATGGCCCACTCTGTGGCTTTTTCACTTTATATCATCTTCTTAATCTCTAGACTTCACTGACCATTACGTATTGCTTAGATCCTTCCAGGAAAAGTGAGGAGAGCTTGGCCTTTCTCTAAACAGAAGCCTTGGTTTTTAGGGCACTAATTTATATATGTGGGTTTGATAATAAACAAACACTCTTCCACAAAATAAGGACTACTATATATTAGCTGTCAAAATCCAGAAGTCAGAACATTGCAGCAAAAACCTGGTCACACAGATCTATTTCAAATCAAGCCTAAAGATGGAATTAATTCTAAATGAAATTTAAAAACCAGTATTTGAACACATATTCCACCTTATAGACCATAATATGCTTATTTTCTCCTGTTTCCTTTTTATTCTTAAACACTGCCTGTTAGATTACAAGCTTAGGCTGTGGCTTTTTAAAGAAAAAAAACAAAAAACACTTGTTCAGTCAAACACAAACTAGTAAAAGATCTCAGATGTAGAAAAACAATAAGGTAGGTTCTACATTTAGGCAAGAAAAATCAAATGCACAGGTATAGTATAGGTGGTACCTTGCTCGATAGTAGTAACTGTGAGAGGGATCTCGGAGTCCTAGTGGACAATCACTTAAATATGAGCCAGCAGTGTGCTGCAGCTGCCAAAAAAGCCAACACAGTGCTAGGCTGCATTAACAGAGGGATAGAATCAAGATCGCGTAAAGTGCTAATACCACTTTACAATGCCTTGGTAAGGCCACACCTGGAATACTGCATCCAGTTTTGGTCACCACGATGTAAAAAGGATGTCGAGACTCTAGAAAGAGTACAGAGAAGAGCAACAAAGATGATTGGGGGACTGGAGGCTAAAACATATAGGGAACGGTTGCTGGAATTGGGTATGTGTAGTTTAATGAAGAGAAGGGTGAGGGGTGACATGATAGCAGTGTTCCAATATCTCAGGGGCTGCCACAAAGAAGAGGGAGTCAAGCTCTTCTCCAAAGCGCCCGAAGGTAGGACAAGAGGCAACAGATGGAAACTCATCAAGGAGAGAAGCAACCTAGAACTAAGGAGGAATTTCCTGATAGTGAGAACAATTAATCAGTGGAACTGCTTGCCTCCAGAAGTTGTGGGTGCTCCATCACTGGAGACTTTTAAGAAGAGACTGGACAGCCATTTGTCTGAAATGTATAGGGTTTCCTGCCTGAGCAGTGGGTTGGACTAGATGACCTCCAAGGTCCCTTCCTTCTTCTTCTTCTTCTTCTTCTTCTTCTTCTTCTTCTTCTTCTTCTTCTTCTTCTTCTTCTTCTTCTTCTTCTTCTTCTTCTTCTTCTTCTTCTTCTTCTTCTTCTTCTTCTTCTTCTTCTTATTATTATTATTATTATTATTATTATTATTATTATTATTATTTAGCATTCCAATGTAAAATATCATAGCCCTTCAGTGAGTTACCAAAATCTACTCAGATGGCCAGTGGGTCACTACAAAAGTTGCTTTGCAAAATTTCTAGAGGCTACTAAGGTTCATGCTTTTTTTCAGGTATCTGCTACAAAGGCATGACTTTTCACAGTTATCACATTTCATAACTAAACCTAACAATGTACAAGATAAGTACAATAACCACAACTTTTCCCCCATGGACCCTTGGCTCTGCTTTTCTTCCCTCCATTATTTTGACTGTACAGGTAATCCTCGACTTACGGCCACAACTGAGCCCAAAATTTACGTTGCTAAGCGAGACGTGTGTTAAGTGAGTTTTGCCCCATTTTACCACCTTTCTTGTCACGGTTCTTAAGTGAACCGTTGCAGTTAAATTAGTAACACGACTGTTAACGTGATCTGGCTTCCCCACTGACTTTGTCAGAAGGTCACAAGAGGTGATCACATGATCCTGGGACAATATAAACTGTCGTAAATATGAGTTGGTTGCCGAGCATCTGAATTTTGGTCACGTGACCAATGGGGATGCTGTAACGGTCGTTAAGGGTGAAAAATGGTCATAAGTCACTTTTTCCAGTGCTGTTGTTAACTTTGAACAGTCACTAAATGAACGGTTGGAAGTCAAGGAGTAGCTGTATCGATTTTTACATGGAAAGGTCTCCAAGGGAGGGAATTTGTCAAGGTGGGGAGCTTCCAGCTAGTTACAATTCCAGCAACCAAAACATTCTGCGGTCATCATTATATTTTCACCCCATTTTTTTTTATGTACAACTCAAGACAGCTGACGTTAGATCAATATTCCATGTAACAGAACTGAGTCTCCCGGTTCCTGGGCCAGCCCCTTCCCCACTGCACCAAACTGGCTCTCAGCATGGCAATATCTCCTGTCCATATTTCCCCTTTAAGGGCTGCACTGGCAGAAAAAAAAGAGGGGGAGGGTAGGCTTGAAAGAAAGGGAGCCAGGTTGTTGGGGGGGGGGGGTCAGGGTTATTGGGAGTTGGGCAGCGTACCAGTGGAATAAAATAAAGAGGAATAGACTACTTTTGAAAAGTAGTTATGGGCTGGGTAGGGAGACTGAGCAAAGAGGAAGCGGGTGTTTGCAGGTCTTGCAAAAGGGATGAAGAGGAGAAAGAGAAGAAAGGAGGCAGACCCTCACGGGGGGGGGGGGAGGGACTCCATAAAATCCCCCAGGTTACTGCACCCCACATGAGCCCTAATCTGCCTAGCCAGGGTTTGGGGGACAAGCCACAATAGGCTGACCTGGAACAAGGGGCTAAGCCATGGTCCATAGCTAAGAAGCCTAAGCAGGGGGTTGGACTAGAAGACCTCCGAGGTCCCTTCCAACTCTGTTATTCTATTGTAAACTACAACTGGCTGGGTTCCCACCGACTCAGACCCACCCCGACCCCAGCAGGGCCGGGCCTGGTGGGTGAGGCACCCCAAGAAGACGGTGGGAGGAAGGGCGAAGCGCCACTAGGCCACGGAAGGCCTGGCCAGAAGGGTCCCGTCCCTCCGGGGCCCTCCCTCGGCTCTCAGAAGGGGGAAAAGGCGCAACAGGTGGGAACCCCCGCTCACCGGTCGAGCCGTCACCTCCGCCATGGCGCCTCAGCTCCCAGCAAGCCGCCGCCAGCTGTCCGTTGCCTAGGTGACCAGCCACCCCGGAAATAATCGACGGAAAGGGCGCCGGGTATCCTGTTGCCACGGTAACATAGAGCTTCCGGTCCCTCTAAGCTCCAACCCTGAAGCGGCGGCGTGTGGAAAGAACGGAAGTGACGTCACGGGCCTCGGCCGGGATTAGGGAGGGCTCGAGGAAGGGATGAGCTTCTTTAGATTTGGCTGGCTTCTTCAGATTTCTCCACCCACCCCCATTTTTGTCACTTGGACTCGCCCACCGAGATGGGTGGACCGCGACAATAAGGGGGGAGCGAACTATTTTAAAGAGCCAGAGGGGGGCTAGGAAATAAATTATCAAAAATCTGCCTTGCTATTGCCTTTTTTGGGATCCTGCTAGCTCGAGGGACGGAGTTTTCCGCTATGGCTTATTTTGCATTTTTATGGCTCCACCAGGGCGGTCTAAAATCTTTGCATATTCCAACGGTGTTGCTTTTTTTAAAAAAATACTTTTAAGAATTGCACGGGGATTTCCAGATTTCTGCAAAGAGCTGCTAAAGCCGCTAGCATTGGGATGCCCTTATTATATATCACTTTTCCACACTTGGCAACTTTTAAGATAGGTGGGCTTCAGCTCCCAGAATTCCCCAAACCGTAATCTGGGAGTTGAAATCCGTATCTTTAAAGTTGCTGAGGTTGAGCTGCACAATTTATAGTCTTTTTCAACAGTGCTTAATTCTTATGGAACCGGTTTCCTTATTTTTTCCACCCAGAAAAGTCTTAGAATAGCCCTTTTGGGGGATCACTCTATCTGGAGAGCTTTTTTTTATGTTTAACTGAAGTCTACCAGGTGTTTAGACTGGATTTGGTATTTTTATCCACCTAGCGAGGCCTTCCCAAGGACCTGGGATAGGCAGATGTGCATGTTTGATGGTGTTAAAGGTCTCATCTGAGGATATAAGCCAGGGGTCTTCAAACCTGGCCCTTTTATGACTTGTGGACTTCAACTCCCAGAATTCCTCAGCCAGTGTGCCTCAAGCTGGCTGAGGAATTCTGGGATTTGAAGCCCACAAATCATAAAAGGGCCAAGTTTGAATACCCAATATAAGCTGTTCCAAGTAAAGCTGCCTTTTTGCAGTTGACCGATGATGATCTTGTCTGTGCTGATGGTGTCCAAGTGATGCTCCAGGTGTTCGGGGATTGCACCCAAAGCACCTATGACTATTGGTGTTATCTTCGCTTTCTTTTGTCGCTCAATTTCTATTTTCTATTCTTTTTTTTCTATTCTGTGTCCAGGTAGTGCCATGTCCAATTAGGGCTGTATTTCTCAACCTCAGCAACTTTAAGATGGATGCATGCATGCCAACTGGGGAACTGTGGGAGTTCAAGTCTACCCAGTTGCCCGGATTGAGAAAGTCTGTCTTACATGGTTTGCATAGTCTGGTATAAAAGTTAAAACAGCAAGTTCAGTGAAGCTGAACAAGCCATTCAGGTTTTGTTTACTCCTTAGGATGCCCAGCAATTAAGGATCCTGGCAGTAGGGCAAAAATTTATAGCCTTCGGAGAAAAAAATATGTTGACTTCATTTAAGCTTTAAGTAGGGTACAGTTCAAAGGAGAACTTGCATAACTAGGATGAAGTGCTCAATCTCTTCCTCCATAGTTAACCTCCATTCCCCTAGGTTTAATTTTAAACATCCATCATTAAGCAGAATGTAATGAAATGTATTTATCCAGGATGCAGGAAAAACTCTCTCCTACAATGTGTATTAGTTAGCCTGGTTGTGTTGTTCAGCACGGCTCGTGTTCAACACACCCACTGCAAAATTGCACTTGAGTTTAACATTTAATAAAGTGATTTAAAAATGTTCAACTGTGTAAGGAAGGTGGAAACAATATTCTGATCAGCACAAGAAAATGCTGCTGTTTCTATGGGAACAAGCCTGGGCAATATGGAGCACGTTGGCAAGGTTCAATTTGCTAGCTGTTGAAAATTAAAAAAATATTCAAGTGCAGCTTTCAAAAACCGTTGCAGCAGAACACAAGTTAAGAATCAAGGTCTTTTCAATGAACACTGACCCGATTCACGGGGATCTTCAGATTCTTTCAGTGCTGGTGTAAAAGATGTAAAAGCTTTGAGAATCCTCTTAGGTGGTGAGAGTTAGAAAATATAAGTTTTCCGGACTTGCAACAAGTGGACTTTACATTGTTAGTCATTCGATTTTTTTTCCACCCAAAGTCACTTGAGGGTTACTATAGGTCGGGCTGGCTTTGCATAGAGTTGTTTACAACAGGTTTTGCAGGAAAGATTTTAGACAGGTAACTAAGTAACTTGTTGCATCACTCAAAGAGGCAAAACCTTAAGAGCAAGAAGTCCTGATGTATAAATAATAAAATGTATAAAATGAAGCCATAAGCTGTATTGTAATGATTTAACTACTGAACTTCTGTTCCATCATTGTCTGAAGGTCATCGATCAAAGCTTGAGCTAATTTTTGTCTGGCTTACTATTTAATTTTTTCCCCTTCTCTTAGGACCCATTACAACTTTTAAAATTACACAGGACCCAAAAAGAGCTTGTCTGTAGGGTTGGATCTATCAATATTTACTGTATTAAAAATTAAAACAGATACATTTGCCCCCAACTTTTCACAATTGTTTCATGGGATTTTAATACTGATTTATTTTTCAACATAGACTGGCAAATAATTCTGCCCCCCCCCCCCAGTGAAAGGGATTCTTTGGGTCTTCTAGAAACCCTGGAAGAAGAAGGAACACTGGTTTAGCCAAGATTGTAGTATTACTAAAGGAAAAGTCAGCTATGTTATTCTGAATTTCATATGGGGGGGGGGGGACTACCAAAATCACATTAAGGCAGATAGGGGATGTGATGTGACTTTGGGCCAAAGACAAGGCAAAAGGCAGATTAGGCTGCATCTGAAAAGCTATACATCACAACGAGGACTAACACCTGATGGGTGTTTACCAGCTGTTCAACTTACCCAAGGTGTTTTCCCTATGGTGTAAGGAAGATGCCAAATCACTGCAAGCGAACGCTCAAAAGAAAAATTACAAATGAAATAACAAAATAAAAGTTTATTAGAATTAGGAACGCAGTTTCTCCCTCTGATTAGCCTTAACATGGAACAGTCCGCCAGTTACAATGAAGTCTAAGAACAGTTAATTCCACAGCATGAGGAGGTGCACTTTTTAAGATGGAGGGAAGAAAAATAGAAAAAGAAAAAGAAAATAAAAAAGAAACTTACAAGCCTTCGGTCATAGCCCAGTCCGCTCATCTTAACCATCTCTCTTACATGCTGGATTACAGGAGCGCTCTCTATACATGGGAAAGTTTGCCAAAGAACACTACTCTTTTGTCTCACACAATAACTGATTTCTAATACAGCAGTTGTACTACGACACTTGAGTTAAATGGTTCTGAAAACTTAAAAGACGATTTTGATACATAACACTAGCGATAAAACCCAATAAGGCAGCCACTTCGGTGGGGGAGGAGAGAATGAGAATGTGTCTTAGAGGACCCTCGCTCCATCTGCCCATAGTTATGGCAGCACAAGCCATAATTTCCATAGATTGCACCAACCAAGGTCTAAAAGTAGCCGAGAATTTCTTTCTTTTTTTTAAAAAAAGGTACTATTTGCTTTGTCTTCTACAGGATAGGAAAGCAAGGAAGGAGAGGAGTATAGGTCTAGAGGTAACCCTATATAACAGTGTATCTCAGCAACTTGAAGATGAGCGGACTTCAACTCCCAGAATTCCCCAGCCTCCTCCTGGCTGGGGAATTCTGGGAGTTGAAGTCCACCCATCTTTAAGTTGCTACGGTTGAGAAATACTGATTTAAATGATTTGCAAATCCCAATTTTAAGAAGCTCCCCTCCTGACCCCACATGAACACACAGGGGTATGAGCTCCTGAAGTAGAAGATGCAGTGATACAATGCTTCTATATACATTTTGTTAAAAACAAACAATATTGTTTAATAATACAGGGGCAATGGCAAAGTATTGAGAAAAAAGAGCCGAACATGAGACACCCCTGGGGAACAGAATGGGTTTATTCCATGCGGCCCACCAAGGAATGGACCACTTCTTCCATCGAGCTACTTCCAAGCAGGGCCGATAAAAAAGAAAATCAATGCAAAACGCAGACACCCGCACTTAACTGGATTGGAAGCACTTTGTCATGTCTTATTGGGAGCATGCAAAGATGAAGCCAGGAGCATGGCAGGAAACCTCACCATTCAAAGCAACGGGAGCGCTGACCTTGAATGCAGAAATTTTTGGATTAGTTACACATTTCCAAAACCATTGACCAATTCCAAACTTCCATTCCAAGCAGGAAGTCACAAAGTGAAAACAACCTTCTCTCTCTCTCTCCCCCTCCCTTATGCTGAAGGAGATTATTTGGGGTTTTGTTTTAGTAACTCCCCAGGGTAAACCAAAAGCAGGTCTTAAGTCTCATCAGATGCAAAGCTGAGCTGCCAAAAGAGGGAAGCTAGGTCTCTCAACCTTGGCAGGAAACCCCTTGAAATCCAATCGCGGATTGTGCAAAACCCTACACGTCCTGCAACTATAGAAATATTTGCCAGGGGGTGGGTGAGCAGGCTGTCCCTAACACACAACTACAAGTGTCACAGGCACACATGGAATTAGCTGAACAGATCCTTGGAAACTTGTTTCTTTTTAAAAAAAACAGAGGGGGAAAAAAGTATCAGAAAAGCAGCCCTTTTAGGTAAATAAGCTAGACCAGGGGGGTTCTTCAAACCTGGCCCTTTGATGACTTGTGGACTTCCAACTCCAATTCCTCAGCCAGTGTGCCTGGCACAGGAATTCTGGGAATTGAAGTCGACAAGTCATCAAAGGGCCAGGTTCGAAGACCCCTGAGCTAGACTTTGGGGTACATCCAGCCTCCCATCCACCCCTGAATTTGAAAGTAGAAAGCTCACTGGGAAAACTCACTACAAGAAGCTCCGATACAGTAATAAACAGCTTCCAAACGGTGCTTGAAGATAACTTTTATTACAAAAAAATATGAGACTATAAATGTATTGTATGATATTCATGATTTAGTCCTCATTCAGGAAAAAAAACACCCAATGGCTCCGGAAACTATAGACCAGTCTTTCAACCTCAGCAACGTTAAGAGGTGTGGACTTCAACTGCTAGAATTCCCCAGCCAGCTTTGCTGGCTGGGGAATTCTGGCAATTGAAGTCCACCTCTCGTTTAACATTCCTGATGTTCAAAAACCCAGCTACAGACTCTTGCAACGAGACGGAGTGTTTGCTGCATCAGGCACTTTTTCCTCGCCAACCATCACAATTTTTTCCCAGCAGCCCCCATCGTTTCCAAAATTGGACACGTTAACAAGGAATGTTCCGCAGACACTTTAACCCAACATGCCCAAAGCTTCCTATGAATGAATGAAGAGCCAGTCTCAGAATAAGATATTGGATTTTCGCACGGGCAAATGGCCGAGGCCGGGGTGTGTGTGTGGGGAAATGGGGCCGTTCGAAGCTGAAAGAAAAAAAAGGCAGCCGGAATTATACAACACTTTGATTTCCAAACGGGAAACGCACACCAAGCAAGCTGGAAGTGCCCAAGGGACGGTGTCCGTTGCCAGCAAGGAACACACCCGAACAAGGGATCAACTGGTTGCAAGGAAGGGGGGGGGGAAGCGGAAGAGGAACCCCCCCCGAAAAAACCCCCATTTATCTTGTTTGAGCCACAGAATGAGTTCTTTACAGCAGCGCACACTGCCCCCTCCCTATTCCCCCTCTCTGAATAAAAAGCAAACGGGGGGGGGGGGGAGAGAAAGAAAAAGGAAAAAATGCACGGCAAATAGACATCTTGAAGGTTTTTAAAGAATAAATATTTTTTTGTAATTAAACATTATGCAAACACGTGCCACGCTTGCTTTTTTATCCATGCATATGCGCTATTTACAATTTTGAAAAATACTGTGTTCTCCTCTTTTGTTTTTTTTGTTTTTTTTAAAAGTCATATACAAAGGGTTTTCTCTCTGTGTGTGTGTTTGTGTGCGTGTGTGTGGTTTTTCCTTGTTTGGTGCCCCTTCCTTCCCCCTGCCCTCCTCCCCCCTGCCCTCCCCAAATCATCTTTACAATAAGCCAAACAACATTCACCACCCATGAACTGTCGTGTATTTGTTACGGAGGGGTGGGGAGGGGCAGGAGGAAAGGGGAAAGGGGGGGCGTAGGGGAAAAAAATCATCTCATACCAAAGTACATCAAAATGGCTGATCGGACATGAACAGCAGTGTCAAGAAACTCTTTTAAATTTCATCGGTCGTATGCAGAGGAGGAGAGAGAAAAAGTCAGCTTGGAGAAGTAAGCTACCTTGCGAGTTAAAAGTCGGGAGGGCTGTTTTCATCTATCACACTTACCGGCCACCTAGAATACTGTTGTACAATGGTTTATCTACCGTTTTTTTATTACAATATAATTTACTTAATTTTTTTTTCCATTAACAAAAAAGAGAGAGGGAAAAAAAACAAACAAACAGAATTCCGGTACTATAGACCAGCGGTGTTAATAGGCATGGCGCCCCCTTTTTTTTCCGGTGTCTGCGTGTGTGGGTTTTGTTTTAATGGTATGAGCACTCTAGATGGGAAGAGATTTTTTTTTAAGAGTTCGTTTTATGCAGGGCACTTTTCAGTCCTCAATATATTCCCACAGGTCCTTTTCATAGCCTTCATGCACATGTTGCAATAACACCCTCCGTCGACTCTCGCAGTATCTGTAAGGAAAAAGGGAGGCGAGAGCTTTTAGATGCCCAGGCGGAAACATTTCCGGGCATAATACATTTAAAGGCAACAAGGTTTTTGCCTTTGGGTGGAGTTGAGAAACTGGGGTGGGGTGGTGGTGGTCTTTCCAGTCATGTGCAAATAATTCTTGCCTCTGTGCAGTTCAAACAGTGAATCTCAACCTTGACTACTTTAAGACGTGTGGACTTCAACTCCCAGAATCCCCCAGCCAGCCATATTTTGCTCAAGTGCTGGCTTCTCTAAACTTGGCAAGTTTTAACACTTGTGGACTTCAACTTCCACAATTCCCCAGCCAGCCACGTTGGCTGGGGAATTCTGGGGGTTGTGGTCCACATGTCTTGGGAGTGGCCAGGGTTGAGAAATACCGAGTGAAGAGGCCGTGGCCCTGCTTTGCAAATCCATTTAGCGATTTAAGACCTGCAGGAGCGATCCTTCTGCAGAGGCCCCCACAATGTGCTTTATTCAGCCCAACGGAGAAGCCATTTTCACAATCGGCTTCCAGACTTAATAAAATACAATCCTTCAGAAGCTGAACTGGGCCTTCCATCTCTCAGGAGAGGAACATGCACTTCTTTCGCCGAGATTTTAACCGTTAACTTAATTTCTGTTTTGCATGTTTGGGGTTTTCTTTCACTTCAACTGTCTTGAACGTTTGCTTGGATCAAAAGTGACCGCAGGAGGAATACGTTTTCCTGCCAACCAACCTTTGTGTAGCTTAATTCAAGATCAATGATAAACATTTTGAGCCGTGCTATCCGAAACAAGGATTACCTGTATTTATCTTGCACTTTCTGCTTTATATCCTGCAGTGAATCTTGAGATATATCTCGTTCCAGGTACCCAGAAAGAACCTCGGTAGCATTCTCCAAATCTGCTTGATTATTCTAAAAATGCAAAACACTCTGATAAAAACTTAAAAGTAACTCTTTGAGTTTAACAAAATAGCAAAAAAACAAAAAACGTTCTTGTCAGTTTAGTATTTTCCATTAGCAGGCAGGCATTAGAGCGGTTTTGGAACCTCTTCAAAGCTTAAGCTATTTCTCTCCTATGGGCTTTTCTTTAGAGAAATCAGGAAACATCTGTCTTCCTAAATCTGATTAAGAAACTTGGCATAAAAACAGAACTACGTTAACACAGTGTTGAAAAGAAAAGGCCTGGTTATTTGAGAAACCACCTACTTTCTTCCTGTCCAGTAAAATCAGGCCGTCTGAAAGCACTTCAAATCCATCTGACTAGACAGTACCAACGATGCCGTCCCTGTCCAGGTGCCTTTTATCTGGAAGAAACACCCTCTGCCCCAGAAATCCAAATGGCTCCCACCCGTAGGACATTCAGAAAGTTTGGTTTGTTGTACAGAAAGTCCTTGACTTATAACAAGTGCCATTGTAATTTGAAACCATGGCCAAATGAAATGGTTGTTAAGTCGAGGATTACCGGTACAAAAGTTGCCTGCCAGACCTACAAAGGAGAATATTTGTAGCTCAGGGTTGAAATGAGGGGTCCTTGGTGCTTTCTGAGCCTGGCTGTTTTCTTGCAGACGTTTCATGACCCAACTAGGGAACATCATCAGTGCTAGAAGGATGATGATGATGAGGAGGAGGAGGAGGAGAAAGACTCTGGGGTCCTTGGTGTTCTCTGAGCTTGGCTGTTTTCTTGCAGACGTTTCATGACCCAACTAAATAACATCAACAGTGCCAAGAAAACAACCAAGCTCAGAAAACATCAAGAAACCCACAGTCCTCTCCCTCCTCCCGCCCTACTCTCTTCTAGCACTGATGAGGTTGCCTAGTTTAGGCAATGAAACGTCTGCAAGAAAACCCCCAAGCTCAGAGAGCACCAAGGACCCCGGCTGGACCTGTATGATCTACGTTGTTAATTCTCCAACAAAATCCCAGGGCAGTGAACAGAACTGTCAAGCATCCTGGGAGATTTCCAGGGAACAGACGGGCCTCTTACCTCAAAGATAATGGATTGATTATTCTTTTTGAGGTAGAAGGCAAAGACGTAGGTGTACATGAGCGTGGCACGGCACTGGCAGAGGACGTCGACCGCTTTTTTCAGGAACTGGACCTCGATCCAGGACATGTTGTGCTGCTGCATCTCCTCCATCTTCTGCTTGACTTGGGCGTAGAGTTTGTGCTCGAAGCGCAGGCTCTGCATGTGGTTCATGTAACGGTTGCAGTAGAAGAGGTATCGCTGCAAGGCGGCTCTTGAGCGCTGCGTTTTAATTCCCCATCAGGCAAAACGGAAAAGCGAGAATTAAAGCAGAGCAATACTGAGAGGCTCCCCGTGGGAGGGAGGGAGCCCAAGGCAAACAGAGGCCCAGCCTTTGCCTCATTCAGCAAGTTCTCCAGGTGAAGCTCTGAATCTGACACCCCCCCCCTCCCCTGGCTCGGAGCACCACCAGACACAACATCCCCTGCCAGCCAAATCCAAATTAACTTAAATAACCTTAAGCGGCTCAAATTTCATAAGGTCGTAGAGACTCAAAAAGATTTTCAAGCTTGCTTGCTTGCTGGCTGGCCAAATTTTATTTAGACAGGGGTGTATTTATTTGTTGGGTGGCTGAAAAACGGCTGGCGCTCGAGCGGATGGGGAGAAGGTGATCCCTGCGTAGCCCCAAATCTTGAAGAAGACTCCAGGTTTTCTGCAGCCCAGAGAAACAGCCTTCGCGATTAAAAGTTTCAGATCTGTAAACTGCCGAGAGCTCTTACGGATTGGGTGGCCTATAAACGGGAACAAGAACGGGCCTTTTCACAATACTAAAGATCTAACAGCTTGGTTTCTCCACCAAGACACAGGAGAGGAAGGTCTTCCGGGCAGAAAGGATGGTGAGAAGCCAGAATGTAAAATAATAAAAGAAACCACCTAAAGAGCAGCACCATCCAGTGTACGAAGTCTACCCGCAGCAAAACATCTCAAGAAGAAACTGCCTCAAGGAAAGAAAGGGTGAAAGCGTGAAAGCTCGTTGTGTGTCCTCGTTTTACCAATTAGCCGGAACTCTTGACACCAGGAAGCAATGAATAAATTGGCCACTTGGTGTGGATTTAAGGCTGGAAGCTAACCCTACTCCACGTTCTCCATCTGGTCAACAAGAGAGAGTTGAGCAAGCAGTCAACAGCTTCCTGATGCAGACGGTTGCCAAGAGTGATGAACTCACCTCCTGGGCATCCCTTGCTGCCTTGGCATCATCCTCGTTGTAGCGGTTGCAGTTGTACCTGGAAGAGGTTTATGAGTATGTAGATTTCTAAAACGATCGCTCTTATTTCTAGCTGTCAGCCCAAGTTCTTCCTTTCCTTCCTTCGCTTATTATTGTAAACAGGACAAACTCCCTTGTGATGTTTTTTTAAGAGCCTTCAGGGCCTACAGCTGACTAGAGCAGTGATTTCCCAACCTTGACAACTTTTAAGGTGAGTGGACTTCAATTCTCAGAATTCCCCAGCCAGCAAAGAGGAACCGTATCAGATCCAAAGCATCCTATTTGGGATGCCAAAAAACCAGTGTGAAATAGTTAGAAGTGAATTTCAAATCACACCATGCTGAGCTGATGACACGATATTTCCTCAGTTTATGCAGTCTAAGCAGAGAACGGCCTGTTTGCTCAAACTGGTTTTGAATGGTTCTCTCTACAACTTCTTGGCGCATACTGGCTGGGGAATTCTGGGAATTGAAGTCCACACGGCTTAAAATCACTAAGCTTGAGACAAACTGGACTAGGGCTTCTCTCAAGTTCCTATCTTCTCACCACAAGTAATATAGTTATACAGAGAGAGAGAGAGAGAGAGACATATAATCCATACGCAGCAATTATCTGCTGAGGCTCACTCCTTCTACAGAAAAATGTTCCTAACCATCCAACAGCCCAACACCCCCCCCCCAAAAAAAGCATTTATTTAAACATACCAGGCAGATCCATGCGGCTCCCATGGGCCGAGACACACCCAGCAAAACTCTGCTTTACAATTCTGGTTCCGACAGACCATGTGGTTGCAGCCGCCATCTTTTTCTATGGTCACATGGCATTTGGGACACTCCTGCAGACAACAGGAAGGGCGGTGGGATCAAAAAACTACCAGGCCATCATTCTTTCTATCGAAAACTTTATTATTAATCATCCCTGTTATTAGTTAAAAATAAAAAATAAAACTGAAGGGAGGTAAGTCCGCTGAGGGTGGATGAAGTTAAAAAGTTCTTTGGACTGCACTTTTAGCCACCTTAAAACAGCACAAAAAGTTGGCCTTGTATAATGAGAACACCAGAAATAAGAGTTCCACTGCTTCCAGGTCAGTGACAGCTTTAATAGAAAAAATCTTCATGCAGTATACACCATTTACTCTCTGTGTCAAATTACCGATAGATTAATCTACCACTAATTGTTCTTAATTTATAACTAGGCCTTGTAAACAGTGCTTCCCCATCTGGGCCATTTTAAGATGTGCAGACCTCAGCCCCCATGCCAAGCTGGGGGCATTCTGGAAGCTGAAGTCCACACGTCTGAAAATAACCGAGGTTGAGAAACACTGGCTTATAAAACGAAGCGGATTCTGAACACGTCGGCAAGTCCTGGGAGAAGAGTGGTGAAGATGCTTAGCAGCTGTCTTAGAAGCTACGGGAAGGACCACTGTAGTCCAGCCTTTTTTTTGTTGTTGTTTCTGGCTAACAAAATGCTGCCAGGATGCCTGAGACTACAAATTCTCCAATCAACCTCTCCTTCCTGAATTTATCCAAATTCCTCTCACAGCTATTCACGTTAAGTGACCATCAACATCCCCCCCAAAACCTGAAGTTAAAAAGTCCACAGAGGGCTGTGTAAACAATGGCTTGAATCAGGTACACCAGACGGCCCCAAACTCAGTAACCCAATAGAGTAAAACTCGTCTACTTTTTCTCCACACTGCGTATTTTTTGTTTTTTTTTACACACCTTAACCACTTCCTCTTCTCCGCCACCGACACTTGAAAGACCGTACAGAGTTTGTGGGACAGCTTGCGATGTCTACAAAGCATGAAACGGGCCACCAGTTTTGAGTGTGGGGGCCCATTTCCAGAAATCTGAGATTAGAAAGGGCTGAGTTATCTCGGGAAGCCCTGCATTGTATTTTGCAATTTGCACCGAAGGACTCGGACAAAATTTGCCTGGACCCTGACAAAGGCGCTGTAGAACAATGCGGCAATGGATCATATAGCTGGACTAGATCAGAAGACACTTTCCTGCCTTTCCAGAAACCACAAATACGGACACATTCCCGATCTGCATTGCCTTCAATAAGTGCAAATTTGTTAGTTCTCCTCAGTTAAGACAGTAACTCTTGATTTTGCAGCAATTTAAAAAAACAAACAAACCCCAAAAACCAGACATAATAGATACTGGTACTTTTTGGCTCTCCAGTTATCTAGAGAGAGGAAACCACAGAGGCTATTGTTTACGGCGAAAAATTGTCACTCACTATATGCAAAAAGGAACTGTCAGATTTCATGGAATGTTCTCGTAAGGGAGAAAAGAGACTCTGTATTGTGAGGGTGTCAAGCCAGAGAAACAAACCACCAAACCTTTGTGTTTGCTGCAATCCAATTCGAAGTTTCACTGTCATCATCACATTTCTTAATCCATTTTTTCAACCACTGTCCGGGAGAGAGAGAGAGAGAAAAAAAATCATAATTGTCCTAATGGAATCATTGCAGGCTTCCTAAATTCAGAGTTTATCGGATGTCAGGGACTGCCTGCAGAAATAGGGGTCATGCCCCTCAACTTCTCTACAATAAGCAACTTGGTAAAAAAAAATTTTTAAAAAAATTATTTTAAAACATTTGAGGAATAAATGACCATCTAAAAGCAGAAGGGAGAAGGCAAGAAAGGGCAGGGCAGGGTTTAAAACAAAACATCGACGGACGTAAAGTTTACAGCTATCGGAACATTTAAAGTTCCTTGTCTCACAAATGAAAGAACTAGCTGAATATGTGCAACTGGGCTCCTATTATCTTGAGAAGTAATCGTCAAAATTTTATTTACTCATTCAAGCCACTTCAGGTCCAAAGCATCGTTCTCAGGACCCCCCCAAAAAGCAGTAGGAAATGGAAGTGAATTTCAAATCTCGCCATGCTGAGTTGATCATACATATCAGTTGATACAAAATGATTTCTAAGCAGAGAACTGTGTTTGCTCACCCTGATTCTGAATGATTTAATTCCAACTTTCCTGGAAAAGGGTTAGGGTGGGCCATACAAAATATGAAGTGGGTGGGTGGGCAACCTGAAGTGACGCCCTCTGTCTCTCAGCCTGTTCTTCCAAAACTGTATTTCCAAGGTATCCTAAGACCCTTTCGTGTATTGCTGCTGCTATATTTATCCCCTGAAGCAATATTTATTGCTTTTCTATACTGCCACACGTTAGATGCAACCCAGACAGCTTTAAAAAGCTCACCTTGCATTTAACAGGATCATGCCAGTTCTCGCCACAGTTAAAACTGCAACAAATGTTTGAAAATATTATTAGACAGTTTCCCAGGTAAGCAACACTGGAAACAATGGAACTTTTAAGATGCAGAGGTTTGCTGCAACCCGCAAAGCTTCTCTGATGGCTGGCAGCCGGCAAGCATCTGCCTGTCCCCCCAAAATATTCAGCAGCCCGTGTTCACTCGGGTTTACTATCACAGGAAGCCAAGGTTGTATTTCTACACGGCTACCCTACCAAGCCAACGTAACAAAATGGTGTTCTACCGCCCAACCTGCTTACCAAAACTGACGGCCACATTTACAGCGAACAGGCTTAGCATCGGGATACTGTACTTTAACAACATGGTGGCAATCTGGAGCAGGACACCATTTTAACAGTCGATTGCACTGCAAGAAACAAACCCACCCATTGTTAGCACAGAGAAAGCCAAGAACAAAATCCGCACAGCCTCACTGCTTTTCGAGGGGGGTGGGTGGGTGGGTGGGGGTTGGTTTACTGCGGAGATGGCAGGGGCAGATTGCACTGAAAGATGGCTTGTTAACAGTCCATCTCATTCCCTTCTCTTGCCAGAAATCCTTTATCCAAAACTTCATCTCGATGGAGACCTACCCGGCTGTCATTTCTGAGCCTCTTCATATTCAAAGAGAATTGCACAGCATTAGTTAAAAGCAAGTGTTCGAAAAGGCAACTGGGCTTTCTTGGGAGGAGTTTTCCTCTTTGAAAACGTTTTCACTTTTCATCCAAGAAACTCATCCACGTTATTGTGAAGATATGAGAAGCTAGTAAGTGGTTTCCCTGGAAAGAGTCAACCAAACCAAGTGGCTAAAATACTTCTGTAAAATCGTGGCCTTCACGTGGGTAAGAATTTTAGATTTTGAGCCAAAGCAATGCTCTTAACTTTTTAAATGCTATCTGACAAACAGAATAATAGAATAACAGAGTTGGAAGGGACCTTGGAGGTCTTCTAGTCAAACCCCCTGCTCAGGCAGGAGATCCTATGCCATTTCAGACCAATGGCTGTCCAGGCTCTTTCTTAAAAACTTCCAGTGTTGGAGCATTCACGGCTTCTGGAGGCAAGTTGTCTCATTAGAGCCAGTGGTTTAGCTAAAGACACTCGCACCCAGAACGAGTATTCCGGCATCAAAAGCCGAGAATGGCACCAAAATGTGAACAAAGGCTAATCAATCAACAACCCCCCACACACATATTTAAACGGCTTCTAGCATATTTAGGGTTCCTAAAACAAAAGGAAGACGTTCCTTTATACCAGTCACGTCAGCATACAGTTTTAAACAGAACACTCACCTCTACAAAACTATTAGTTATTAAATGCTGGTACTTTAATTTAACTTTTGAATCTGTGATCAGGCGCCTACAAAAAGAAGAGAAAGATAATATTCCATTCAGAAAACCTTGTTACCTTAGAAGTCCAACCTAAATTATAACGCGTTTTCAAGGAAAACAACAGTCTCGCTTAGTAAAGAAGGCTCCAATATTTGAAAGAGTGGCTTTTCCCACACTATCTTGTTATTTGTTCTACGGTACCACCAAAAAAAAAATCAAATTAAATCTTTATAGGAAAGAGGGTCCTTCTGAAAGTGGCATTGTGACTGCAGAAAGCCCACTCTCTTGAGAGGTGCCAGCAACGACTCAGTCAAATGCCAGACCAAAATGAATGTGTTTGTCTGAGGCAGTTTAAACTCACAGGGTTTTAACTGGACGATTCCAGGTTTACAAATCAGGAAGCGAGTGGCTCAACCTTTTACATGAGTTACACCTGGGAACCCCCTACTCCCCAGCAGTAATCTCCTCCCACCATCAGTTTAATATGCAAATGCTAAGACGACTGAGAAAAGTCGCCACCTCAAAAGGGCCAAATGCATTAATTCAAACCCGACATTTTATTGCTGGAAAGGATTACGCAAGAGCCCAACATGTAAACCAGGGGTCTTCCAACTTGGCCCTTTTATGACTTGTGGACTTCATCTCCCAGCAACTGGGCCACACTAACAACTGGGCCATGGGTATGTAGGCAGCACACAAAACCACGCACTCTCCGGTCCATGGAAAAACCTCTCTCCACAGAACCAGTCCCTGGTGCTCAAAAGGTTGGGGACCTCTGTTACAGACCGCTTTGCAGCGCTTTACAGTCCTCTATAAGCAGTTAACAGAGTCAGCCTATGGCCCCCAACAATCTAGGTCCTCATTTTACTGACCTCAGAAGGATGGAAGGCTGAATCAGCCTTGAGCTGGTCAGAATCGAACACCTGGCAGTGGGAATGCAGAGTTAGCCTGCAATGCTGCATACTAACCACTGCGCCACCACGGTAAGCCGAACAAGCCCCTGCTATAGATGCCATTTCTCTTTAAGAATGATGCAACAGACCCTCTTAGTATGCCTTCTGTGAAAGGAGTGGCTTAAAAACCTTGACAGGTGACCCAATATACTTGTAATAATTTGTTTGTATGTACATCCTGCTTTCACTATTATCGGACGCTGCTCCCTGGATGCCTATTACTTCGCTTTAAAGCAAGCTAAGAGAGGAGGAAGCAGGCAGCAAAAAGCCCACTTTGATGGGAGGAGTTCCCTGTTCCTGGGGGGCCCACAGGGACGAGAGTCCTGGGATGCTAAACGGTGTGATTGACTCATCCCTCCATACAAGGTGGAGCCAATCAACGGGCATTAAGCTCAAGAAAATGCAAGTGTTAACTGAAATGGTGTCAACTGCAACACTTACATAACTGTATTGTCATCAACCAAGATATCACAGCCATGAGCCGGGCAGGAGATTGTCTAGCAAGGACATCCAAGAGGCGACGGGAAGAAGCAGAAGACAAAGAAGAACACATCTGATTAGTTTAGGTATTGATGCCTCTAAAAAAAAAATTCTACAGAGAAGCATTTTTTCTCTCAATTCCAGACCAGCGTAAGACTGTGCCTATTTATTTTACTTATATTCCGCTTTTTCATCTGAAGTCCAAGGTGCCTTTCATTTAATCCCCCACAGCCGCCACCTGTGAAGTAGGTCGGACTGAAAGCCAAGGCTTTTCTCAGTAGCAAACCTCCCAGTTTCTAACGCTTGTGCTTCTGAAAAGTGTCAGCAATGCACGTTCTCAGCGGCTTCCCAATTTTTGTTTTATTTTATTTATTTATTTGGGGGGGGGGCTCAGCAAAGGAACAGCTGGAGCATGATGCAGGCCTTTCTTTAACACTGTTAATTTAGCGTAAACGCAAGAAGGAAAAATTTTACCTGTCCCATGCCCTCCTCCATTATTTTGGTAGTTAAATATTCACTCCAGCACTGCATGCAAAACTTGTGTCCACACTCCAAGCCAGTGAAATACTGGAAAAACAAATCATCGTTATTAGCTTTACTCAATTTTCACAGCTCTGAAACTGGACGGTACCATCTTTTTGCAAGTTCAGAGTGACACAGCACAGCAACTGAACTTGTGGGCTTTGGGGAGGTCTTCCACCCTACATACACACGCACGCGCACACACACACACACACACACAGAGCGCCACACAGCCACAAACATTCATCCCAGCAGCCCCTGGCCCAAAGTGCCAGGGAATGCACACAAGCTTCCTGACCCCACTACCACAATCATGCTGCCTCCTGAGGTTTTCATACCAAAAAAATTGAAATTAAGATGGCAAAGTGAACAAGCTGGCATCTCCGCCCAAATCTCCCATTAAGGCGGCATGTTTAGAACTGGTGATGCTGCTGGACAGGACCAGATGTTGGGAGCTTTAGGCCCTGCTTTGTCCTAGTATATCCCCATCTAAAGCATCTGCCCAATCTCCTGGTCAATCAAAAGCACCTCCAATATTCTGAGGCTACAGGTATAGGCTGTCCTCGACTTACGATTGTAATTGAGCCCAGAATCACAACCAGAAGTTGTTAACAGTCATAAGGTGAGGCATACGGATGACCCGGAAGTAATTTTCTGAGGGTTTTTTTTCCCCCTTTCACGGCAATCATTAAGCAAACATTGTGGTTCTTTTACAGGCTGTGAAGCACCCGTTCCGTGGCCATCGTAACTTTGAACGGTCGCAAAACAACCAGTCACTAGATGAGAACCACCTGTACGAGGAAACTTGATCTGATCCAGAGAGGTCGCTTTGAATATTTTGGAGATCAAAATAGGTAACTATGGGAGACACCAATTCTGATTTATTTTTATTATTTTTTTTACAATTCTCCCACTTTAATTGTAATGCCAACATTGTACTTTGCGATTTTGCTGCTCAAGAGAAGCTGTATTATGATTCTGGTGAGCCTGAATTTCAAGCATCTGATGTGAGGAGATCTACTTGGCTCTAAAGCCCCATACAAGCAGCGTATTCAAAGGCCTTTAAGAAGCAGAAATCTGATCACAGGACATAATAAGCAGAGAGACAGGAGAGGGAAATGAAATTAGGATATTTAATGAGGGGGAATAAAAACAGAAATCATTGGTATATAATTAGGTCTCTTCTACTGCAGAAGAAAAAAGGAGTTTGAATATCTCCATTAACGAACAGCTGCATTTTTCTTCTTTTGCCCTCAAGGTTTTAGATATTACCGATAGGTATTATTTACAGGCAGTCCTCGGCTTACAACAGTTCATTTAGTGACCACTAAAAAAAGGTGACTCATGACCATTTTTCACACTTAACGACCGTATGCAGCATCCCCATGGTCACGTGATTTACCCTCAGATGCTTGGCAACTGACTCACATTTATGACGGTCGCAGTGTCCCGGGGTCACGTGATTTCCCCTTTTTAACGACCTTCTGACAAGCAAAGTTAATGGGAGAAGCCAGAGTTCACTTAACAACCAGGTTACTAACTTAACAACTGCAGTGATTCAACTGTGGCGAGAAAAGTCATAAAATGGGGCCAAACTCTCTTCACAACATAAATTCTGGGCTCAATTGTGGTCCTAATTTGAGGACAACCTGCATTTGGCATTTATTGGCATAATTGCACGATTTTAGGTCTTACCTTTTATCTGTAATTACACACACACACACACACACACACACACACACACATTTGGATTGCCAACACAGAGTTAAAGGGAGAGTGGTATAGCTATTTTGAGCTATTTAGCTCTCATCAGCCAGCCATACCGGGTGCCTCAGAAAAAAACAGCTAATACACACATTTTCAAGTTACAGACTGCACAATTTGGAAGGCACTCACCGAATTTGGATAGTTGAGATAGCAGATCTGACACGGCATGTCCTGTGCAGATGATCTGGTGTTCATCTGACGTGTTCGAGACTTTTTACTAGGATTAATGACATGACATTCTGCAAACAGCTTCTCCAAGTTGCCGTCAAAGTACCTACCCAAAAAGAATGAAGCCGAATGAATTTTTTTTTTAAAAAAAAAATCTCTCTGAAAAAAAAAGCATGCAGGAGCTCTGGGATCTGTATGTAAACCCAAACTTCCTGCGTTCTAATTCATCTCTTAGCTAGAAGAGGCAGATGGCCTTGGTTCTGTAAATCCATAAAACAATTGCATATATTTGTGGGTTTTTTAAAAAAAAACAACAGCAAAATGCACTGGGGAAAGTAGTGGGCCCACCCTGCTTCAAAAATCTCCTACTTCCAAGGGTCACTTTTCAGGGCACAAATCCCTGTTGCCTCAGTCTATAAATCTAACGTCTGTGTTCGGTCTCAGAACGCAACTCTGGGCAGCTTACAAAAATAAAATGAAACCATAAGTATATAAAATCACATTAAAGTTACAAATAAATACGAGCTATAATTAAAGAAACGTATGCCGCCAGTCTTGCCAAAGGAGACTCTTGACACAATGGCAAGGGGGGGGGGGAATTGTTGACAGACCTGAAGGACCAGGCTAGGGACAAACGTCCCGGAGAAAGATCATCACAAAAAGTCAACATCAATGTCATCACAATGACTAAACATCAATTTGATGACCCATAACCAATCAATAAACACATTAAAAAAATTCAACCAAAAGACTGCAGCCCCATGTACATTTCAAACAAATCTTGCCTTCAGCAATTAAACATTAAATTAAAACTGTTAAAGACAACGCATTTTCCTTCTCTCCAAACAAATGCCTATTAGTTCAGCATCCAAAGTTATGCTTCTGAAAAAAAATGTCAAACTGGATAAATTATCTGCAGCATCCCTAGCTATGAATAAACATTTCCTAGCCTCCCACATTGTCCTAAAAGTTACTTGAAATTGTCAATCAAAATCTGAAAGTGAAAACCACTGCTTGTGGATTAGCTCTCCAATATGAAAATTATTCAAAATGCCTACAAAGCCCTAATATTTTAAAAAAAAATGTTGAACAGGCCAACCTCTCAGCTCTGGGTGCAACTCCCAAGGTTTCTAGAGAAGGCTGCAAAAAATGCCAGTAGGATTAATTGCAACTAGATTAAGCCAGTGAATTAACTATAATGATAGGAAAGGATCCTGACTATAGCTGCTTGTTAAGCGTTTTAACTCATAAAGCTATTTTAGGAGCTGTTCCAAGCTTAGATTTTTATATCACACTAACCCAAGGTGCATTTCACCAGCCTGTTAACTAAGCAACCATATTTTGGTCCACCCAACAGATGAGGCTGAAATCATATTATATGTTTTCATATTATATGTTACTAAGCTAGTTCCGATACTAAGATAGCTTCTTATAGCCCTGATGGTTATGCCTCTATACTCACTGCTTCTATAAAAAAGATCTTTATCTCATGCTACTGTTATCTTAACTTTATTCCATAACAAATTCCAAATGCTAGTCTCTTAGGTAAGGATGGGGCGCATAATGGCACCACACGCTTTGTAAGTATGTTGTGCGAGATATGGAACTATACCACCCGGGATGACTTTATGAATTGTGTCAGGAATTTTGCAAAAGCCCAAACCAAACAATTTCCCAATAATTGGCCCATGTAAGGGCACGTTTTTTTTTTCCTCCTCTCCTCCCAAGAGACCTCAATGGGCTTCTTTCATTTCCAAGTAGCCTCAAATGTCAAGCCACGATGGGCTTGGCTCACCAACCTGCCCCGTTCTCTACTCCTATTTGTTTAAAGAAAGTAGGAACCACAATAGGGAGTACCTGCTATTCTGGCTACCTGGGAAGGAGGGGAAAGAAACTGCCTGGCTTACCTCTCCATCAGCTTTTCTTTATCCCAGTTGAAATGACTGAGGAGTATCCTGGTGATGGTGGCCGGGTTCTAGAAGAGGAAGGAAAGTCGTCATAAGGAATGTGACCAGCAGACCTGCCCTTTCTCCCAAAACTTCATTTCCCCCCCCCATCCAATTATATCTGATATAAACGTGATAAGTTATTTCAAAGGCAAATGCAAGTTTAAATCAGTTGGACGATCAGTACTGATCAATAGTGAGTGAAATCTAAAATTGTGGAGCCGGAAATTTTCTTAGGATACTTCTTCTGACTGTTGAATGGGTCTCATGTAGTTCCCCAATCCTCTAAAGCACACTAGGAATGAGGGGTCTTTGGTGCTCCCTGAACTTGGCTGTTGGTTGTCTTGCAGGTGTTTTATTACCCAAACTAGGTCAACTCCTCAGAGCTAGTAGGGAGTGGGGTCCGTGGAGGAGGAGAAAGACGAGGAGGAGGAGGATTGTGGGGTCCCTGGTGCTCTCTGAGCTTGGTTGTTTTCCTGCAGACCTTTCATTGCCCAAACGAGGCAGCCTCACCAGTGCTAGCAATGAAATGTCTGCAGGAAATCAACCAAGCTCACAGAGCACCAAGGAGACCTCATTTCAACCCAGAGCTACAAATATTCTCCTTTATTGGTACACTAGAGAGAATGTGAGGCCTGTGCAAGAATGGGGACTCACCCACCCCCTAAACACACTAGATCTGGAGTGCTTGCCCCAGATTGTTGGGGGCAATAAGCTGACTTTGTAATAATGCCGCTTGGGGGTGTGTGTGAAAGCCCTAATAAGCAGGCATATACATAGAATGAAGGCTACTGCTAAGCTTGTAAGCCGCCCTGAGTCTTCGGAGAAGGGCGGGATATAAATGGAATTAAAATAAAAATAAATAAAATTCATTTTTTTTAAAAAAAAATACATTCAGGCAATGTTAAGACTAGACTCCAACAGGCTAACTCAGAGTCCGACTAGCCTTTAAAAAATAAATAAATCCAGATTTTAAAGTTATTCTGAATGTTGCACGTATATTTACATATTCCACAGATCCCAGTGAAACTGAAAAGGATTACGAGTACAGATTTCCACAAATAGCCAGGTAAGGCATGTAAGTATAATCCTCTTAGCTATTAAATGTCAGTTTAATGTTTCATTGTGCAACTGGACTTACCATTGCATAAGAAAAGGATCCCTCCCTTTAGGCACATGAAATAGCTAAGCCCAGCCGACAACTACCAGGAACATTCACATCTCATAATAAACAGAATATCTGGGAATTTAGGCTTCATGCAAGCAAAGCAAACTCACGCGTGCAAGAAAGTAGCTCCCGCTTTGTTCCTCCTGGAAAAGGGATCTGAAAAACTAACCAAAAAGATGCCTCCCCTAGTTTACCTACTTACTAACTATGGCTTCTGGCTCTGGCTTGTTAGAAGACTAAGCCACACTTCTGGGGTTTGCAGGCGATATGTTTTCATGTGTTACTTAGTTATGTCTACTGAGAAGAAACCAAACAGATCAAAGGAGGACGCACCAGAACACCAGAATTCTTGGGAGATTAATAGACGAGGAATTCTTCCAAGGATTTATTGTTCGTACTAATAATGCAAAATCGTCCCATCTTGGAAAGTTTTTATCATCTACAATTTTTGACTTTACTCAGAGATTAAGTATGAAAAAGTCGTTTTAAATGTATCGATATAACCTCTATACACTTGAACGCCAGAGAATGCAAAAGAAACTGCAATGGAATACAGTCTGGTTTGATTATAATTCAAGTCTATTTTTAGGATATGTAACATAAATGCATGTATGAAATCAATCAACTCTGGTGAACACATGGATATATCCATGCAATTTTCTTGGCAAATAGTTCGGAAATATTTTGCCAACGCCTTCTTGGGGGATTTTGTTTTTTACTTCTCAAAACAATGAATTGGCCAAATGATCCTGCATCAGGGTTACATGAAAGGTAAAACTGGATGTTGAAAAGATTTCATCTGATGTTAGCAACAGAAGCACTTTTAAAGACAGACTTTTTCTACAAATATCTCTACAGAATTCAGGATAAATATCACATGCCTTCTCAAAATACAAACTAAAGGATCTGTTAACCCTAATCGTTAATCAAAAGCCTTACCTATTTTGAAAATATTTGCAGCCTACAAAACATCCAAGTTCAGTCATCTTATTCTAAGGCAACATGTTACATAATGCTTCTTTTCTAGTTAGGTCTGTGCTAGCATGATAATCTATGTACTCTAAGACTGCAAGGGATTAAAAAAAACCACAGCTGTCCAACCCCTGCAGACAGCCCTTCTGATGTTAAAAATATATCCAGGATCTGTAAGACCGTTTCAACATTACAAGCGATAGCTTTGGCAATGGTATTAATTTCTGGGATGGCTGTCATAATTAGTTTAGGCTCTATTTTACACCCACAGGCACTAAGAAACAATTTAGAATCGAGCACAATCTAAATGGGATAAAATACCAAATTTACCATGTCACTAAAAGATCACACACATAATATTAGGTATGGTTTGTGCAAACATAAACACGAGGATGGCAAATTGCAATGATAGTGTTTTCCAATTTAGCTGCAAATTTCTCCATTGTTCTAACCTTGCTTCTTCTCCCAAGAAACATCAGCTGCTCATGTTAGTCTCAAAACTATGAGAAAGGCTAGCTGGCTCAAAATCTACCAGTCACATTATCACTTAATAAGAAGCCTACAGTTCAAGTCCAACAATCAAACCAACATTCTCCAGCATCAAGCTATTGCTTGCCTATTCTTTACAAAGTATAAATTAATCATTCTCACAGAGCAGAGAAATATTAGTCCACTTTCCATCCACTGTAAAAAACAACAACATACAGCTATATAAAAGTAAACAAGTTGAATGTAGGCTTTACACATAGGTGGCAACAGGTCGATACACACTTTAAACAACTCGCTTTTAGTGTTGCACCACCAGGTAATCCTTCCAAATATTCAATATTCCAAATATTGATTTTTAACATTAGTCCTTTCCCATCTGGGATATCGGGCAGAGCAACAAACTTGGTTAAAATCAAAAGACCAAAAACAACAGCCCTGGCTTGGATGGCAAGACCTTTCAGAAATAGAATTGAGACACAATGTACTAGATACAGTAGATTAGCATGTAAATCATCAGTGTGAATTAGTTCACTGCTGGATGAAAAATATTCTCCATTTAGGAACTTGGGCTACAAGCAGCCTTCCTGGTCAAGACAGATTTTTTTCAACTTTGCCATCTAGGGCTGAGTCAGCCAGCTTCCTTACCAAAGGGAGAATTCGAATCTGGGTCTCCCTATTCCCAACAGCTCCAAGCTCCTTGAAATGCTCTGAGGCTTCATATTTACAAACTGTTAAAACATATTTTTGAGTACAAAAATGGAACCTGGCCCCATTACATTTAAGAAAGACCGGGACACAGAGACTTGACATAGCATCCTTGTATTAGGTACTCTGTCGATATTAAACACCAGCTATTTAAAAAGGAATGCAGGTATGTTCGTATATAAAAACATCAACGCCACCTGATAATATTCATTTTGCAGGATTTCCAGGCCATATTTTAATCCTTCTCAAACAATAAGGTTTACAATTTAAGGACATTGATACCTAAATGCCACTATTAAGTCCTTCTGACTCGGCTCTTGAAATTGGGCTAGTAAAACGGCCACCTGATTTGACAAGAGTGGCAATTTGCTCCTCTGTCAATTCCAGAATTAACAAAAGAAACAAAAACGAAGAGACAAACCACAAATGGCATTAATTCTAATGTTTATTCCATGGATGAAATTCAACTGACTACTTCGGCAACCAGCAAGAAGGGTCAAAAGTTGAGAGACTCATTCATATAGCAGTGTGATTCTAAGGTAAGACAGTCAGCTCACCAGTTGGCTTAATTAGCTCCCTGTTAAATTTGACCTTGGACCTGCCAGACACAAAGACATCCTTCACTGTCAATCTTTATATTGCCCCTGAATTGAAGATTACAGCAAGATAAGCTCTGGATTTGGACCTGTTCAATTAGAGCTGGAAGGAAGAAGGAATACAGCCCATTCCACACCCACTATTACTCACCCAGCTTTAACTACCACTCAGCTCTTGTAATTTGGCATCAGGCTCAAGCTATTCTTCCTTTTCCTTTAGCAAATCTTTACAGGATTAACGTTACCTTGTTCGGGAGTTCTCAACACAAAAGTAAATCAACACTATATGTTGTTTTGTTCCAATTGTTTTCCAACTTCCTAAAGTCAGAGCAAATCTCCAGGTAAGCACAAGGTTGTGAGTGCTATTAACCACAGAAGAGGACAGGGAAGAACTGATGTCATAGGAGAGTTCTGGTATACAGGCTAAAGTTCACCACCTCTCCCATTCTCGCCAAACGCATCATGAATGACCCTTGAAAGTTTTTAAAAAAAATATTTGCAGTGTTTCAGGGACATGAACAGAAACGTCTGGGCCCATCAAGCCAATTCTAAAGAAACTTGGGCTAGAGAGGGGATTTTATTGCAAGTCACGTCAACAGCCCCTCGACAAGGTCTTATGTATGCGATGCTACAAGTACACCATGCAACATTTACACAGAAAAGGAGAGGAGCCCCCTCCCCCCACTCCTTGTGAGCTGTCTGAATGCTCACTCAAGAGAAGACCAGGTTCCATTGCTGCTGAGGAATACTTGAAGAGCTCCAAGGTAGCAGAAAGATTTTCTCTTTTCCATGCAGCTTTCTCACCTGCTGAGCATAGATCACTCACCTGAATTGGACATATTTGTAGAATGACAAGATAACAGATTACCATTTCTCTTCTTCACGGGGAAATGGTCATCCCTAATAGATGTGGACAGCTATTTCCCCTCCCCATCCCATTCCAACCTGAGTTTCCTGATTACCTTCTGGGGAACAAAACCTGCTAAAAAAAGGAAGATGTGTAAATGTTTCTCTATGCATCTCTGACTCAAAATAGTCATTTTGCTAAAACCAGGAGAGTTTTCAAACAAAACCAGGAAATCAATTCAACCAAGCCTATCCATCATTAGCCCTCAGCAATGGGCATTAGCTCAAAGCAAATGAGAGGCAAAACCTTTGCACAGCTTAAAACACAGTAATTAAGGTCCACCTCTAATATGAATTGTCTTGAATGCGAAGAGCGCCTTGTTCCCTACAAGTCAACCTGACCATTAATTGCAGAAGCAAGACTGATCTTTAGACCAGACTCTTCCTAGACCAAATTAACACCTTTTACTAACGTTGGCAACAGGAAATCCAATCACACACCTGTGTTAAGCATTTTATTGTTTGTAACTTGTGCAATTTTGGATGCCAGTTTCAGCTGGAAGGTATAAAATGAGCAGATTATGAACACCACAAGCCTTAATCTTGGGATTTTTCCTAGCCTTGTTTCCAGCCTCAGCAATGTGACGTACAATTTGTGAACTGTAACCGTGTCATTGTAACTATAACCCTAACGTGAAATAGTTATTTATAAATGCTAAAAAAACAACAACTTTAGCCCCTGTTTACATCAATGATGTAAACAGCAAGCTATACAATCTCAATACACAGTCAATCCTATGCAAAATAAATTTGCCCACAATAAGGCTTTGTTAAGTTCCAGGAAATAATTCTCTTATTTCTACACCACTTTTGGTACCAATGGAAACGCCACTAGGTATTCAACTTGTACCCGACCTGAGTCAATCCCTTTCAACAATTGTGTACGCACAAGAGTCGAGTCCTGCGGAACAGTCCTGCTTCTCAAAAATGCCAAAACACTGAGATAGGTACACATTCCTGGGCCCTGCCCTCTTGTCACGTTGCCATCCTGAGCAGCTGCACAGGGTCGCCCACAAAGATTCATCTCACCATCAGTCACCGGCAGGACTGGGACAGTCGACCTTTTTCCTCTGGCTGAACCTTCTTAACCACAAAAAGCCTTCAAGAATATTAATGCATCAGATCCTTGGGGTGGGGGGCCCGAAATTACAGCCTGGGGTTCCCCTGGGGGGGATGCCAATACGAGGGCGAGGACTCCACCCCTGCCATTTTCCACCGAGGTCGGGGTGACCAGTCGCAGCTTACCTGGCGTGCACCGAACCCTGACACCGAACCCCTTCTCCCCCCACCCACCCCCCCACCCTTGAAAGCCCTTTACCTCCCTGCCTTTCTTGTGTAATCCAGCTGCAACGGGTCACCCCTTCCCTCTGCTAAGATTCACCCCTCTGCCACCAGAAAGGGGGGGAGGGGCACCTTAGTGACCACAAAGGAACTGCGGGGCAGGGGCAAGAGGGGGGGGGGTGCTTTCACCCTTCCTCGGCCTGCCTAGAGCGCCCCCTCCCTTTCCAGGCTGGGGCTGCCAGGCCGGAGGTCCTCCAGCCCCTTCTGGAGAGCTCAGCGCTGGGGGCGGCTGGGGGGGGGAGCCCTTTTCTCCAGGGGGGCGACGGAGGGGGCGGGATGGACCGAAGGCGTGGCTGGCGAGTCCGCTCCCGCCGATTCTCCCAGCGCCCCCTCCCTCCCTCCGCGGGGGGGAGGAGAGGCGGGGGAGGGGGCGCGCGCGGGCCGGGCACGCGCACCTGGATGACCTCGTTGACCTCTCGGATGCACTCCACCATGTGCTGCAGGATCTGCTCGGCCGTCAGCACCTCGTAGCGGTAATCCTCCTCCTGCTCGTGGCCTAGCCCGCCGCCCGGGCCCGGCCCGCCTAGCCCGCTGCCGCCCAGGCCTCCTCCTCCTCCGCCGCCGCCGCCGCCGGGCCCCAGGCCGCCCGTCTCGCCGCAGAGCAGCCCGTCGCGCTCGCCGCCCACGCCCAGCCCGGGCTCGACCAGCTCCACCTCGCCCAGGTCGAGGTTGTCGTCGTCGGGCTCGTCGTCGTCGTCGTCGGGCTCGTCGTCGTCCTCCTCGGCGCCGCTGTCCTCGCTGCACTCCTCGTCCTCGTCGAACTCATAGTTGTAGCCTTCGTCCGAGTCCATGGCGGCGCGCGCGCCGGAGGCCGCGAGGCGGCGAGACGGGCCGCGAGCGGGGCGGCCCCACCGGGATCCGAAGGCCTCGGCCTGGACGCCGCCTCCCTTCGGCGGACCGATCGCCAGCGCCCGCCGCCGCCGCCGCCGCCGCTCCTCCTCACAGGCGCCGCTGAGCCAACAAAGGGACGCGTCCGGCCCGCTCCGTCACCTCGACGCACGCCACCACGCACGCACGCACGCACGGCGGGACGCAACCCCGCGCCGCGCGGCGGACGGCCAAGGGCGGGGCAACGCCCGGACCCCTAAGCAGGCGCTCTCTCTCTCTCTCTCTCTCTCTCTCTCGCTTGGCCTTCGGGCGCGAGTGGGCGGGGCCCGGCGCATCGTCGCTCGGCGACATCCATCTTGAGCGTGGCTTGAAAGGGAATCCTCTCGCGGGAAGCCATTGTTGGGGGGGGCGCGCGCGCGCTCCTCTTTGCTCCGCCACGAGGGGAGAAGGGGAAAGGGAAAAGAAAAAAAAAGATGGAACGCGACCGCCATCTTGGGTGCGGCTAAGGCCGGTTAGAGGTGAATGAGAGGGGCGTCTCACGAGGCCCGCAGCTTAAATGCGAGCCAGGTTGCATTGCGGATCCTGCGGCTGGTTCAGCTCTGCCTTTCTGACTTCCTTGAGACCTTAATCGGCCTCGCGGGCTCACGAAACTGGGTTATGGAGTAGTCACACGTTAACACCAGTATGGCTTCATCGTGAACCCAGAACGTTGGGCTAAATAAACCATGGTTAAGCATCCTGGACAATCCCTAGTTTGGTTTGCTCGCGCGTCCCCCTCCCACTGCCCCCCACGCATTTATGCCTGGAGTTATTTTGCAGTTTTAATCTTTAAGGGGCTTAAAGACTTAGATTTTTTTTCCCATGCTGATCACCTTTTTATTTCCTAATGACCCGTAAATTCCCAAGAACTAAGCAAAGAATGTCAGGGATAAACGTTCATTTACAAATCGTGATGGCTGGTTTCTCACCAAGCCTAGGCCAGTGGAAACTTTCACTCAGAAGACCCTCATCCCACTTAAAAAGGACCCCACAAAGCTTTTGTTTGCATGGGTTCTACTTATCAATATTTACTGTACAAACAAAATTGACACATCCATACAATATTTATTGAATCTTGTAAAAGTAACAAATGTTAAAACCAATAAGGTATAACATAAATGTCCATTATCTTAGACCAATGTATAAATTAGGCCTTATATTTATAAATTCTGTACCTTAACTCTGAATGTCAGTATTTTTGTGCTGAATTTTCTGCCCTGAAAAATCAAATTATCTTGGGTTCTAATATATATTTCTCCTTTTTCACTACATCTTAACGTTATTCACCGTATCACTGAAGAATGTTACAATACGTTGTTATGTTATATGTTATTCACCGTATCACTAGGTAAGGCCATCGAGTCCAATGCCAAGTCTATGAAGGAATTCAAAAATGGCAGGACAGTAATGGCCAAAGTCTGCAAACATACAGTACACCAAAAAAAGGAAAAAAACCCTCAGATTCACTTTCTTTACTAAGTGGTCCTACTCTTAAAATAAGAGCTGTAAATAACAGTTATGAACTAGAGTAGGGAATTGAAAAAGCAACTTGAAAAAAGCTCTAACCACCCGCTTCCATGTTGCTGCTAAGAAAGCCATAGGGATGTGCCTCACAAGCTCCAAGGTCCTTCCTCATTTTGTGCTGCCATGCTGACTTTTTTGCTGGCAGGATGGAGCTAGATTTCTATCCGCAAGGCCAGTGGCCTGTTAAAGCTTTGCTTTGTAGAGTGAGATGGGCAGCATATAAAATTTATTTATTTATTTATTTATTTATTTATTTATTTATTTATTTATTTATTTAGATTTATATACCGCCCTTTCCCGAAGGACTCAGGGCGGTTTACAGGGTATTTAAAACAAGAAATACAAAAGTTAAAAACAATTTAAAAAATTACATCAATCTCTGAAAAAAAGTAAAAACCCCAATTAAAATAATTAAAATTAAAATTCTCAGCCTGGGCCAGAGAGCTCGAAGAGCCAGGTCTTCAGGTCCCGGTGGAATGGAGGTGGTGGGGGGCAGTCCTGAGCTCCACGGGCAGCTGGTTCCAGAGGGCAGGCACACCCACTGAGAAGGCTCTCCCCCCTGGGTGTTATCCTCTGGCAATCTTACTGACGGCACCCTGAGCAGACTCTCCCTGTGGGAGCGCACTGGACGAGCGCCTGTGAGTATACCCATGCAAACTGACTTTCACATTTTGGCACATGAACCAAGTCCTGAGTTCGAAGATCAAACACTATATCGCTCAGTCATTGGGTCGCTGCTGTATATTAGTAGTTGGACTAGACCCGACATTGCACTTAGTGTTAATCTTTTATCACGACTCGTAGGCAAGGCAAAACAGTTTCATTGGACATGTGTTAAAAAGTTATTGAGGTATCTAAAACACACCAAAGACATGAAGTTGTTGTTGGAACCCACACATACTGATTATGCAGAGTTATGTTGTTATGCAGATTCAGATTGGGCGAGTGATAAGAAGTCACGGAAAAGTACATCAGGTTACATGATGTTCTTAAATGGATGTCCTGTTTACTGGCATGTGCGTAAACAGAATTTTGTTTCTTGTTCCTCTACAGAAGCTGAGTATGCTTGTGTGTCTGATGCATGCAATTCTTTAACCTGGTTTGATGCTTTAGTCACAGATATCTGGACACATCCGATTCGACCGATCACAGTGATGGAAGATAATGAATCTGTGGTTTATATTTCTGAAACACGTTTTACAGGTTCAAGGCCCAGACACATTGACATCCGATATCAAAACATAAGGCAACTGGTTAAACAAGGTTTTGTGACATTACAGTATGTGCCTACACGTGATCAAATCGCTGACATGCTGAACAAACCACTTCCTACAGCCCAGCATGAGTATCTGCGTGAGAAGATGTGCCTTACTTGAGTCTTCACTTTGCTGACGAAAGAAGGGGAATGTCACTGCACGTTTTTTTTGTTCGTCAGAAAAGTTCATTTCTAACTGTACATTTTCCCCTGCTCTCTGCACCTGTTGTGATAACTTATCTGGTAACCATAGTGAATCCCATATGACTGGTTATGTTATGGTTTCAGTCTGCTTAGTGCGCATGTCTAGACAAAGTTCCCAGTGTTTATCTTTATTGTTTTATTCCCTTTGCTGCTACTGACTGTTACGTTAGGATGTAGTGAGCTAGCTCTCTTTATAATACATATTTAGTTTTTATATTTAGTTTTTATATTTTTGTAAGTAAAAGGTATTTAGTAAGATTATGTGTCGTGTTTTTATTGCCTTCCTGCATGCACATCATGCATTCTCTGAAGCACGGTCCTTCGCCCTCTACAAAGGTGATTTTTACCTTGACAGGGAACTTGATTAATATAATGATGATGATGATGATGATGATGATGTTGGAAGGGACCTTGGAGGTCATCAAGTCCAACCCCTGCTCAAGCAGGAAACCCTACACCATTTCAGACAAATGGCTGTCCAGTCTCTTCTTAAAAACTTCCAGTGTTGGAGCATTCACCGCTTCTGGAGGCAGGTTGTTCCACTGGTTAATTGTTCTCACTGTCAGGAAGTTTCTCCCTAGTTCTAGGTTGCTTCTCTCCTTGACTAGTTTCCATCCGTTGCTTCTTGTCCTGTTTTCAGGTGCTTTGGAGAAGAGCTTGACTCCCTCTTCTTTGGGGCAGCCCCTGAGATATTGGATGACTGCTATCATGTCCCCCCCCTGCTGCTTCTCTTCATTGAAGAAGTGAGAGAGGGAGGATAGGGTTAGGGTAGGATAGGATAGGATAGGATAGGGAGGGAGGGAGGAAAGAAAATGGAGAATAGAGAAAGAAGAAGGGAGGGACGGAGGGAGGGAGGGAGGAGAGGCAGGGAGGAGAAGATAGAGAGGGGAGAAGGAAGGAAAAATAGAGAAGGGAAAGGAAGGGAGGGAGGGAGGGGAAGACAGAAAGAAAAAGGGGAAAGGAAGGAAGGGAAGATAGAAAAGAAAGAAAGAAAGAAAGAAAGAAAGAGAAAGAAACAAAGAAACAAAGAAAAAAAAAGGAAAGAGAAAGAAAGAGAAAGGAAAGAAAGAAAGAAAGAAAGAAGAACAAAAGAAAGAAAGAAAGAAGAAAGAAAGAAAGAAAGAAAGAAAGAAAGAGAAAGAAAGAAAGAAAGAGAAAGAAAGAAAGAAAAGGAAAGAAAGAAAAAGGAAAGAAAGAAAGAAAGAAGAACGAAAGAAAGAAAGAAGAACGAAAGAAAGAAAGAAAGAAGAACAAACGAAAGAAAGAAAGAAAGAGAGAGAGAGAGAGAGAAAGAAAGAAAGAAAGAAAGAAAGAGAGAGAGAGAGAGAGAGAGAAAGAAAGAAAGAAAGAGAAAGAAAGAAAGAAAGAAAGAAAGAAAGAAAGAAAAAGAAAGAAAGAAAGAAAGAGAAAGAAAGATAGAAAGAAAGAAAAAAAGGAAAGAAAGAAAGAAAGAAAGAGAAAGGAAAGAAAGAAAGAAAGAAGAACAAAAGAAAGAAAGAAGAAAGAAAGAAAGAAAGAAAGAAGAACGAACGAAAGAAAGAAAGAAAGAAAGAGAAAGAAAGAAAGAGAGAGAGAGAGAAAGAAAGAAAGAAAGAAAGAAAGAAAGAAAGAAAGAAAATGGATGGATGGACATAGACAAGAAAGAAAGAAAGAAAGAAAGAAAATGGATGGATGGACATAGACAAGAAAGAAAGAAAGAAAGAAAGAAAGAAAGAAAGAAAGAAAGAAAGAAAGAAAGAAAGAAAGAAAGAAAGAAAGAAAGACGCAGGGAGCCAGACAGAGAGAGACCCTTCACCGGGCGGCACCCACCGCCCCCTCCACGCAGAATCTCCCCATGGGGCGTCGCCCGAAGCGGGGGGGGGGCGCAGAACGGTCCGCCTCTCATGTGATCCGGCCGCGTCACTTGCTCTCCGCGGCTTCCCTCCTGCCCTTCGCGTCTCCGAGCCAGGCAGCCGCGGATCCTGCACAGATGGCGGTCGCGGTGGGCGCGCTGCTCCTGCTCCTGGCCGCCGGCTTGGGCGCTGCCGTGTGGCCGCAGCCGCAGGCGCTGCGCCAGGACCCCCAGAGCCGCTGCCGGCTCAGCTCCCGCCAGTTCCGATTCGCCCACGCCAACCACTCGGCGGCGGAGCCCGGCTGCGAAGTGCTGGACGGGGCATTCCGACGTTACTGGCAACTGCTTTTCCCTCCTGGGTACAAGGAGAGAACAGGTCCGGCGGGGGGGGGGGAGAGAGCAGCGGATCAGGGAGGGAGGGAGGGGGAAGCAGCGGATCGGGGAGGGGGAGCGCATTTGCCCCCCCCTCTCTTTCCACGCTTTCTAATACGAGGCCGCGTTCACACGACCTACTCCCGCTGCGGAGCTTCGCTGGGGTTTTCGCTCGGAGGGCTTGGCTTGGGGTTTCCCCTGCAGCTGAATGAGGGGTTGAGGTCTTGTTGGAGGATCGGACAACAGTGGACTTCGGATTATACCTTTATGCGACCCCCCCCCCCCCCCGCAAATCTTTCCCTTCTGAAAGTTCCTGAAGCTGGACAAAAGTTCACGTGTAAGCTGTTCAGCCCAAACTCATTTAATCGAGGATGGCAGGGCAGCCTGGCTACTTCTAAAACAGGGGTCTTCAAACTTGGCCCTTTTATGACTTGTGGACTTCAACTCCCAGAATTCCTCAGCCAGCTGGCTGAGGAATTCTGGGAGTTGAAGTCCACAAGTCATAAAAGGGCCAAGTTTGAAGACCCCTGTTCTAAAACAAGCCAGAAAGTTGAATGCTTCAGATAAGATTAAGGGCAAATTCTGGTTTCTGCTGACTTGGAAATAAACCCACACCCAACAAATGAAAAGGTTGTGTACTATATCATGCTGGCTAAGGATTTCTGGGAGTTGAAGTCCACAAGTCATAAAACGGCCAAGTTTGAAGACCCCTGATTTAAGTTACATGGTCTTCTTATTGGCTTGGGGAATGATGGGAGTTGAAGTCCACGCTTCTTAATGTAGCCAAGGCTGAAAAATGCTGGTCTACAGAGACCAAATACTGGAAATAGTCTGGATGGTCAGGAGACGGCAGCTTTCAGGATCTTTTTGCTAGCAATAATAGTTATCCTGGATTTTTGCACTCGACATCCACTCACCCAAAATATTTCTGACTTTAGCTGGTTCCATAAGCAAAAAATTTCCTAATGGCAGAAGGAGGAAATAATAAAAGTGAGCTGTACATAGCTGGACATAGTTCCTCATAACTTCATTTTTCTAGCACATATGGCATTCTCTCCTAAAAGATGGAATCTATCTGAGTCTGCTGTCAGATTTTGCACCTATGTTCAAATTTTGCTTCCTGAGACAGGTTGTCTTTGGCTGTGACAGTAATTGAGCCAGGATTATACTTGTAAGTCATTGCTTGTCACAAATCAAGGCATCGTGGAACTGAATATAATTTTTCAACATTTTTTTCAACATTTTAACTGAATCAATTTCCCCTAATGCAGGGGTCTTCAAACTTGGCCCTTTTATGACTTGTGGACTTCAACTCCCAAAATTCCTTAGCCAGGCACACTGGCTGAGGAATTCTGGGAGTTGAAGTCCACAAGTCATAAAAGGGCCAAGTTTGAAGACCCCTGCCTTAATGGGTGGGTTTTGGTTTTGTTTGTTTGTTTTTAACCAGAAAGCAGAAGCAAATGCTTAAAGCCAGCTAAAAAAAATGTTGCAAGTTGTAGTCATACAACTGCAGGATGCTGCAAAACAGCCGCAAAGGTGAGCCGGTTGCCAAGCGCAAAATGCAATCGTGTTACGCACAAGGTTGTGTAAATTCAGAAAGAAGTTGTTAGTAGCTTTTGTGGGTCTGTTGTAACTTTGAATGGTTTGTTCAATAACCAGTTGTAAGTTGAGAACCACCTGTAGACCCCACTTATCGTGCTGGGCTAAAGTAGAGACTTGACTGCATATAAGAACGGAACCCTTCACACAACAGTGATTGCCCAGTGCAGTGCAAAAGCAGAGATGCTTGTAGGTCAGTTCTCTAGGTTTATATTAGGGGTCTTCAAACCTGGCCCTTTTATGACTTGTGGACTTCAACTCCCAGAATTCCTCAGTCAAGCATGCTGGCTGAGGAATTTTGGGAGTTGAAGTCCACAAGTCATAAAAGGGTCAAGTTTGAAGAACCCTGGTTTATTATATTCTTGCTTCTTCCTTCCACCCTCTTGACAGACAACGTGGTTGTGATATCTTTACAAAGCAGCCCCCTCTTCCCTTACCAGCCTCAGCCCCCTTTACACCAATGTCAAGCCTTCAAGGTAGACGGTTTAAAACTGGTGGTGTTTTTTTTTAAAAAAAGATTTTTAATGTTTTTAAATTTTCTTTTTCTTTAAGAGCTTCAGGATTGTTTTGTTAAAAAAACCTCATTTATTTATTTATTTTTTGGGGGGGAGGAAAGAAGCTTAGTGCAACTTGTATTCAGAGAGATTCCCATGCTTAATTTCCCATTTTGTATTGTAGGGAGCAACATGGAGGATCTGTGTCCTAATCTTCTTGTCTCCGTGAGCCAAGCAGGATGCAGTGACTATCCCACCCTTGAATCTCCAGAGGACTGTAAGAGAACGGCATCTGATGGTTGGGTTGCCAACATTGAGCTTATGGTCAGCAGGGCGCCCTTAAGACAAACCTCAACCCCTCCTGGCTGTCATCTACCCTTTTATTTTCAAAGCCAGGAATATTCTTACCTAAGGGTGGGCAACGTGGGGTTAGTTGGAGAAGACATCTTTAATACTCACTTCAACCCATTTGCTATCATGTTTTACTGATCTTATTGTAGTTTCCTGGGTTCATTTCCTTGAACCGCCCAGAATCTTTGGGAGAGGGGCAGCACACAAGTTTAATGCAGAATAAAACATTTTAAAATATATTTTCTAATGTTATAGAATTATTATTAATCTGGAGAGAGAAAAAAGAGAAAACTCATGGGTTGTCCCCAGATGGGCGCAGCCCCATCCTTAATTCTTACCCCCCAGTATTTTTTTTTATTTATTTTTTAATTCCATTTATATCCCGCCCTTCTCCAAAGACTCAGGGCGGCTTACAAGCTTAGCAGTAGCCTTCATTCTATGTATATGCCTGCTTATTAGGGCTTTCGCCCCCCCCAAGCGGCATTGACCCCCTCTTCTTTGTGGCAGCCCCCTCAAATACTGGAATACTGCTATCATGTTACCCCTAGTCCTTCTTTTCTCTAGACTAGCCATAACCAGTTCCTGCAACTGTTCATCGTATGTTTGAGTCTCGTGGCCTTTAATCATCTTAGTTCCTCTTCTCTGCACTTTTTCCGAAGTCTCAACATCTTTTTTATGATGTGGGGACCAAAACTCAACCTCTTGTAAACTACTGCAGGCCGTCCAGATCTTAGGGGAGGTTCCCAATTTTAGTCTTGTGTTCCCAAAAGCAGTTCCCAAAACAATCCCTGAACTGACACATTCTCACTCCTAATAAAAAGATGATGTCAGCCATTTGCTTTGTGGAAAGCCAACTTCTAAGCTTTAAAATTGTTAACTACTGCTTTTTTGTTGTTGTTCCCCAAATAAACTCAGATAAGCTCAGCGTTTCGGTGGATCTGATGCTTCTCACAGCCACCAACGTCTGGGGTGCCCTCAGAGGTAAGGCGGGCACCACTTTTCCATCGCTGTCTTCGTAGTTCAGTATTCTTGACTTGGCCCAACTGATGTGGTTCTGCCTTGTTGCATAGGATTGGAGACCTTCAGCCAGCTTGCCTGGAGGGACGAAGATGGCACAGTGAGTAGGGGACATTAGGGTGGGGTTTACAATTCCTGTTCTGTGGTTAATTGCTTTGCTTGGGTGTGACTGTCTGTGTGGAGCGACAGCACCTATTGTGGTTTGCCAGTGGAGCAGTGTGGGGCCTACTTAATACACCATATTTAATTAAAGTCATGGATTAGTGCTATCCTGTCATGGACTTCAACTCCCAGAATTCCTGAGCCAGCTGGCTCAGGAATCCTAGGAGTTGAAGTCCATGAGTCATAAAAGAGCCGAGGTTGCTATAGGAGAAGACCTTTTGCCTCCCTGAAATGATGTGTATCCAACATATAACTCAATCTTTTTTTATTATTATTACGTTTATATCCCGCCCTTCTCCGAAGACTCAGGGCGGCTTACAAGCTTAGCAGTAGCCTTCATTCTATGTATATGTCTGCTTATTAGGGCTTTCACACACACCCCAAGCGGCATTATTACAAAGTCAGCTTAATTGCCCCCAACAATCTGGGTCCTCATTTTACCTACCTCGGAAGGATGGAAGGCTGAGTCGACCTTGAGCCTGGTGGGACTCGAACCTGCACTAATTGCAGGCAGCTGGTGTTACTTAAGGAGGCATTAGCCCACTGCTCCACCAAGGCTCTTGCAATATAACTCAATCTGCTCAATCCTTTTAACTATTACAACAGTTTGATCTGCAGCTGTTCTAAGTAAGTTGTTCCCTGTTTGTTGAGGGAACAATATAAGGCACAATAAGATGTTGCATAATAAGATGCATATATTAACGGAGAAAAGCAGGCATGGCTTCACCCTGGCTTATCCAGTTGTTAATGTTTTAAGGGCACAAAATAGGGCTTCCTTGTAATCTTTAATTAGGCAGTTAGATCATCTTTCCACACAGAATCTTTTTGTTAAAAAGACTCTATAATTGGAGTAAATTGGCTTACTTTGGTGGAAGAGTACAGTTCTGTGGGAATTGTTGCATCAGTTTGGGAGTACAGTTCGTCTCGCACAGACCTGTCGAACTCAAGGCCCGCGGGCCAGATACGCAGCCTGTGACGTGTTTAGATCTGGTCCGCAAGCAGACTAGTAGGAGGAGTTGATTGAGTAATTACCTCCTCGCTTCTTCTGGTGTCTTGTCAATGGCAGCCGTGCTAGAAGAGGAGGGGCAGCGGGAGCCTCTACAGCGCATGGAGCTGTGGTAGCGGTAACCGCTGCATGGATCTGTGATGACTCACAGCAGCCAGGTGGGCATGGCTGGGTAAGCCTGGCTGGGTAGTTGCAACTGTCCTAGTTCTACTGACTTGAGACGGCTGGGTCGGCCCAGAAGAAGTTGCTCCAGCTAACTTGATGTGGAGACCTCGCTTCCTCAAACTGCTGTCACTCAAGCCCATACATGCGCGCATACACACACACACACACACACACACACACACACAAAGCCCACATTCCAAGTTTGGGAACTTTTAACCACAGAGGAAGCAGAGGTCCTTCTCCCCACGCCCAAGCATGATTGGCAGCTTGCCAGCTCAGGTGTGGATCAAAGTCCTTGCAGTTGGAATGGTGCATGCGTGCGTGCGTGCAGCACGTCAAAGGAGACATTCTCCCAAGTTCAGACATCCGAGCATTGGTGTTTCCCTGTCCGGTTCCCCCTCCTGGCAAAGTAGGAGAGGCAGAGGGCAATGCTATTGTGCGTAGGAGCACGAAGTCAAACTTCTGCCTTGACAAATCTCTGGAGAAGAAGAAGAGGAGGCAGGGAATCCTTTTGAGAAAGATGCTGCCGTGCTGGGGCAGCTTTCCCTCGTGCAGCTCCCCACCACTCCTCCTCCTCCTCCTCTCCAGAAATCTTTCTAATTCAACCAAGAACTTTGGCGTGCTGCGTGCATGCACACACCATTCCAAGCTTGGAGACTTTTATCCACGTCTGAAATGGCAAGCTGCCAATCATGCCCAGGCGTGGGGAGAAGGACCTCTGCTTCCTGTCTGGTTAAAAGTCCCCAAACTTGGAATGTGGAGTGTGTGTGCGTGCGCACCCAGCCGTGCCTACCTAGTCACAGCAACCCAGCCGTGACCACCCAGCCATGCCCACCTGGCCCTTTGAAGGCAACCATAATGCTGATGCGGCCCTCAGTGAAATTGACTCCCCTGATCTATTCCATTTCTTGGAAATGGGGAAAAAATAGCAACCAGCTGGCTGAGAAAATATCTACCGACCACTCACATCCTGGACATAAGCTGTTTCAACTTCTCCCCTCAGGATTAAAGTAAACATACTAGGTGCTAAACAGCTAGTTCCCACAGCACTGTCTTAGGTCTAAGGATATTTACTCATGTAGTAGGCATTGCAATTATCCCTCTCATCTTCTCATCTCTCATCTTTTCTACTATCTTCTCCTATTGGTATCTTATGATTTATCACTTAACGATTGCAACCATGATTTATGACCTGTTACTTGTTTATTATGTACACTGTGAACTTATGCACTGGAGACAAATTCCTTGTGTGTCCAATCATACTTGGCCAATAAAGACTCCTATCCTATCCTGTCCTGTCCTATCCTATCCTGTCCTATCCTGTCCTGTCCTATCTTGTCCTATCCTATCCTGTCCTGTCCTGTCCTATCCTGTCCTGTCCTGTCCTGTCCTATCCTATCCTATCCTATCCTATCCTGTCCTGTCCTGTCCTGTCCTGTCCTGTCCTGTCCTGTCCTGTCCTGTCCTGTCCTGTCCTATCATATCTTGTCCTGTCCTATCCTATCCTATCCTATCCTATCCTATCCTATCCTATCCTATCCTATCCTATCCTATCCTATCCTATCCTATCCTATCCGAAGCTTAATCTAATTCAAGCTGTCACTTAGAACTCACTTTGTTAGCTGTTACTTTGTTCTCCAAAGGACTTTCCAGCTTAACCTGGGGGACAGGGAAAATTGTGTGGCATCTAAGTTTCTCGTAAATCCTAGACCTGAATATTTGAGGAGCTTGTTTAGTCCTCCAAATGGATGGCCTGATTTTTCACTCCCATTGGAGAAGGCAAGTTCCCTGGGAGACATCTATGCTGGGCATTGGGTCAACTGTGCTATCTTCTCCTTTATATAGTTCTACCTCAACAAGACAGATGTGGTTGATTTCCCTCGCTTCCCTCACCGAGGTCTGCTGCTTGACACATCTCGCCATTATCTGCCTCTGAGAGTCATCTTGGAGACCCTGGTAGGTGAATCTGGAAGCAATCGAGAAGATCCTAAGAGATCTTACATCATTTGCCCCCAGAGCTGAGGATGGCCCCTGACCTTTGGTCCTTCCGCTGTGACCTGAAGACATGGATATTCCAACAATCGGGCCTGGACTGACTGTAGTTTTAAATTTGGTTTTACTGGGTCTATTGTTGTGTATTTACTTCATTTTTTAAATTTTGTATTTTATGTTTTTAACTTTTTATTGTTGTGAGCCGCCCTGAGTCCTTAGGGAGAAGGTCGGCATATAAATTGAATAAATTCAAACTCAAATTCAAATCTTGGCCACACTGCAGCAGCTCTTGGCATGGTTCCCCACTGAGATGGTTCCCCATTGAGCAGGCTGTTATATTGGCTGACTTAATTCTTTTTTTTTTATCACCACCAGCATATTGCCTCCATGAACCTTGGGGGGGGGAATCTTACGAAGTTTCCCTCTTAGGCTTAGGTGGCACCACGTTGTCGTTACGAGGAAGTGTCCTCATGTCTGCACTTGAAATAGGAGGTTTGGTAGGACAGCCAGTGTGGTGTAGTTGTTTAGCGTTGGACTCCATTCAGCCGTGGAGAATGGGGAATCCTGGAAGTTGAAGTCGACCCACCTTGAAGTTGCTGAGGTTGAGAAACACGGCTCTACAGTATAAGAAAACAGCTGTGCAGAGCAATAATTCAGGGCAAAGATTTAATGGGTGAAGAAGACTTCTTAGGAGTAACCGCATTCAGAATTTTTCTTTTTTTTTAAAAAAATGTTTTATTGATTTTTAACATAGACCTTAACATTTAGCAAACATCGTGTTGTCTGGGTTAATGTTTAAAAAACAATAACAGTTTCTATAATTCTATAGTCCATATGAGAGCTTTACTTGATTTCTTCTTCTTCCAATAATATTCTCTTTTTGCCAACCTTAAATTAATAAAATTCTTATTTAAATAAATGACAATTAAATATAAACATTTTTATCATGTTTCTGCAAGTAATAACCACATCAATATAAAGCTTCTTTTTTTCATTGGTCATCTTGATTGCCTCATCATAAGTCCTGTTGACATGCTTATTCAAATTTGTTTTCCCCACAATATTCAAAAGATCCTTACTGGTTAAGACAGGGGTAGGCAACCGTGGCTCTTTTATGACTCGTGGACTTCAGCCAGCTGTGCCGGCTCAGGAATTCTGGGAGTTGAAGTCCACGAGTCATAAAAGAGCCAAGGTTGCCTACCCCTGGGTTAAGACATTCAGAAGTCCTGAATGGTCCCTGTGGGTTTTCTGAGCCACAGATGAATCCTTGGTCCGTCTCACAACGGTTGCTAACGAATGTCCCACCGAGCAGCAAGTTTTCCTAACCTTTTTTCGTTTCCTCAGGATGTCATGGCGTACAGCAAATTTAACGTGTTCCACTGGCACATTGTGGACGACCCGTCGTTCCCATTTGAAAGCATGGTGTTCCCAGATCTCAGCCTGAAGGTGAGCAGTCCCATCTCTCACTGAGTCTCTGCCATTTAGTCGGCAATGGGACTTGAGGGAATTTCCGCAGAGCTTTGAAGCCCCCGTCCCTCTCTTTGACGTGACAGCAGTGGGTGAAAAAGAGCATCTTGGCTGAAATGGGGGATGTCTTCACTCTGCAGCGTTCTTCTCCCAATGGAAGCTGAAGAGGGTTTTCTTAGGCCCTCTGGATTTTGGTTTTCAAGTCTCCATGCTGCTTTCTAGGCGTGTGAGATAACGCTGATGCGGCATGCAAGCAGTATTTGACCTTATTTTCTAGAAAAGATTTCTAGATCAAGGGAAGCAGGTGGCATAGACTTACGAATTTCTCACCCTCTGTCGCATGCTAGCTGAAAGAGCCTGGGTTGATTTGAGGGCCAGCAAGATTTATAATCTTTGATCAGAGTGAGATCTCAGCCAGCAGCAGCTCTTGAATGATAATAATAAAGTTGGAAGGGACCTTGGAGGTCATCTAGTCCAACCCCCTGCTCAGGTATAGGGATACCATTTCAGGCAAGTGGCTGTCCAGTCTCTTCTTAAAAACTTCCAGTGTTGGAGCATTCACCACTTCTGGAGGCAGGTTGTTCCACTGATTAATTGTTCTAACTGTCAGGAAGTTTCTCCTTAGTTCTAGGTTGCTTCTCTCCTTGACTAGTTTCCATTCGTTGCTTCTTGTCTGGCCTTCTGGTGCTTTGGTGAAGAGCTTGACTCCCTCTTCTTTGGGGCAGCCCCTGAGATATTGGAACCCTGCTATCATGTCACCCCTCGTCCTTCTCTTCATCAGACTAGACATTCTTTGAGAGCCACAGTTCTTCCCTCGAAATAAGATTTGAAGGCAGTAGCTCCTTCACTCCACCTTGACCTACCATTCAATTGAACCTTTGAGATATATGTGTGTGTGTGTGTGTGTGTGTGTGTGTGTGTGTATGTATGTATATACATATATACATACATATACATATACATACATATACACATACACACACACACACACACACACACACACATATTTGGACGCGGTGGCTCAGTGGGTTAGGATGCTGAGCTTGTCGATCAGAAGGTCGGCAGTTTGGCGGGACGAATCCCAAGTGCCGCGTAGCAGAGTGAGCGCCTGTTACTCGTCCCAGCTTCTGCCAACCTAGCAGTTCGAAAGCACGTAAAAATGCAAGTAGAAAAATAGGGACCACTACGGTGGGAAGGTAACAGCGTTCTGTGCGCCTTTGGCGTCTAGTCATGCCGGCCACATGACCACGGAGACGTCCTCGGACAAGTGCTGGCTCTTCGGCTTTGAAACGGAGATGAGCACCGGCCCCTAGAGTCGGAAACGACTAGCACGCGTGTGCGGGGGAACCTTTACCTTTATTTATATATTTATATTTAGGGATCCTATAACTCAGCCACTCACGTATACACTGCTAGAGATGTGAAGATGGTGATTGAATATGCCCGGTTGCGTGGGATTCGAGTCATTCCAGAATTTGACACTCCTGGACACACACTCTCTTGGGGACCAGGTAAGAAGTCTCTTGCGATGAGAAAACACGATCTCGGATTTCTTTGAACATGCATTGGTGCTAAGTTAGAATCTGAACAGACACGTGTATAACTTGAAAAGCGGTGTTGAAATTGCTCACCAGGAGGGAATATTCAAGGCCTATAAAACAAGATTGTTGCCTGCATTTTTGGTTGAAAAAAGAGGGAGAGGGCAAAGCTGGGTATTATTTAAATATGGCCATCTGGATTAGCCATTTCCAACCTTCGAAATGAGCTGGGTTGAAAATACCCTGAGAAGTTGTTAGGCTAAAGCAGTGTTCCTGAACCTTGGCCATTTTAAGATGCATGGACTTTTAACTCCCAGAATTCCCCAGTCAGTGTGGCAGTAATGGGCAATTCTGGGAGTTGAAGTGCACATACCTGAAAGTTCACAAGATTGAGAAACACCGCCATAGACTAACACGTCTCTTTTCCTATAATATCTAATTGCACTTCGTGGTTGTGTGGATGTTCTGTTTGTTTATTCCCTTTTCCTTCCTTCCTTCCTTCCTTCCTTCCTTCCTTCCTTCCTTCCTTCCTTCCTTCCTTCCTTCCTTCCTTCCTCCTTTCCTTCCTTCTCCCAGGTGTCCCAGGCTTGTTGACTCCATGTTACACATCCACAAAACCCATTGGGACCTACGGGCCGGTCAACCCCATTCTTAACTCCACCTACCAATTCATGGCTTCGTTTTTTGCTGAAGTTAGTGCCATCTTCCCAGATTTCTACCTTCACCTGGGAGGAGATGAGGTGGATTTTACCTGCTGGTGGGTTTGTTTTTTCTCTTGGGGAATCTGGAAGGGGAAGGATGGAGAGAAGGCGAATATATGGAGGGGTGAAGGGAAGAGTGTAATGGCGATGAGATGGTGGATGACCTCTTGGGAGGGAACCAGCAAAGATTGATGGTCATAAACCATACATTAAAAACCTCCCCTGTTCACACCTATTGTGGCACTAAGATAGATCCTGATGTAAAAATAAGAACATGCTCCATGCAAGGATCTAGGTGTCCATGCTTCAGAGGAAGCTTCGTGTGTCAACAACTTACTTAGGTATATTCATCTGTAGCCCTAACCGCCTGGTGGCAAATTTCACTCCGTTGAATCATTGGAGTCAGGATGAACACAGCTCAGTTAAGAGACCATAGGAGTGGTGATGTGAATGTGTATTAGAGACCTGCTAGGTTCATTTTAAAAAGGGACGTGGTGGCTCAGTGGGTTAGGACGCTGAGCTTGTCGATCAGAAGGTTGGCAGTTTGGCGGGTCGAATCCCGAGTGCCGCGTAGCAGAGTGAGCGTGTTACTCGTCCCAGCTTCTGCCAACCTAGCAGTTCGAAAGCACGCAAAAATGCAAGTAGAAAAATAGGGACCGCTACGGTGGGAAGGTAACAGCGTTCCGTGCGCCTTTGGCGTCTAGTCATGCCGGCCACATGACCACGGAGACATCCTCGGACAAGCGCTGGCTCTTCGGCTTTGAAATGGAGATGAGCACTGGCCCCTAGAGTCGGAAACGACTAGCACGCATGTGCGGGGGAACCTTTACCTTTAGGTTCATTTTGGACCAAGGCCTCATTTGTCCTAGCGTTGATTTACTTAAGTAACCTTGGTTCTATCTTTGGCTGGCCTAAGTAACCTTGGTTCATTGAGTAAGCCACCATCGGCGGTAGTCACACAGCATTCTGTGTCACAAATCACAGGGGCTGAGTTCAAAAACTATGTTAAATTGTATCCTGAGGGTTGGAATCACGAGCAGACCAAATATTAGCGCGATCGATCCTGCTTTCATGTAGCTCAAGGGTGTCCAACCTTGGCTACTTTTAAAACTTCTGGACTTCAGCTCCCAGAATTCCCCAGCCATCCCTGCACCCTCTGGGAGCTGAAGTCCAAAAGTCTTGAAAGGGGACAAGGTTAGCCACTGCCCCTCTGGGACAGCTGGTGTCTTTATTAAGCGTGAGGATGCTTCTATTTTTATTCGGGATGGCCTACCAAAGAGTCCCTTGAAGCAGCAGACTTTGGAAAACTTGAGGATCCAACTTTGATCCAGCTCTTCTGTTTTCACACAGGAAGTCCAACCCAGACATCCAAGCGTTCATGCAGAAAATGCAATTTGGCCAAGACTATGCCAAATTAGAATCCTTCTACATTCAAAGGTAAAGTGATCTTTCCTCTCCATTGCTAAGTATTTGCTTAGGGCAAGGAAATAGGGCCATTCTCGCTCCCACAGGCCCTCCCCCAAAGGTTGTGCCCCACTTCCCATCCCTCTCAGCCAAGCCAAGGTGCAGATCCTGTTAAGTTCTCCAGACACAGCTTCTAGCTAGACCAGGGTAAGAATTGTGCTGGGAGGCTGTCTCGGTTCAGCTTCCTGTTTTTTCTTGTTTCTCTTGTCTTTTGGCCTCAAGTTGAACTCCCATCCCATGTCAGGAGACACTCCTGACTTCCTCGAGAGTTGCCAAATGAAGGCAGGGATTTTTTATTTATTTTTTAAAAAAAGAAGGGTTTGATGCAAGGAAATTGAAACACGGGCTTATGAGTCGTTTTCTCCATCACTTGGTTCTTCTCTTTGCTCCAGGCTGCTGGATATAGTCTCCTCTTACAAGAAAGGTTACATGGTGTGGCAAGAAGTGTTTGATAATGGTGTGAAGGTAAGGATTGTGCTAGGAGCGCTCAAGATGCCCTGCAGTAGGCCTTTAGGGTGCTTCTCTTCTCTCCCTCCCCGAATTGCTTCCTGCCTGTTAAAGTGGAAATGTATGGTTCTCGAATGATGACCACAGTTGCCACTGGACTTTGGGGCGTAAACTGCTGTCATGTTGAGGCACCACGTCACCAGACCAAATTGACTGTTTTTACGAGGGATGTTAAGCGAATCACGCATTTATAAGTCAAATTAGGCATTGGACGTTTGGCTGAAAAAAGTCTCAAATTGTGGTTTCGGGATGCTGCAGCCAATCATAAATGCGAACCAGTTGCTAGGTGTCCAAAATAGGGTCATTGAACCTCAGGTGTGTGTGTGGGGTGTGTGTGTGTGAGCATGCAACATTTTACAATGCCTGGAAGCGCTTTACCACAAAGCACCTTTTCCGGGGCTGTCTTAAATCCAAACCATCATGAAATGACTGGTCATACGCCAAGGACTTACTCGTCCACCTGGGTCTGTTCGTGGGTATCTCCCTCCTTTTCTGCTCAGCCTAGCAACCGCTTGAGATGGGTTAAACTCAGAGAGAGGGAAAGCCAGTAAGTCACCCCCGTGGTGTATGTGGTCAGTTGATATTTTGCCAGGTGCAAAAGAATCGGGACTGCACGTTAAGTTGCAACACAGAAGATTTATGCAAACCAGCACCCAAGAATCTGTCAACAAATGGTCAGCACTAAATTGGCACTTAGATAAGGGTCAACAGAATTCACAGGTAGGCTGGACTTAGGTCGTTTGTGGCAATGTAAGGATTCTAAGCTGATGGCTCTTTTAACTCCACCTTCCAGCTCAGCCTATTTTTCTCCTACGGTACCCCTCCCAGGAATGTCAATATTGGAGCCCACATATCCTTTGCTATGCACATGCACCTCCTGTAGGTGCCTCTTCCTGGACCTCGGTCCCTGATCCATTCTCTGTTTTGCCCAGGTGAACCCTGATACAGTCATACACGTGTGGAAACAAAACCCCGTCACCTTTCAAGAGGAGATGTCTCGTGTCACGCAGGCTGGTTTCCGGACCCTGCTGTCCTCCCCTTGGTACTTGAACGTCATCTCTTACGGGCAGGATTGGTTGACGGCATATCGGGTGGAGCCTCTGGCCTTCAAAGGTGAGTTTTTGCCCCGTGTGGCCCTATCAACATATAGTACAATAGTAAGAATAATGCACGTAGGGAGCCAGTTTGGTCTAGTGGTTAAGGCGCCAGGCTAGAAAGTAGGAGACTCCGAGTTCTAGTCCTGCCTTAGGCATGATATCTAGCCAGGTAAATTTGGGCCATTCACCAGGTGATGGTGAGTTGTAGTCCTTCATTAGGCGTGAAAGCCAGCTGCGTGACTTTGGGCCAATCACCAGGAGACAGAGAGTTCTAGTCCTGCCTTAGGCATGAAATCCAGCTGGGTAAATTTGGGCCAGTCACTAGGAGACTGTGAGTTCTAGTCCCCCCTTAGGCGTGAAAGTCAGCTGGGTGATTTTGGGCCAATCACCAGGAGACAGAGAGTTCTAGTCCTGCCTTAGGCATGAAATCCAGCTAGGTAAATTTGGGCCAGTCACTAGGAGACTGTGAGTTCTAGTCCCTCCTTAGGCATGAAAGCCAGCTGGGTGACTTTGGGCCAATCACCAGGAGACAGTGAGTTCTAGTCGTGCCTTAGGTATGAAATCCAACTAGGTAAATTTGGGCCAATCACCAGGAGACGATGAGTTCTAGTTCTGCCTTAGGAATGAAAACCAATGGGGTGACTTTGTGCCAGTCCCTCTCTCTCAGCTCAGTCTATCTCACAGGTTTCTTTGGGTTGGGGGGGGAGAGAAGAGGAAGGTGTGTTGGTTATGTTTGCCACCTTGAGCTATTTGTAAAATTAATACAAGTTGGATAGGATATAAAGTAAGTACATTCTTGTCCAACAGGCAGCGCAGAACAAAAAAAGCTGGTTATTGGTGGAGAAGCCTGTATGTGGGGCGAATATGTGGATGCAACAAATTTAACCCCAAGACTGTGGTAAGAGACTGGGTCTACTATAGAGAGCGTCCTCTCGTATGGTATTGTGGTTTGGTATGCTGGTCTGACAGCCGCGGTTAGGAAAGTATTACAGAGGGTGGTGAGCACAGCACAAGACATCGTGGGCTGTCCCCTGACATCACTGGATGACATTGCCAGGGGTCGCTGCCTTGGAAGAGTGAGGAAAATTCTCAGGGACGACTCACACCCTGGACAGTATTTCTTTACTCTCCTACCATCCGGTAGGAAATATAGGAGTATAGCTAGCCGCACCAACAGGCTGAAGAACAGCTTTTATCCGTGGGCTGTTAGGCTTTTGAACGAGAAATAACTTGAGTGAATTTTATGCAGAATTGACTTGGGAGGCCGGTGTGTGGTGTAGTTGGTTCACATGGTATAGTAAGATGGAGGGTTTGTTGTCACTGTATGTTAGCACAAAGGGAGGCTCAGCTAATCTCAATGTATACATAGTTGTACTTTGACAATAAAGATTCATTCATTCGTGTTTGCCTTGCTAAGCTGCACGTTGTCTTGGGAAAGTGCCAGTCCCCTTCGAGGTAGACTAGACTAAAAAAACCAAAATGACGAATTCTGCTACGACTTTCATTACTGAGCCACAGCGACAGAATCTGGCAAAGCCAAAGACTTCTTCCCCTCTCCTTCCTTTTCTCTTCAGAGGAACCCGGGCAGGTTTCCTTGAGACGCTTTCTCAAGTTACATTTCCGGCGCCAGACTCAATTTCCCTTACCTGACTTTTTCTGTGAGTTGGGCCTCTTCCTCCTGCTTCTCAAGATTTTTTTTTTTTTTTTTTTACAGCCCGTGACCGATTGCAAACGAATCCAGTTGTGCAAAAAATAAAAATAAAAAATGTTTCTGTAGAAACGTTAGCCTGCCTCCCGCCACAAGCTCAGTGCGTTCCTCTTCCGTTCTTCTGATGCTCACAGGTGTCAGCTGGAGATGGAAACATGTTTAGTGGCTTGGCGCAGGAACTCAAATACGACTATCCTATAGTAGCTTTTGGTCCCAGGATGTCTGCAGGAAGGGTAGGCAACTAAAAGGGCAACTATGGCCCTCTTGGCGTCTGCATGCAAATAATTCACATTATGCCCTAGTCTGCTTCCTTTGTGCAACCACACCATGACCCTTGGACCATCGTATTGACGTCCTCTGGCTTTTCCTGGACATCGGCATGCCGATTGTTGATTTAGCGGTAATACAATTGGATGTTGCAAACAAACAGCGTTACTTGTAATTGAATTCTAACCTTTGTTATGGGAACAGATATGTAGAACGGAACAGAACAGAACAGAACAATAGAACAGAAGAATAGAATAGAATAGAATAGAATAGAATAGAATAGAATAGAATAGAATAGAATAGAATAGAATAGAATAGAATAGAATAGAATAACAGAGCTGGAAGGGACCTTGGAGGTCATCTAGTCCAACCCCCTGCTCAGGCAGGAAACCCTATACCATATCAGACTAATGGCTGTTGGCAGTCTCTTCTTAAAAACTTCCAGGGTTGGAACATTCACCATTTCTGGAGGCAGGTTGTTCCACTGGTTAATTGTCCTCACTGTCAGGAAGTTTCTCCTTAGTTCTAGGTTGCTTCTCTCCCTGATTAGTTTCCATCCGTTGCTTCTTGTCCTGCCTTCAGGGTTTTGGAGAATAGCTTGACTCCCTCTTCTTTGGGGCAGCCCCTGAGATATTGGAACGCTGCTATCATGTCACCCCCCTCGTCCTTCTCTTCATTAAAGTACTAGACATACCCAATTCCAGCAGCCGTTCCTTATATGTTTTAGCCTCCGGTCCCCTGATCATCTTCGTTGCTCTTCTCTGTAGTCTTTCCAGAGTTTCAACATTAATTTGTGAGCCATTAATTTGTGAGCTGTCTATGAAGGCTTTGTGTTCAGTTAAAGTAGCCTACAAACTCTCCAAATTGAGCAAAACCTCTGTATCTCCTCCAGGCCCAGAGCTGGGGCTGTTGCTGAGCGTTTGTGGAGCAACGAGACAGTTCGAAACCAGCAAGACGCTTATGCCCGCTTGTCACATTTCCGATGCACCTTGCTCAGGTAACGCCCTTCTTCCTCCTCTGTCTCCAAGCTCTACTGGGCCACATAAATCATTGCGATGGTTGTAATTTATTCCAGCATCTCATCGCCCATGACTGGACACAGGTAGTCCTGAACTTACATCCACAACGGCGCCCCAAATTTTGTTTGCGAAGCAAGACATTTGGGAAGTGGATTTTGCTCCATTTTGTGACCTTTCTTGCCACGCTTGTTAAGTGAACCACCCCATTGTGAAGTGAGTCACACGGTTGTCAGGCGCATCTGGCTTCCCCATTGATTTTGCTTGTTAGAAAGTCGCAAAAGGGGAATCGTGTGACACACACACACACACACACACACACACACACACACGGGACACTGCAACCGTCATAAATACGAGTCAGTTGCCAAGTGTCCGAATTTTGATCACGCAACCGTGCGGATGCTGCAACGGTGGTAAGTGTGAAAAACGGTCCTAAGTCACTTTTTTTCCCCGTTGTAACTTTGTAACTTCCGTTGTAACTTTGAACGGTCGCTAAATCAAAGTCCAGGAGTTCCTGTACTTCTGAAAAATTCATCTTTCTTGGCTGATGCCATGTATCAGTTGTCCTCTGTTCCATTTTGCTGCTGTACCAAAGACACTTGCTAATCTAGCAACGGATGTCATCCTTCCCCAATCTAGAAACCGCTTAAATATAAAGTGTTGGTTGAAAATTATAGGGGTTTTTCAGACCTGAGTTACACCATCTTTTTCTAGCTAAGATCTGCAGTTGGGTTCAGCTAGCACCCCACAGGTCAGACTCCCCAAATTAATGGGCAGAATCGGGAGAGGAAGTAAATTTTCCCAGTTATTGTTCATGTAAGTTTAAATAAACTGAAATAGGGATGACCTAATTATTCTCCAGCAGTTTGGCCCTTCAGTTGCTTTAACAATACAGTTGGGTTATCGTTCTGGCAAAACAGGTGGATAAATCTGTCACTCTGTCTCTGCTTTTAAAAGCTGCTAAACTCTTCCCTCAACAATATCTTCTAACAATACTTTTTTTTTTCCCCAGGCGAGGTATCCAGGCTGAACCCCTTTTTACAGGATATTGTGAATATGATGCACTTTGATTTTACAATCACCTCGTTCTTCCCCCCCTCCCCCCAAATATCTGTACTCTTAATATGTGCAGGGAGAATCTTTTTTAAAAAACAAAACAAAACAAATATTTCAATAAATCACTTCCCTATTATTTGAAACCTTTTTTTAGAAGAAGAATATGTATGTTTGTGTGTATATATGTACAGTATATATATATATATATATATATATATATATATATATATATACATACGCATACATAAATACATGTGTATGTATATACGTGTGTATATATAGTTATGTGTGTGTGTGTTTGTATGTGTGTGTGTGATATATATGTATGTATTATGTATGTATTAGTATGTATGTATGAATTAAATAAATTTGGATTGCTGACAAAGAATTAAAGGGAGACTGATATAGCTATTTCAAGCTTCTTTGCTCTCATCAGTCATCCACACCCTTCTGAGATTTGAACCTGGGCTGCTTTGCATGTTAGGCAGTTGTTTTAACCTCTAGGCCACAGGCTCTTTCTCACTTTGTCAGCTGCAATAGGGAGGGAAGAGACGAGGGGAGGAGATATGTCTTGAGTGTTTTGAGCACTCGCCCATATTTGGGTCGACAAGGTGCTCAAAACACTCAAGACATATATATATATATAATATATATATATATATATATATATATATATATATATATATATATATATATATATATATATATATATATACACACACACACACACATACACATCACATCTTATGTAATAAAAAGAACATCTGAGGGGGATGCAAAGCTTAGGTTTTCCTAAAGCTGCTGTTTGCCGAAATCCAAAGGGGGGGGCAGAAACATTCTTCTAAAGAAACGTAAACATTGGAAAGAATCTCCAGGTAAGAGCTGGATCTGTTTAGCAGCCATGGGATTGTTAGACACAAAGAATCAGGACCCTTTGTAAGGTCGCAGCATATATGATTTATTGACGCTTCTACACAAGACTCTGGTCAACTAATAGCGCTAAATTGACACTAGATAAGGGTCAACAGAATTCAAGGGGTGTGTGTGGTGGACTTGGATTGTGGCAATGTGTGGATGCTAAGCTGACGACACCTTTAACTCCACCTTCCAGCCCAGCCTGTTCTTCTCCTACAGTATTCCTCCCAGTAACCATTGGGCATTGGAGCAACGCAATGACTCACAGCTGATGACACATTTTAACTCCTCTCAGCTCTGCCTACCCTTTTCTATGGGAATAATGAGAGAGAGCTTGGCAGGCGTGGGAGAACGAGAACGAAGCGAGGTCTTGGGGGGCTATTTTCTCAACCCAATGATCTATTATGGCGATGGCAAACCTTTTAAGCTCAGTGTGTCAAAAATTGGGAAAATGCCTTTCTTTTTATTATTCTGCTGGCATGAATACATGTACACATACATACACGCACAAAAGAGAAACAATTCGTTGTATGTTTATTTTTTTAAAAAAAATCAGCCCACGTTTGTGATTCCCCAGGATTTGCCTTCAGAGGTAGTTTCTTTTCTGTCGATGGGACCCCCACAGCCCACCTGAAGCTGCTGCTGTGGGTCTCACGAGGTCGTTGTGGGTTGCTCTTGAAGCAGCTTCGGAGAAGGTTTTCCCGCCACTTCTGTGTCCTGAGAATACCGTACAAAAGCCGAGCCCATCCTTGGGTGATTTTTCGGAAGCTCCGGAGGCCATGCAACTCTCGTGCGACTTCCAGAAAATCTGGGGCATATCACGGGACCACATCTAGACCTAGACCACATCACCACCAGATGGATCTGTTGTTGTTAGTTGCGAAGTCGTGTCCGACCCATCGCGACCCCATGGACAACGTTCCTCCAGGCCTTCCTGAGCTCTACCACCTTCTGGAGTCCATTTAAGCTCACGCCTACTGCTTCAGTGACTCCATCCAGCCACCTCATTCTCTGTCGTCCCCTTCTTCTCTTGCCCTCCATCTTTCCCAGCATGAGGCTCTTCTCCAGTGAGTCCTTCCTTCTCGTTAGGTCACCAGAGTATTTGAGTTTCAACTTCAGGATCTGGCCTTCTAAAGAGCAGTCATGGATCTGTAGCTGGCTGACAAACCATACTCAATGAGTAGTCCTCAATGGCACTATATCCACATGGAGAGAAGTAAAGCAGTGGGATACCACAAGGCTCCATCTTAGGCCCAGTAGTCTTCAATATCTCCATAGACAAGGGAATTGAAGGGGAACTCATCAAATTTGCAGATGACACCAAACTGGCAGGAATAGCCAATGCCCCCAGAAGACAAACTCGGGATCGGGAAAGATCTTGACAAACTTGAACAATGGGCCCTATCCAAGAAAAATGAGCTTCAATGTGGAGAAAATCTGTGGGGTGAATTAGGAAAGTCTGGACTTGGGGTTTGTTTGTTTTCTTTTGTTTTGGCCATCAAGCTTAATGATCTGACTTGGTTTGGGTCACTTCTTTATAGCCAAATCTACTTTGCAGGACCATGGCGAGGTCCCTCGTGCAGGGATTCTCCTCTGCTTTGTTAAAGGAAAGGAGAAATGAGCACCTTGGGGTCAAATGGACAAAACTTTTGAAATCGTCTCAAGATTACGGCAGCCGTCAGGTCAGATTGAACGAAAACTCCCCAATATTCTTCCTCTTTGGCCACTTGGGAGTTTGAAGTCTAGCAGCGTTTGGGGATTTGCAGGAGGCCACCCTTGCAAAACCCTCAAGTTGCATCACTTTTGTTATTTTTTTTTTTGCAGGGTTTCTAAGCCTCCTCCTGCAAAAACTGGGCCAGTTTGCTGGCTTCCTGCTGCAAGATCTCGTAAGCTAGTTTGGATAATGCTGCATTTCTGGCCCTGCCCTGCCATCTCTCCCTCTCCCTCCCTCCCTCTCCCTCTCTCTCTCTCTCTCTCTCCTTCTCTCTCTCCCTCTCTCTCTCTTTTACCCGCTGGCATTTCTACCAAAACAAACACACCGCCAAGGAGACTCACTCTTCCTCTCGCCTACTCCGCCGTTACTTCTAGCAGTTCTGCCAGTGGCTGGCATTTGGCGTGCAATGCCAGCAGGTGGCAGTGCTAGTCAAGGGGATTAAAAGCCCCCCCCCCTCCCCTTTCCCCTCTTTTCTTCCCTTTTCCTCCCCTTTGGAGGGAAAATTTCTGAGTTCCTAGGATGGCAGAAGGAGTAGAGTAATTACTATGCACTGCTATTCTTTTCAACAATCGCTGTCGCTTTGCTTGGCAGTGCAAATTGTTACCTTTTGCGTGAGCCTTTGTTCCGATAAAAGAACAGGGTGGGGGACTTTGACAAACACATACACACATACATACACACACACACACACAGAGAGAGAGAGAGAGAGAGAGAGAGAGAGAGAGACTTTGCTCCAGGATTGTATTACACAATTTGCAGGTTGAGAGATGCAGAAAGGGAATTTACAGTGTGGGGCTAAACTCTCTCTGCAAGATAAACTCTGTAAACATTTGAACAAAGGTTAAAATTCTTTAGCCCACCAGCCTTGGAATGATCATGAGAGGCACAGGGAGAATGAAGGGAGTTCCCCGTTAGGGAAGTTTTTATTTCTATTCCTCACAAATCTGAGATTCAGGGTCAGAGAGAGCCATTTCCCCCTAATTTCGGCCACAAGTCTTAATAGCAGACTCTTCCCCACCCCTGCACAGTGGATGTCAGGCTTTACGAGACAATGCTGGAAAAGAGCCTGTTGCTTCCTTCCTTTTTGGAAATCATTTGCAGATCAAAGCCATCTCCCTCCCTGCCGAGAGAATAAACCACTTTTGTTCCACTCTCTAGATGTTGGTTTTCGGCATCTCTCTTGGGGAGGGTGTGGGGGAGTGGCATGTGGGCTTCAACCTTGCGGGCACGGTTGCCAAGTCTCCCTGGTTGGGCATTATCTCATCCACTCAAAGTAGTGGTTGCTGATCCCCAAGAGCGGGGAACGGGCGAAGGAAAGGTGAAGTTGGTCTCCTAGCAACTGTTTGCCCATTGGAGTAGCGGGGTCTCTCCTGGTTGCTAGGACGGTTGCCGGGATACAGCTATTGCTCAGCTGGGGTGGGTTGCCAGGAAAGAGAAGATGGAGGAAGAGGAGGAGGCTGGACAGGTTAGGCTGGGGGTGCATCAGGCCCTCTGAGGGAAGTGAGGCCATTTGTCCTCAGCTACACCAAGTAACCTCAAGGTAATTGGTTTGGAAACCCTGGCACAGTTCACACGTGCAATCAAACTAGGGAATTTGCTAGTCCCAAAATGGACTGAATTAACTGCCAGATCCATAAACTAAGCCAACTTGGAAGGTAAAGCAGCGTAATGAGCCCCCAACCATTTTTCAACCAAGATTGTTAGTCAGATCTAGCCAGAATGTGCCATCAAGGCTTCTCCCGTAGTGTGATGGACCAACTTAGCTACTGTGATGTGTAAAACCACATAGGATGGTTTGGCGTACTGCAAACATTTGATCGCTTACGGCACTAATAATTATTAGCTAATATTTCTGCAATGTCTGTTATTCACTCTAACGTTAGACTAACTCTAATGATTTATTTCGATAGGTAGTAGGAATGTCCATCAAGGAGAACTCTTAATTTTCTCTGCGTCCTCCTCCCTCCAACATCACCTCTCTCTAAATCTTTCTGCTTTGACCATTTCAAGACTGTTCTGTTGATGAGCACCTGTCTAATGCTGTGGACAAGACACATCAAATGTATTGATGGGTCAATCAATCCATCATGCTCTTTTCTAGCTATATAAGCACTTGGGTTGTTCAGATATGATGACATTTTTTTTCTTCATTGAAGAAATGTAACCTAGCAAGCGAATCCTTCGTATCGGTCTTTGCAATTCCAGACGTAGACCATGGAACCCACAACTCTGGGAAGCAAGCTGTTCCATTGATTAATTGTTCTCATTGTCAGAGAATTTCTCCAAGGAGAATACTAGTAGCTCAAGGTTGAAATGAAGGTCCTTGGTGCTCTCTGAGCTTGGTTGTTTTCAAGCAGATGTTTCTTCACCCAAACTAGATAGGAGGAGCAGCATTGATGATGTTACCTAGTTTGGATAATGAAACATCTGGAAGAAAACAACCAAGCTTACTTGTAGGCTGAATCTCTCTTTAACAAGCCTCCCTCCGTTACTCCTTGTCCTGCTCTCGATTGCTTTGGAGAATAAGTCAGTCCCCTCTTCTCTGGGACAGCCCCTCAAGTACTAGAAGACAGTTATCATATCCCCACCAATCCTTCTCTTCAATAAGCTAGACCAGGGCTAGGCAACCTTGGCTCTTTTATGACTGGTGGACTTCAACTCCCAGAATTCCTGAGCCAGCCACGCTGGGGGGAAAGAGAGAGGTTTCCAAGCTGAGCTGTGCTGGCTCAGGAATTTGGGGAGTTGAAGTCCACGAGTCATAAAAGAGCCAGGATTGCCTAGCCCTGAGCTAGATATACTTCTCAACTTCTCCAGCTCCCTCAAATGTTCATCATACGATTTAGCCTCCAGACCCTTTATCACATTTGTTGCTTTCCTCTGCCTGCTTTCCAGGAACATCTCAACATATTTTTTCTATCACGGTGACTAGAACTGGATGGAGTATTCCAAAGGCGGCCTTGCCAGTGCAGTATACGGCGGTACTATCACTTTTTGTGATCTTGATGCTGGCTCTCTGTTGATGCAGCCCAGGAACCTTTGACGGTCTCCTTTTGCTGAAAAATTAATGGCCAGGACTGAGTTTATCTACTGTACCAAATCATGATTCGGTCAGGATTTAGTGTGAGTGCAGTCTTTAGAGTCATCTTGAAACATTTTGCAAGCTTCAAATGACCTAAAGGGTCAGACGGGAGACAGATCTTGGAGACAATCCATGTGGTCGCTAAGAATTGACACCCATCCGATGGAACATAATCAATGAAGCCCTGAAAAATTCACTTCCGCGTGCTTGCTTGCAGTGCGTTTCATTCCTTTCTTCCTTCGCATGTTATTTATTTATTTATTAAATTTATTTCTCAACCGTGTCACCAGGAGGTGATCCAAGGACTGATAGCATGCAGACGCACATAGTTTTATTAATATTGTTATTTATACGTCTTGCACTTTTAATGCTTTTATCATACTGTTCTTTGCACCGTGTTTGGCTTCAAAGACTGCCTGCAGCCTCTGGTGACAAGTCTAATAAATAAATAAACCCTCAGAAAAATTTGCAGTGGGGGTGGGGGGGAGGTAAAGTGCGGGAAAAAAAGACACCTTAAAAAGCAAAAGGCATCAGCCGTCTTTCTCTCTTGCATGTACGTTTGATTTCATTTTATTTAATTTATCCAACTGATACCGCCACCCATCTCATATAAACATATAAAATGCATACCAACATGTAAACAAGACAATAGGAATAAGTGTTTAAAAGGCCACAGTGTACAATGGCAGCAAACGAGGAAATGCAACGCACCATCAAAGAGCAATCTGAGCAGCTAACCACTCAGCCCTCGTGCTTAGAAATGCATTCAATTCTTTCCCAAAAGCTGGTAAACACAGGACCATTAAATTTGGGAGAGGGAGAGGGAGAAGATGGTTCTTCCCCCCCACCCACTCAAAACAAATCCTATCAGAGCAACAGGCTGCTTTAAAAGCCACCTCAACATCCGGCTTGGGAAGACTCTAACTCAGAGTTTCTCAATCTCAGCAACTTTAAGAAGTCTGGACTTCAGTTCCCAGAATTCCCTAGCCGGTGTGCTAGCTGAGGAATTCTGGGAATTGAAGTCCCCGCCTCTTAAAGAAACAGCACTCTAAATAAAACTCTTTGTGGGGACTTGCTACATTCCTGCAAAGGAGGGGCTTTCGGACGCCAAGTTGATTTAGGATTTGAACTTTCGGCTGCCGATTCTCTTCTCTAGGGGAGGGAGGGGGGAAATCTCCCTGGGCTTCTACCTCAGTGGCACCTGCCCATGAAGGTATTCCATTGGCAAGACAGCAGGTGCAGGAATCCAATAGATAAATAATAACCCCCCACCCCGACCCCCCCCCCCCCCACTCTGCTGCAGAGATCAAAAGAACAGTGGGTTTTTAATGAAGCCAGCCTGGAGAAAGAGAGGCAATAAGAGGGGCAGAGCGGACGTCCAGGATCAATACCTACAATCCAATTCATTAGCTGGCTTTTAAAAGACACAGTCGACCTGTCGATAGCCCTGTATTCATCCAAAGCCCATTAGCTCCGAACGGATAGCTGTTTTCCTGGGGGCTGACAGGCAGAGATTGGATTCTTCTTCTTCTTCTTCTTCTTCTTCTTCTTCTTCTTCTTCTTCTTCTTCTTCTTCTTCTTCTTCTTCTTCTTCTTCTTCTTCTTCTTCTTCTTCTTCTTCTTCTTCCTCCTCCTCCTCCTCCTCCTCCTCCTCCTCCTCCTCCTCCTTCTCCTTCTTCTTTCTTCTTTCTCCTCCTTCTCCTTCTTTTTTCTTCTTCTTCTTCTTTCTTCTTCTTCTCCTTCTCCTTCTCCTTCTTTCTCCTTCTCCTTCTTCCTTCCTCCTCCTCCTCCTCCTCCTCCTCCTTTAAAAAAAACTTTTTTGAAAAGGGGCAAAGGGCCCCCGGGATAGATGTTTGAGGCCAGGGAGAAATTGTCCTCCCAACAAAAAATCTTTGGGGCAAATGGGGAAACTCCCCTTCTTGAAGTGCCTGAATATCTGGAAGAGGATATTTGTAGCTCCGGCTTGAACTGTGGGTTCCTTGCTGCTCTCCGAACTTGGTTGCTTTCTTGCAGATGTTTCATGATCCAACTTGGCAATGTCATCAGCGCTAGAAGGGAGTGGGGTTTGTGGACAGGAGGAGGAGGAGGGGGAAGAGGAGGAGGAATGAAGGGGAGAAGGAGGACTGTGGAGTTCTTGGTGGTCTCTGAGCTTGGTTGTTTTCTTGCAGATGTTTCATGATTCAACTAGGGAACGAAGTCTTAGCACTGATGATGTTCCATAGTTGGTTAATGAAACATCGCATCTGGAGAGGGCCCAGCACAGATCCGTGAGAAGGATTACCTGTCCATAGGACACAGAACCTCAAGCAAACCCTGAGACTGGATTGGCACAGACCATTGGGCTAAAAGACAGGTGCCAGTTTGCATGTCAGGGAGCGCCTTGTGAATGCAGCATCAGAAGAACAGCCCTGACGGTCCTCCAGATGTGTTGGCACAAAGATTGCCCAACAGCCCAGGGATCTGCAAAATGTATCTGCGTGTCTTTCTCCTCTGCAGATGGGCAGTTCTGCAACCCCATAGTCCTGCCCACCCATCCCCTCTCCGCCAGCCTGGAGGAGCCAAGAGGATGATAAAAATGATAATCCCTCCAGTCCCTTTATCCAAATCCAAGCATCTTGTTCTGCTGATTGACACCCGATTGGCAGCCAACTGGCTCCCGTCGGTACGTTTCACAGCAATGCCGATTCCCCGGCTCACAAGGACTGCTATTAACAGCACTATTGATTTGGCTGCAGTTCAGGCGTAATTGAAAACTCATCAGGAAAGGGGGCCAAATGTTGCCCTTTGCCTACCACAAAACCAAGTTTAAAACAGGGCAACGGGGAAGCTTTGTAATATCCCGGGGTTGTATCGAACAGCTTGGGAAAAACAGGGACAGGCAGCGACTAGGGCAGGTCACCAAGCTTTCGTTTTACCCCAGTTGTTTTGTTTTGTTTTTAAATTGAATTGAATTGAATACTTTATTGATTATTAATTAGACACACAAGGAATCTGCCTCCAGAACAACAGAGGTGGAAGGGACCTTGGAGGTCTTCTAGTCCAACCCCTACCCATGGCAGGAGATCCGATATCAGTGGTGGCGAACCTCTGGCACACATGCCAGAAGTGGCACTCAGAGCCCTCTCTGTGGGAACATACGCCATCGCCTCAGCCCCGCCTCCCCCCACAGCCCCCTCATCAGCAGCAGCACCCCCAGAGGAGACTCACCCCCGAGCGTGGCCCGCACGGAGCAGCGCAGCCAAGGATATGGCAACCAGGCAGCGGGGACAAGACTCCGCCCTCGCACCCCATCACGCGCAGGGACACGGGTGAAGGTGTAGCTGCCATGGCACTGCTGGGCCACCTGGGCGATCTGCGGCGGGCCGTGGAGGCGGTGGGTGGCCCTGCGGGCAGGCAAAGCGGGGGGGCAGAGCGGGGCGGGGTGGTGGTGCGGTTTTTGGGCACTCGGTCTCTAAAAGATTCACCATCGCGGTCCTATATCATTCCACACAAATGGCTGTCCAGCCTATTCTTGAAAACCTCCAGTGATGGCGCACCCACAACTTCTGGAGAGAAACCATTCCACTGATGAATTGTTCTCAGCGTCAGGAAATTCCTGCTTAGTTCCAGGTTAGGTCTCTTTTTGAATGACCTTCCATTCATTACTTCTTGACCTGCTCTCAGAATGGCCGGTTGAGGGATTCTGAGAGTTGAAGTCGACACCAAGTTGTCAAAGTTGAGAAGCACAGTATCGGAGCCTTCAAACTGCCTCTCTGCCCTGCAACAAGCTCTGGACTTCAGTCCTTGCGTGAAGGGGTCACCAACAGCTGGCTGCTTGTGACATGGGAGGAACCACAATTTTCTGGAATCTTTGATCCGTGAACATTTGGCAACAATTCCTGGGTCTCCGTTGCAGCCTAGGAACAAAGCAGTTCGCCAGGAGAGGACCGGCCAACATCGAAATGCAAATAGCTTCTCCCCACTTTGTATCTGATTTAAAAACAACAACAACCCCCCACAAGCAAGCAGCCTTTTTAAAAAAAAATCGTTAAAAATCTACGTTCTGCCAAGATTCAACTCAAGAACCAGAAGCTGCGTTTAGAATTGGCAGATGTCTCCCGCGAGATACGTTCCCCACCCCCACAATCGTGCACGACTAACATAAAGAAAGAAAATTAATCCTAGTAAAAAAAAACGTGGGTTTTACCCCCCCACCCCCCTGCTTCACATCTTAAGGGTGTTTACACAGTCCTCTTGAGTTAATAACAAGATGAAAACGATGCTTAAAAAAAACAAACATCCCAAATTACTTAAATTTGAAACACGGCAATCTGTTCTGCTATTCTATCACTGGGGTGTCCCTTAGAACCGATTTCCTTTGAATTTGTCTCCCTGGCTGAGCTAAGTAACCATGTCCAAGGTGGCTTATTTATTTATTTTCCTCCTTGCAGAGACCATGTGTGTGTGTGTGTGTGTGTGCTTCCTCAGAGCCCCCTGTTACTAAGGTCCACATATGAGGGGCTCCTCTCTTTTTTTCTTTTTTTTTGTGCGTTGGCAACTGTTCTGCAAAGGGGCAACTTCACTGATGGTAAGAAAGGGGGAAAGCAGCCTGATTGGGCAAGTTACCGATGGGAACAATGATTGGCCAGGCACAAACCCTGATTGGTCAGGTTACCGACAGGAGCCGTGATTGGCCGGGTTACTGATGGGAACCTCAGTTGGCCAGGTTACCGGTGGAAACAGTGATTGGCCCTTTCATAGGGACAAATCGCACAACAGTAACTCAGGTATGTTGGCAGAATGAGCAATATCATGGGGAGGGGGTGTAGAAGTCATCCCACCCACCCCCCCATGTTGCCATCGGTCTCCGAACACATTCAGAAGTGGCTATGAGAATAGGTCTCTAAAGCCGATAAGTCTGCTGCGTTCATTACGTTTTCTCCATCCCACGACATTGTCTCTTCTGTTACCAAGAGCACTGCTATAACTTCACCCATGATGTGAAGAAGTTGCGGTGCACCTATCTTAACAAATGAATAAACCAAACCCTCCATTCCCATTGACAGACATTTAGCCAGGGCGGAGAGCCGAATCCCCCCCCCCCAAGGATTGACAGGTCTAGCAAAGCGTATCTCACACAGAATCTTCGCAAGGTGAATTCCTTCTGCCTTGGAAAAGAGCTGGTGGTTTCTCCGAAGAACCACCACGAAGCTCAGGAGAAAAGGCTGAGGGTGGGGGGGGTCTCAGAGTGACCACCCTCCTATTTTATCTGGGATGATTCTTTGTCTGAAGGGCTCTGCGTGTCAGGTTAAAAATACAGCGGTCAGGAGATGTTGGGTTTTGGAACCGCCTCTGCGTGGCCACCCAGAGAACAGGCTTCATCGGTCTGACTTGAAGGTCATGCAAGTCACCATCTCCCCCACTCCTGTGAGATGAATTGTCTTTCTCCAATTCCCAACATTACTCCTCGACGTGGGTCTTAATCACGGCTGTCTTTGTTGAGCTAAAGGAAACTTGTCTCAAAGGTGCTTTTTCTTCTTCGAAAGGCAACTGGACTGTTTTTTTGCCTTGAGGAGGAGGAGGAGGAGGAAGACGAAGAAGAAGAAGAAAACATTTCTCTTCTCATCCAAGAAGCTTCACCCTAGAGAGGACTGTTGGCTTGAAAGAATTCCATCTATGTTAGAACTGTACACCCCTCTCTCAAGTGGGGGGGGGAGGGAATAAGACACCATCTACCTCCAGTCTACAATGCAGCCCTTGTAGCAGTTCCAGGAGGATCCTACAACCAATTGCACCCTGATTCAGGTAACCCTGAGGGCGCAAGTTAATCAATCAGAATAGAGCTGGAAGAGATCTTGGAGGTCATCTAGTCCAACCCCCTGCTCAAGCGGGAGGTCCTCTACCTTTCAACTACCTTTCAAATAGGTGGCTGTCTAGTCTCTTCTTAAAAACGTCCAGCGTTGGAGGTAGGGTGTTCCACTGGTTAATTGTCCTCACTGTCAGGAAATTTCTCCTTAGTTCTAGGCTGTTTCTCTCCTCGATGAGTTTCCATCCATTGTTTCTTGTCTTGCTTTCTGGTGCTTTGGAAAATAAGTTGAAATCCCGCCACCACCCCCTCCGCTTCTTTGTGGCAGCCCCTCAAATACTGGAATACTGCTATCATGTCAGGCCTCAAGAGCTCTCAGGGAGAATGCTAATGACCAGATGACTGCAAAGAAATACGATCCTTCCACCCATCCAACCCATCCTGTCAGAACGTATCCTTCCATCCTCCCGCCATCCACTCTCGATTGTCGGTACCTATCTTTCCATTCCCCCCCTCCCCCCGAACACCATAAGAACTGGTGAAGCTTCTTGGATGAGAAGTGAAATGCTTTCTTCAAGGAAAAAAACACAGTCCACTTGCGTTTTTTTTGGGGGGGGGGAAGAAGACCTTTGAGAAAACTAGAGCCTGGGTGACTGAGAATCTCCACAGACATCTGAAGGCAACTTGTGTCTCTCGATCGGTTCCTCAGGAGATGCAACTGAAGGGAATAAAGGGAACCGTGGGTCTGGTGAAAGCTGGAGTAGGTACAGCTGGGTCAAAAACAAAACACTCTCTCTCTCTCTCTCTCTCTCTCTCTCTCTCTCTCTCTCTCTCTCTCTCTCTCTCTCTCTCTCTCTCTCTCTCTCTCTCTCTCTCTCTCTCTCTCTTCTCTCTCTCTCTCTCTCTCTTTCTCTCTCTCTCTCTCTCTCTCTTTCCATCGTTTTGGAGATGCTGATGCATTTTATCCCTCCGTAACTGGGGAAAAACAAAAACAAACAAAACAAACCCAAGGTACATTTTCACTTTGTAAAAATTGGCAGCAGCTGAGCAGAGGGAACAAACCACGGTGAGTTGAAGGCATGGATTGTGCGGCCTCGGGTTTCAGTTAATAAATGGAAATTATAGACGTATTTTTTCTCTTCTCCTCTTCCCGCTGGAAATGAAATGAAATGGCCAGCCTCCTTTCCTCTCAGCTGGATGACCGGGCCTTTCCCAGGATCCAAGGCAACTGATTGTCAAGTGTGTTTAAAATCCAGGGGTTGCGACAAAGAGCTGTTAAGTGCAGGGGAGGCAGAAATGCGGAAAAACCATCCGACTTCTTGTTATTCTTCTCTTTGACCGGGGCCTCTGCCCTGCCTCTTTGAAGGACTCTGCACGGCCATCAACCTAACAAGGGCAAATTCTCCTGCTGCTGACCTTTTAAGACTGCGGTGATTTATCTAAGTTTACCCATAGTGGCATGTGATTCCCTGCTGGGGATTTAATTATTAACCCAGATTGTGCCAATAAAGCTGCAGGGGGGCAATTACTAGGTGGTATTTACGACCAGGTAGAAATGCCTCTCATTGTCTCTTGCCATTTTCTTTACTTCTTTTACCCTTCTTGATTTGTCCGAGTCCCTGCTTCCGTGCTTGTTTGTTTGTTTATTTATTTTGAACCCGCTTTTATTAGTTTTTTACAAATACGTTAAGGGGTTAAACAGGGTACCAGATGCTTTTTTTCATCCTCCTATTTTCCCTACAGCAACAACCTTGCTGCTGGTGGTGGTGGGGTGTTTGGTGGAGAGAGAGGGGGGAGCGCTGGGCCAAGGTCACCAAGCTGGCTTTGTGCCTATGGTGGAACTAGAATTCACCATCACCTGGTAATTGACCCAAAGGCATCCAGCTGGCTTTTGTGCCCGAGGTTGGGCTAGAACTCGCCGTCTCCTAGTGATTGGCTCAAAGTCACTCAGCCAGTTTTCATGCCTGAGGTGGGACTAGAACTCACCATCTCCTAGTGATTGACCCAAAGTCACCCAGCTGGCTTTAACGGCTCAGGTGGGACTAAAACTCACAGTCTCCCGGTTTCTAGCTTGGTGCCTTTACCACTTGACCCAACTGGCTCCATTTGGCTCATCCTCGTGGCCAAAGGGAGGCTGTGAGTTCAACGTGAAGGCAGTTTTGGGTCCACAGGCTAACAAAACAATAGATCTTTGGAGCAATCCATGTTTTCTCCAAGGTGCCACAAGGTCAGAAAACAAGACCGCTGGAGCTGTTATTATGTTGTTAATACCAAATCAAAAGTTTGTCAAAGATGTAGCCATTTTTACTCATGCTGATAACAGAAGAACATAGACATGAATTGTTAACGTAGGACTCTGTTTTGCATTTTTGGTTAACACCGCTTTGGTGACTTTGCTGCAGAATCTAATTTGTTCTGGAAGATGAAGTGGAGTTAGAAGCTTGGTAGATGCTAGAGATCATATCTCTGAGGTCCAAAGAGCAGTCAGATTGTAACCGTGGATACACAGTGCTAAGCCAAAATTAAATATATTTTTGGGCTTAGTAGGCGATGTGAACCTAGCCACTGTGACTTTTTAACAAACTATGGTTAACAAACCATGGCTTCTCCTATAATGTGCAAAGCCAAAGCCAAAGCCGTGTGATGTATTTTCTCCATGTATTTAATAGAACTGCACAATTTATTCATTTATCGGGTTATTTATATCTTGCCCTTCCTGAAATTTGGCAGTCCTACCATCTGATCCTCATGGCTTCTGGAACTGGGATTTAATGAAGGCGGTTCTTCCATTTTCTCCCCTCCCCTTCTCCCCCCCCTCCAAAAAAAGAAGGGAGAGATGTTTAATAAAGCTGCTCCATCACAATGTATCAGCGCACAAAGAGGGGACGGAAACATCTGTGCAAAAAAACAATATGTTGGCTTTAATATATTCTGCCCTAAAATATGGCTGATGTGTTTAGATTTTTGGAGACATTTTGTTCAAGGGCAATTTCAAATAATTCAGCCCTACGTTTGCTGTCCTTTCTTTCCCTCCGAAGCATTGTTAAATCCGTCGTGAATCATAACTAGGAAGTGCCTGCTTATTTGAGTCGCACTTAGTGCTGGAACCTCTGATTAACGAGGACATTTAAGTTACCACTCAGATGTTTCTCAGCTCCATAGGGTGTGGAGAAGTTTCTTTTTATAGCAAGGGGGGGCGGGGGGAGAAACAACTTTCCTTACTTCAGAATTGGCCTCCGTGAGAAGACCTCCAAAGCTTTTATACAGGGATAAAACCAAGATCAGGTGAGGCGCTAATACCACTTTAGAATGCCTTGGGAAGGCATGCAGATTGGGTTACCACGATGTAAAAAAAGATGTTGAGAGGGTGCAGAGAAGAGCAACAAAGATGATCAGGGGACTGGAGGCTAAAACAGGTGAAGAACAGTTGCTGGAATTGGGGATGTCTAGCCTAATGAAGAGAAGGACAAAGGGGGATGTGATAGCAGCCTTCCAATATTTGAGGGGCTGCCCCAAAGAAGAGGGAGTCAACGTATTCTCCAAAGCACCTGAAGGTAGGATAAGAAGCAATGGATGGAAAGTAACCAAAGAGAGAAGCAACCTAGAACTAAGGAGAAATTTCCTGACAGTTGGAACAATCAGTCAGTGGAACGACTTGCCTCCAGAACTTGTGGGTGCTCCAACGCTGGAGATTTTAAAGAAGAGGTTGGACAACTATTTGTCTGAAATCATAGGGGAGTGGACTAGAGGACCCCCAGGGTCTTTCCCGACTCTTCTGTTATTCTGTTATAAACCCTGCCAGAGGGGATATCTGCAGACACAATTCCAACACTGTTTTCGTAGGTCCTGACCTGACCTGGCCTGCTCCCGTTCTCAAGTTACCCACCAGAGAAAGAAAGAGCACCCCTCACCCCAACTCCTCCGTCTTCTGTCTTTCCCCCAAGGTCCCTGTGGGTTTATTTTTCCCACTGCAGAGCTAACAACAGCTGATAATGTTGAAAGTGGCAAAGAAACCTTTGCTTGGTTGGTTTCCACCGAAGTTTTCAGAGAAATACGAGGGAACTGTGATCAGATGAAGCACGCAGAGCCAGGGGACTAATCCTCACCCCTGTAGGGCTGGCTTCTGAAATCAGTCTAAATGTTTACCTCTATTGCAAAAAACGGGGAAGGGCGGGGGGGGTGGAAACACACACACACACACACAGAAACCCAACCTTCCTTGGTTTGAGAAGGCTTTCCTTTCAATGGCTGTTGCATAGCAGCATCCTCAACCCCCTCCCGCGTCTCCCCGCTTCTTCCAAGTTGGCGATCTGCTGCCAATGGCATGGAGCTCCACCGTTGACTGGAGGGTTGGGAAGCAGGAAGAACAGCCAACTTCTCCGATTGCCCCATTGGGGGCTGTATTTGAAGTGAACTGAAACAACGCTTAATAAGACTTTGCCGTGATGCTTGTTTATAGCTCTTAAGAGGCCCCTGGGAAGAGAGGAATCCATATCTTTGTAATCATGACATAAAATCTATAATGGTACGTCAGTTTTAAAGTGCCCCTTTTCTGCTCGGCTCATGCATTTATTAATTCTCGGCTGGGGTTCTCCCCCCACCAGGCCATCCGCCAATCGGGGCTACGGGGGTCAAGGGCCAAAGCTCACCTCATTTCTCTTCTCGCTTAAAAGAGATGGCAAGAGGGGGGCAAAGGATGAGGTGGACTCCAGATAGACGCCGCTGCGGTTGTACCTTCTCTCTTGTGGCTGAGCTCAAGTGTCTGGAGGATTGCGCTCTAGCCGAAGTCACCAGATGGCGCGCACAAGCCATCGCTCTTGGCTCTTGCTAGAGAACAGACCTGGGATCTTGGAAGAAACAGCATCTGTGGGCTGCAGTGGTGGCTTTGTTCAGCTCTGTTGGGGAACTCAAAGAAGGCAGGAGAACTTGGCTGCCAGGAGGTTAGTTCTCCAAGTTGCTTGGAAGGCCAACTTAAGGGATTTTTCAACAGGAGAACAAAATGGACACAGCTGGGCGTCGGTTGCTGAAGGACTATAATTGAAATGGACCCACTGGAAAAATGAAAGGGCCTGACTGGCATTGTTGTTAATCCTAATGCAGTTGGCGGGCACCTTATTGGGTAGGTCTCTAGACTCAAATACTGCTGATGCGATGTTGAGGCATTGAATTTTTTTTAAAAAAAAACATGTTTTGATTGCATTTGACAGGTGAAGCATGCATGTTGGGTATGAGGAGGCTCTTTCAGAAAAGTTGAACATGTATATGAGTAATTCCCCTTCCCCCCCCCCCTCAGGTGCTTGCAATGTACATGGTTATAGTCTGTGCATCATCCAGTAATGTACTTGGGATTCCATCATTCAGTTTTCCAGGTGCTTCCATTCTACTGGCTCAATAGAGTATTATGGTCTGGTTTTACCTTATGCTAAGTCATAGATGAACAACATAATGGCTAACATAAAATCCTAAACCAAACTAAAACACACTATGGCTTGGCATAGGGAGTGAATTATGTAAGCTTGTCAACATCAACATGATGGTGGTGGTTGGTGGTGGTGAGTTATAGGATATTGAGTTCTCTTGCCTGCCTCTTGCTGAGCCCCCACTGCCCTCTGAACCTCATTCTTGTGCATTGTGCCTTTTGTTTCTTCCTGGAGAAGAATGACGCTTGTGAAACTTATTTCTAAAATGACAACGTGGAAGCCGAGATTACACAAGTGGCTTCTTGTAAATCAGAAAAGTGCTCAAGAAAATGTTAAACTTGGTTTTATTCCTTGCAAAGTGTGTGTGTGTGTGTGTGTGTGTGTGTGTGTGTGTGTGTGTGTGTATTTGATTTATGATTGTTCCCCTGTCTGGAAATGTTCAAAATATACAACAGATTTCCCAAAGGAGAGTGATCCAGAATTTAAGATGATTCTCTCATAAAAGCCTATTAGCTGCAAAACAAAATCTGATCTACCTCCATTACCCTAAGCTCGCCGAGCCATGACTGTTCTCCCCTTTTAAAGTTGAATTATTAGCTGGTTAATATTGAAGTAATAGGCTTTCATGCCTAAGGCGGGACTAGATCTCCCCATCTCCTGGTGATTGGCCCAAAGTCACCCAGCCAGCTTTCATAACTAAGGCGGGACTAGAACTCATGGTCTCCTGGTGATTGGACCAAAGTCATCCAGCTGGCTTTTATACCTAAGGTGGGACTAGAACTCCCAGTCTCCTGGTTTCTAAGCCAGTACATTAACCACTACATTAACCCTCTTTTTAAAACAAGGCAGATTAAAGTTCAGCAGAGTGAATAAAGACAATTACAAACAATTCAACTAAAGTCATGGGTTGCAGTGAAAGAGTTAGGGTGGGGGGATGGTCGGAAAGGGGGGAAAGCTCTGTGGTGGGTCCCCCAAGCCCTATAACTCACTTCATCCCCGTCTGCTTTGCGCAACATGCAATCTCTCCAAAATTGGCTCTCTGCTCTCCAAAGTTTGAAGAAGGCTTAAGATGCTGGGATTGAGAAGCTCCAGGAAGACTTGCAGCCTTCCGGCCGTTGAGCCAGGAGCTCTTCCTGCAGTTCCAGCATGAGAGTTGCATCAACCTGTCTCTTATATCCAGAGGGAAAACAGCTTCCCAGCCACTTTTGGGAGACCTCCGATGGAAAACAGAGTGGGGACTTCCTTGGAAGTAAATTCCAAACTGGTCCAGATTCTGGGCAAGGGAGAGGCGAAAGCTGAGAAGTCAAGAAAAGCTTTCAGCTCGCCCAGTTACAGGTGGTGGTCAGATCACTGTCGGATGCTGCTGGCGAGGCGGCGCCTGATTGGTAGTTGCCGTGGTGACAGGCGCTGCTCCTGTTGCTGTGAACAGGATCTCAGGTTTGAATCTGCTGTTTCTAGGGTGGTTTGAGACGGGCATGACAACTGCTCCCTCAGAGATGCAGAAAACGAATCGCTCTGCAGGAAGAGAAGGGGGGGTGCGGTGTGTGTGTGTGTGTGTGTGTGTGTGTGTGTGTGTGTGTGTGTGTGGAGGTGCAAGGGCAACTTTTCTCTGGCACAACATTTGCAGGAATAACGCCTGTTTGCTGACTCACAGGCAGGCAGGCACCCAGTCCTAGCAGGCACACACAGCTCCCTAAAAACGCCTGGGGTGCAGCAAGTGGCACCCCTTTCCTCTTTGGCCTGGGGGCTGCTAAACTTAAAAGCCTATTTGTGTGTTGTTGTTTTTCCAGGATGGCTCTTGATTTTCCTTCCCTGGCAGCCAGCCGAGGGCTCTAGGGCAGTTTGCAATCCCTGCAATTCAAAACCAACAAACAAACAACAACAACAACAACAGTAACAACAAAAACCCAGCAGGGCTTCAAAACAAGGGAAGCGCAGGGAAGGAAAGAAAGCAGAAGCAACAGGTAGAGATAGGGAAATAAATAAATAAACAAAATAATAATAATAATAATAATAATAATAATAATAATAATAATAATAATAATAATAATAATAATAATAATAATAATAATAATAATAATAATAATAATAATAATAATAATAATAATAGAGTGAGGAGGCTTCAGCCAGCAGTTTGCAGATCGGGTGAAAAAGCCATGTCTCTACTGGGACTTCCCCCCCCCCCTTCCTCCAACGTTTTGCAACAGGGAGGAAGAGATTTAGACAACTTTCCAAAGTTTGGTGGGTTTTGCACTGCCTCCAATTGAGGCATCCTTCAAGCTGGAAGTCTCTTAAGTCCAAGCGATCCCCGGGCGATCTCCCACTGCAGAGTCCTCTCCCTCAAGCAAAGGCTCCAGACTCAAATGAGATCCTCAAATGAGATCCTCAAATGAGATCCTCAAATGAGATCCTCAAATGAGATCCTCAAATGAGATCCTCAAATGAGATCCTCAAATGAGATCCTCAAATGAGATCCTCTCAAGGTTTGTGGCTCAAAACCGCACAACGTCCCCTGTCCTTTGAGGACCAATTTGAAGTTACAAGGGATACTGGGGGGGGAAAAAAACTGCCTCGTGACCGTTTTTCAGACTTAAGACCTTTGCAGCGTCCCCATGTTCATGTGATCAGACGCTTGGCCACTGACTCATATTTATGACAGTCGCAGCGTCCTGGGATCACATGATTCCCCCTCGCTTAGCACCAGAAATTACAACAGCTCACTTAGTGACTGTTCAAAGTTACCACAGGACTGAAAAAAAGCGACGGAGGACCGCTTTTCACGGTTACAGTCTTGGTTAGCATCCCTGCACTCACGTGGTCAAAATTCAGACGCTTGGCCACTGACTCACATTTATGATGGTCGCAGTGTCCCCGGGGTGTGTGTCACGTGATCCCCTTTCGGCCACCTTCTGCCATGCAAAGTCAAGGGGGGGAGGGGAAGCCAGACTCACTTCCCAACTGGGTTACCAACTGAACAACTGCAGTGGTTCACTTAACAACTATAGCAAAAAAGATCGTGAAATGGGGCAGAACTCACTTAACAAATCTCTCACTTAGCAACCCGAAATCTGGGGCTCTGTTGTGGTTGTAAGCCAGAGGACTACTTATAATTTGCTCAGTGGGGTTCTCCTTAGCGCAAAGGCCAGAGAGTATGGACACCTTCCCTTCCCAGCCTCTTCTCCTGTGTGCAAAATCCCCTTAAAACAGCTTTTCAAGGCAACACACTAAGCTGTCCAATGAGGCATTAAGACAATTTGACTTAAAGATCAAATGGCAGCTGGGACAAGCTATTCAAGTGTTGTGCGCCATGGTTGGCCACGCGACGGATCGCATCCAGGGCCAGGTGCCTACATTTCCTGCTTACGGTCCGGGCTGGTTGCTTCTTACCTCCATGGTGGCCATTGAAGCATTCAGAGAAGCCAATCATCCTAAACTCCCACTTGGAAGGGTCTGATTACCTTTTTCTTTTTCTCCCTCTGTCCTTCTCTCCTTCTTTCTCTCTTTCTCTCTCTCTGTCCCTCTCTCTCTGTCCGTCTGTCTCTCTCTGTCTCTCTGTTTCTTTCTCTGTGTGTCTCTGTCTCTGTCTCTGTCTGTCTGTCTCTCTCTCTCTCTCTGTATATGCGTGTGTGTTTTAGGGGCTTAGAACATTGTGCAAAACCATCCCATTTGGTTAATTGGAACACCCATATCTTGTGCATGTAAAAAACGGTATAATTGGCAGCCCAGGGTTGGTGTGAATGCACCATCCGCCTGGGCTTCGGGATTTTTTCCTCGTTCAGTTCTACCCTCTTCCGAAGAGAGGAAAGAGTGCAGAGAGAAAGAGAAAAAAAGACAGAGGAGAAGACAAGATCTCATTTGATGATGATGATGATGATGATTTTTTTTAAAAAAAAGGATTTACATGATGTTGCATTTGGGGGTCCCCTCCAAGCAGTGGGATGTTGATTGTGTAAGGCTGAGCAGGTGCGTGGCAGGACCCTTCCCCATGCCGTGCACTCAGCCAGACAGCAAAGCTCAGCCATCTCCTTTTCAGGTTGCAAAGAAGATTGGCAGAGAATCTTATCTCGGCTTCTCTTCAGAAGTTGCAATTGATTTTGCCCTTCTCCATGAGGCTCAAGTTGAGACCAGGCTTTGTGGGGAGGGGGGGAAAAGGGGGTGGCAAAACGTGACATGATTTCACGGGGCTGGGTGGCTATCAGGGTGACTGACAGATGTAACAAGTTGGGGATTACACATCTTTTCTGATCGTTACAATCCCTGTTAGATCTAGTTTTTGGGAAGGAGCTGCTGACCTGCTGGCTGTAAGTCCAGCGGAGTCTCCTTCTTCGTCCTTGGTTGGGAGATCTTGCTAGAGAGATCTGGAGGAAGGCATAGAGGCTCAATGGTCAGCTACTTTTAAAAGTTGCTCTTTTGCAGATAATTTACAACAAGAATGCACAGCCTGAGCCTATGTGTTCTATGTGACCTTGAAAGCTGTGGCTACTTTACACGCAACCCTTACACATGTACAGAAATGAGAAGAAGACTTGTAATATACAGGTAGAGTTAGCAGTAAAAAGAAACCAGGCCGTCAAAGAACATGGTGGCTGGACACCATCCAAGCTGGCCCCGGTCAGAGCATAGAACAAGTCAAAGAAGCAGTGCAGGACCAGAAGATGTGGAGAGGCCTGGTCCATAGAATCACCAAGAGTCAGACACATCTGAAGGGATAACATCATCACCATGGCCAACTTAACAGAATAACAGAGTTTGAAGGGACCTTGTAGGTCTTCTAGCCCAAACCCTATACCATTTCAGGCAAGTGGAGGTCCAATCTCTTCTTAAAAACCTCCAGTGTTGGAGCACCCACAACTTCTGGAGGCCAGTCGTTCCACTGATTAATTGTAAATTTAATTGATTAATTAATTGCAAATTAATTACACTTATGGGGAAGTGCCCACAAGTTGTTTGTCGTTCTCAAAGAGGTTTCCTAGCCCCAAATTTTCACCTGTCCTTGGCTTCCATCACTTGTGGGGGGGAAGGGTCTTGAAGCTGTGAGAAACCCCCAACCGTCTCTTGGATTCCAACATGCAAAAACTGACTCAGTTTAGTCCCTCCGGCTAGCTACAATTTCCAGTTAGGGGAGGCTAATTTGACGTAGGAAAACCGAAATTAATTTATACAGCATGAAGCTTCGTTTAATTCACACCAAAACCCAAAGGCAGGCTGGGATTATCTTTTATCATCTTAACCTGAGCAGGGAATTATTGATTCGGGCTGTTTCTGGTGCTAAGAAATACATTTGTCCTTCGTTCCACACTTTGGTAATTACTTTTTTAATCTTATTTTTGACGTACGAGGTTTTGTACAAACATTGTAATCAATTCCCTCTCCCCCACCCAACTTCTCTTGATTCCCATTTCCTGCCAGAGTTTGCACGCGGGGCACACATACCCAAGTGTGAAGGTGTCGCTTGGCTGGATGGGGGAGGAGCAAACTCCTTCTTTTGCTGGAACAGTTAATCAGGAGAACGGTGAAAAACACACTCAGTCACAGTCCTGAATTCACTGCACTCAGCCCAAATAAAGGATATGTTCCTAACCATTGTTGATACAGCACACAAGCGTGCTTAAATAATCCATAGCACGGCAGAGTGTTTTCAAGCTTGGCAGCGTTAAGACGGGTGGACTTCAACTCCCAGAATTCCCCGGTGGGGAATTCTGGGGGTTGAAGGCCACCCTTCTTAAAGTTGCTGAGTTTGCAAAACACAAGCTTCGCCCAATGTAAGCACCGTGTCTTTCAATAGCTGATGACAATAACTTCCTTCAAATATTTCCAGAAAGAGCTTCAGTGGTTTCCTGTTTGTTCGTTCGTTTTTACGGCACTCTTTACGGCCAGGTGCAGTTTGAAACCTGGGGGGGGGGGAATTAGGAGGGGACTTCTGGGAATAAGTAGGAGCTTTACTGGTTTTGAAAACATAGCAAAGGCTTAGCCCATTTGTATTCCAGCAACATCCCGTTGGAGATCTTTAGCAGTGCTGTCCGTCTCTCCTCCAGCCTTTTTCAGCTTCTCACTGCCCCCCACTTTTTTTCTTTCTTTTTTTTTGCATCTGGGGTAGCCAGACATCCTGCCTGCTGGATACCATCCTGAGAAGTTGCTCCTTTGGGGGGGGAGGAGTCAGAGCAACCCCAATGCATCAGAAATATTGTCCGAGGTAACATATTTATCCCATTTAATTACAGTCTATGGGATTGCCCCTGGACAGCTGTGCCAGGCACAATCTCTGCCAGATATTCAAGTCAGGGGACTGTTTGTTTGACTGCATCTTAAAAGGCAATGAGCTGACGGACCAGATGGAGTGTTTGTCTCCCTGGCCAACATCTCAGCCCTTGAGGAGCAGATCTCCCCCTCCCCTTAAAAAGCCAGGCCCCTCTCTTCTTCCCCAGGGTGACCCGCTCATTGTACGTTCCATTCCTTCCTGAAATCACTCTGAGCAAAGTTTGGGGAAAAAAACTGTGGAGCCAATGGGATTGAGGTCGATCCCTGCCAATGGGCTGTGCCTTGTCATCCATTTCTGCCTCCAATTTCTTGGGAATATCTGCCCAGATTATGGGAGCGAGTGGCTAGTGTAGAGATGGGCATTCTAGGTGTGTTGGGACTTTAACAGGAATTGGACTGTAGCCTGCAACCGATAGCCTGTGAAATATTGAATGTGGTCGTATTGTGTTAATATGGATGTATTTTTATTTGTTATCTGTGTTTGTGTTTGTTGTTTCAAACCACCTAGTGATTACTTGCAGAAGTTAGATGTCAGCCCAGAATGCCCATGATGTAAATAACACATTGTACCTAATAAGGATATAATAAACAATAATAATATAAGGCAGCAAATGGTAACTTAGCAGAAAAGAGATATGACTGTTGGATCTGAAACAGAATAACAGAGCCAAAGGAAGTTTCCACAAGATGTAAAATTGGTACATCTTGGTAGCACCCAACAGGCTCCTTCTGTTTGTGTTCACTAGTTCCTGATACTTGAAGAGAAACTCTGGGATAACTTCATGTGCCCCTACCACATGAAACCCCTTTCCCCCCCCCAGAAGTATAGATACCCTCAACTCTCCTTGTGTCAAGTTAAGGCTGAACTCTCCTCCTGTCAGCTTAAGGCCCAATGCAATCTGAAGTTAAATTGTTAATTTAACTTCAGATTGCATTGGGCCTTAAGTTTTGTTTGCAACCTCGTCAGAGCTTTTAAGGATTGTGATGAGCCAATTTGTCGACTAAGCCCGACATTGTGGGATGAGAGAAAGTGGTTGGCTTGAAGTCACCCAGCCGGCTTTCATGTAGCAGTTTATAAATATTGTTAAATAAATATATAATCACTGCATGGTTACACCAAAGGTTTAGCCACAGTTAGAAGTCACTTGGGCTTGTGAAAAGATTTTGTTCTCTCTCTCTCTCTCTCTCTCTCTCTCTCTCTCTCTCTCTCTCTCTCTCTCTCTCTCTCTCTCTCTCTCTCTCTCTCTCTCTCTCTCTCCTCTCCCTCTCCCTCTCCCTCTCCCTCTCCCTCTCCCTCTCTCTCTCTCTCTCTCTCTCCTTCTCTCTCTCTCTCTCTCACTCTCTCTCTCTCACTCTCTCTTTCTCTCTCTCTCTCTCTCTCTCTCCCTCTCTCTCTCTCTCTCTCTCCCTCCCTCTCTCTCTCTCTCCCTCCCTCCCTCCCTCTCTCTCTCTTTCTTTTGTGTCCCATAGCTTGTAATAAATAAACCAATTCCAGCAGTGACCTAGACTCTGTGGCTTATTTTATTAGACTTTAATTAAAATAAACCATGGCTTAACATAAGATTTAAACCTGGGTATTAAAATTCATATATATATGAGAGAGAGAGAAAATCTATGACTGCTGTCCAAGGTCCTGAATTCATCTGTGCTGTTTTTCTTCTCTGACTCCTCGCTGATCATGTTAGCCAAAGTCTTCCTGTAGCCAGACACTGGCATGAAAGTGTGAGCTCTACTGAACGATGTTCTACAGATATTAACCAGAGTTATCTTTTAAAGCCACATGATACCATGCAACATACATTCCTGCCACAGCTGCATTTGTTTCTTGCAAAGCGTTGAATCAGAAATTGACTTGAAGTATGTAGTGAGGTTTTCCATAAATTTGTCTTTAGGACCAGTGCATATGCTTCAGAAGTGAGGAAGATGTTGCTGAATTAAAATTCCCAGACCCCCCAGCAGGCAAAACTGACTGCAACTCCTAGCATCTTGCATCATTGGCCATTCTTTTGGGGGATTCTGGTAGTTGTAATTCAAGAACAACTGGAGGGACAGAAGTTTCCCACTCCTTATTTACAAGATCCAAAATCAAGAGATGACCTAAATTTGTGGCTGACACTTAATTATTAGGGCTGCATAGCCAGTCCCTGATCTAATTCAAAATGTCAACTCAATGCAAGCTGACAGTTCAGTCCTCTTTGATTATTTGAATCAATTAAGAAGATCAAGTTGATGCAATGCTTCAGTCTGAAGTGTCAAATCAGGCTGATTCGATCCAGTTTTTAATCAACTTCAAAAGGGGGAAGGAGGCTTTGCATGTTTCTGATTGAATTTGATGATTCAGTCACAATCGTCAACTCAATCCAGAAAGTCAGTTTGATCCAGTTATTCATTTGAACTGCCTTTGAACTGAATCCCAACCTGAAGCTTTGCACAGCCATACTTATTATTAATAGATTAATAAATAATAGACATCAATGAGAAAAGACTTCCATATTATTGCCAAGAAACCCCGCACGGCTGTGGCCTTGCAGTCAACATGGACCAAAGTCAAGAGAAACTTTACCTTTGCTTACTAAGAGTGAAGATGATGAACTAGACTGTGACAAACTGAAGATCTTTCCAGATTGAGGAAATAGGCAGAAGGAACATACGAAGCAAGCCCTGGTTGATATCAACACATCAAATGTTATTCTGTGATGATGGTGACATTTTGATGATGATGATGATGATGATGATGAGGAGGAGGAGGAGGAGGAGGAGATGATAACAACATCTGGATCATTATGAAAAGTTGCCTCAAGATACGTTGTTGGTTTGTTACCCGAACTTGTTGTTTAGTTTCCAAACGTTTCATCCCCAGGCTAGGTAACCTCATCAGCTGAATTTTGGTTGAAGTGTCTTGTTTCAGCTCTCTTCTGCTTTTATAGGTCTTATGTGGTCAGTTGTCATAAGGCCTATAAAAGCAGAAGAGAACTTAAAACAAGCCACAAGTATTTCCCACCATTTCTAGCTGCCTCGAGAACTATGGGAGAAAACAAAGTGAAAACGCCAGGAATTATTACAGAAGGAATATGTACAGAAGAATTTGTCATCATTGTAGCCCACATTTTCAATGATGCGCAAATCTATGCTGGGTTTCTTTGAGGACATTGCACCATTTGGATACTGTCCAGGGCAAATGGAACTATAATTAACATTTCCTGCCTGGGAAGAAGCAGATTCTGGCCTCAAAAGCTCATGTCACAATCAAGTCCATCTCTTCTCCAACTGCCATTCCTAATCAAGCCACCAAGATCCATACTGAAGGCGATCACAGTAAACCCACCATCTAACTTCTAAATATACCCTTTAAAGACAATTATCAGCCTAATCGAGTCGTGGAAGACGAATTGGACTCCCTGGAGCTTGTCCTCTCTGAATTCCTCTGGGTATAGCAGGGCTGCTAAGAGCCTAATTTCTCACCCAGTGCTGGTGTACAGCTAAAGAGTGGCAGATGAGTCAGCTGGAACAATTCTACAGAGAGATAATTCTGGGTTGCTAAGTGAAGGTTGAAGAAGAGCACAGGTTGCCTTGATCTAGCTAACAAGTGTATCCTAAAGAAATATTGGATATGTTGAATATGGACTGGAATAAATCATCAAACAATCTCTATTCAGAATTACAGTAAAAGTAAAGATTTTCTTGTCCAGTCGTGTCTGACTCTAGGGCGCAGTTCTCATCTCTGTTTCTTGGCCAAGGAAATGAGTGTTGTCTGAAGACAACTTCCATGGCCGTGTGGCCAGCATGGCTATATGCCAAAGGCTCACAGAATGCTATTACTTTCTTGTCAAAGTGGTACCTATTTATCTACTTGCATTTGCATGCTTTCTAACTGCTAGGGGGGCAGGAGCTGGAGCAAGGAACGGGCACTCACCCCATTATGCAGAGATTGTGTCTCAAACCCAAACTGTCTTTCCAGTTGACCAGCTCAGTGTTTTTAACCGCTGAGCCATCACACCTCTAGAACTGCAGTAGAAGATACTAAATGTTGGAGCTTCCTGCCCCCATCCCACCCCCACTCTCCTATCCTTCTGCAAGAACCTGAAGACCTGGCTCTGCCAGTTGGTTTGGGGACCAAATGGGAGAGTTACCACCCTGGAGGTGGTTGCTAGCTTGATGGGAGACTCCACCTTTATTTATTTTATTTATTTATTTTATTTTATTATATTTATATAATATATTTATATATTATATTTATATATTTGCCCCCTCTTGGTCTCAGCTTTCCACCTGTCCATCCTCTTGGTCATCATATTGAAGTCATTTGTTCCCATTTGTCATTGTTTGTTTGTTTTTTCTATTATTTTACTTCTGTTCTGTGTGCACTCTTTTCCTTTTCTTATGTAAGCCAGCTGCGGTAGCCCCCATGGTGAAATAGGTGGCAAATAAATTTAACAAATAAATAAATAATCTTGCTTACTCATTAGGACTGTACCGATAACTACCATCTGATGGTAAGGAAGCAATTACCTCCTCACCGTGATAGTTGACACTCCATAGTATTGATTTGCTAAGTGTCTCCACCAGCTGGGACCTCCTCTCTCCTCCCATTTGCCTTTTGGCTTTGGGTACAAATCACTTGCAGCTGGAGCTCCTCAAGCATACAGTTCTGTGGTTCTTCTGGAGCTGTTGATAATCTTCTCTGGCCCATAGCCATCGGCTGAAGACTCTTTGTAGAGCTGGCATGTTCACCGTGCTTTGTCTGCCTCAACGCCCTGAAGGGATGAAGCCAGTTCCTCAGAAGTCTGCAACTGATCTGATATCCCTGGTAGATCTATGCAGGGGAAATTTAAACCTTCGCTTGCTCAGAAGTCCCAGTTTCTGAATCATTTCTGCATTCCTGCAAATGCTTAGACTTCTCTCTTCCCCCTTTCCACCATACCCCAACCCAGCTTGCTTTTAATTGAAGGTTTCAGCTATGTACAGCTCAACAGCAGGGAGCTGAGTTCACTAATAAGCTTATTGTCAAAGTAAACACCCCATCATGTTAAAAGCCAGGCTGGTCTTCTGTGTGGTTCAGGCCTTGTTTTCCTAACCTAAAACGAACTCGGATGAGTTTTCGAGCAGCCATCAGAGATGGCACTCTGCAACTCTCCTTTCCCTTAAATCGGCATCCAAGCCAAAACACCCCAAAGAAAGGTTTAGGATAGCATCTCTCAAATGTCTATGTCTTTCCCCCCCCACCTCCACCTCTTGCTTGCTTGCTGCATTCTGGTGTCTTTAATACCCCCATTAGAGGTGAAAAGCCATTTGTGATTTTACTAAGTCAGCTTTATCTGTCCCAGGAGGGGCGGAAAAAAATTAACTGGTTGACTTTCTGCAGTTCTAGAGTTGTAAACGTCCTCTCCATGCCTAAGCCATCAAAGATAGACATGTTTTTTTAAACCCTTCTTATTTTTCTTCCTCCCCCACTTTTCTTTAAAAGAAGGAAGAGTACAGAGAGAAGGAACTGCATGCATGTATGCTTAGGATCACACAAAATTCCTGACTCGTTAAAAAAAAGGGGTCTTCAAATGTGGCCCTTTTAGGACTTGTGGACTTCAACTCCCAGCATGTCTGGCTGAGGAATTCTGGGAGTTGAAGTCCACAAGTCATAAAAGGGCCACATTTGAAGACACACACACACACCCCGCCCGCATTAAAAGAAAGACCAGGCTTCAGAATTGAGGTTGGGTCTTACGTTTTGGTTTTCCTTTGGAAGCCTGGTGAACGACACCGGTTGGTTGGGCTACTCTGATTATTCTGGAACTCTGGAAAATGGGTTAATCCGGTAATCACATTAAAAGTATTGTGAATACAGCCTGGGTACGTGTCAGAAGAAGATGATAATAAGGGATGAAGTCAATGTTGTCCTGAAATCGGCTTTGTAATTTCTCAAGAGATTCCTTCCCGAGGAAAGTGGCTTCTCTCTTTCTACCCTTATTCTCCAAGTATCTGAGAATTTAATTTAAATTTCTTTGGCTAGTGTTCTGGAGGGTGACTTTATTATGCCAGGTGATTGTGTGGTGGCTGTTGTCTTCCATTAGGTCTCTTTCTGTTATTCAGAAACTTGCCTGCCTGCCTGCATTGCTCAGTCTGCAAAAGGCCTGGGAAGAAAAATGCCTTTCACCAAATTTTGGTGGTCCCTAGGAAGCCAAATCCATTCAGGCCAGGGAAGAGAAATTTGGGCCATGAACGTGAACATCTTCACACACTCCTTGGTCACCATCACCAAAGAAGTGTTAGGTTGTCAGAGACCATTTGTGCAGGGGTCACTGAAAAGCAACCCCTTTGAAAAGAGGCTTCCGAAATAAACGTTATGTCCTTTCTCAGAACGCTAAAAAAAATGCAAGATGTTGTTTCTGCGTGGCCCTAATTGGAAAAAGAAGCACAACCAGGACAAATATTTGGGGGGGAAAGGGGGGGCAGGGAGTGTTGGGAGCTGTCACGTTAAAAGCAGGGAGGCTTGCCCGCAGAACTGCAAGAATGCTGAAAACTTGAAAATGACAATAAAGGCAGAGTTCTTTTGTTGTTGTTGTTGTTAATTGCAGAAAACTTGAGAGGACAGAATCATTAGTGAGCCCAACCAATATTGACATGATCCAGATACGCCCGCGTATCCCCCAAGGATGGCTTTATGGAGCGAGCAGTCCAAGCCATCTTTTGGTCTCTCTAGCCGGCCTCTGAAGCACGCTGGCAGGAGGGCAGAACCAAGCATGCCTCTTCCTTAAGAACCTATATTCATTATTTTTTAATCCTCTTCCAATTAAGCTTTATTAAACTTTAACTAGTTAAATATTTCATTCTCTATTGCAGTAATAAACTGTTGCTGACTCTTGTTATATTTGCCCATGTTTAATATCCTGCTTAACAGTCTCTGATTGTTGGCCAAAAAAATATTTAATAACGGGGGTAAAAAAAAAAAATCTGGTTTCCTTTCTTTAGCGCAAACCAGTCGATTCAGCATATCCTTTGGTGGTGGGGGTGGGGTGGGGGTGGCTTTAGGATTAGATGGGATGGAAAGACCTAATGCTTTCCCCCCCACCACCATCACACAGACACTAATCATCTCCAAAGAGAGGCAGAAAAAATCACACACCTCACTCCGCCTTGCGAATGTTTTGGCCAAATTTCTCAGTGGGAAATATTTGGTTTAAGTTTGATCAGAAGGGAAGTTAAAGGAGAGGACTCGTTTTGATCAGGTGATTGTTTTGATTAGATCACTTCCCTTCCAACAAAGAATCCAAAGTGTGGTACAGAGATCCCTTTCACAACCATTTCCAAAGCACCAGAAGGCAGGAGAAGAAGCAACGGATGGAAACCAAGCAAGGAGAGAAGCAACCCAGAGTTACGGAGAAACCTCCTAACGGTGAAGACACTCAACCAGTGGAACAGCTTGCCACCAGAAGTTGTGGGTGCTCCGTCACAGGAGGTTTTTAAAAAGAGACTGGACAGTCACCTGTCTGAAATGGTACAGGGTCTCCTGCTTGAGCAGGGGGTCGGACTAGAAGACCTCCAAGGTCCCTTCCAGCTCTCTTCTGATTGATTTCCACTTCCTCCAAATCTCAGTGAATTACTTCCTATTAAGATGAACGTTGGTGTAAAAAAAAATTGAAATTGCCCCTCATCGTTGGACAACAGGTGTGCAGTTGAATCCTGCCTGCGAGCAGTCCTTGACTTATCACCACAATTGGGATGGGAGCTTCCATTTCTAAGTAATGAGGTCATTGAATGAGTCACTGCTGATCTATCTGGCCATGGTCATTAAGCAAATTGCTGGGGTTGTTAAGAGAATCACACGATCATAAAGTGAACCCAGTTTCCGCTGCACCATTGGCTTTGCTTGTTGAAACACACACCCACCCCAGGAAGGTTGTAAATGATGCTCAGGTGATCATCCTGGGATCCATCATAAATACATGCGGATTCCCCAGCACCTGTATCTTGATCACATGACCACAGGGATGCTGCGAGGGCCGTTGAGCGTGAGGACATTATTTTCAATGCCATTGGGACATCAAACAATTGTTAACCATCCTAGGTTGAGGACAACCTACGGTTAGATTCTGCACGGTGGGTTTGTGTGTAGGGGTTGCTCAACCAAGGCCCTCTCAATTTTATCATTCCTGGAACGAATAAATAGATAATAAAAAAAAACGTGATGATTTTCCCGGGTCAATTCTGCACGCTGATTAGGAGCACTTTGGTGAACAGATTCCCCCAAGTGCTCCTTTGACATCTATCCAAGGGTTCTCAGCTCCATCGTTGGCTGAAACATGACACCAGACTGCGAGTACACAATCCCTTGGAAACTGTATATATATGAATATTCCAGCACTGTCATGGCCTCATGGCCTCATCTGAATAAGAAATTGGAATGCATCAGCGTGATCCTTTTGAGTGCCCCATATCAGATGAATGAAGCCAGACCACAAGATCTGGGACAGAACCAGTCGCTCCCAAATTTGGAGCTTTCTATCCAGGTCTCCCGGCGATTGGCTCAACGTCTCCCAGCCGGCTTTCATGCCTAAAGTGGGACTAGAACTTACAGTCTCCTAGTTTCCAAGACAGCACCTTAACCACTAGGCTAACCTGGCTCTCTTCTTTACAATTTGTGAACAATCCTGTTTAATTCCAGGACATTCTTCCACAAAGATGCTCTCTGTATCTATTGGAGCACAAGGCTAGAAGGGAATTCTGGGATTGTAATCCCCATGCATCTGAAGGTCAGTAAGTTGCAGAAGGCTGGCCTGGTAGAACTGTGTGGTCTCAGCCATATTGAGGAGCAGCCCAACCACAGTCACCATATCTTCAGAGAGATGACACATAGTGATGATCTAACATTCCTTCTCAGCTCACCATGGAGCCCTCAGGATCCAAAAGACATGACATCCTCACGAAAGATTTAGGAACCCTTTGATGTTAAGTGTTCAAGGATGGAAAGCAACCTTCTTCAAAGGAGAGAAGAAGAAAAGGTAGGACATCAAGGAAATAGATTACACTAAAACTCACTCTAAAATAATCACGGGAAGATACTCTGTGCGTTAAGTCCATGGGAACACAACGTACAAAGCCATGCTCAAAAATATAGAATGAAAATACTAAAAAATACCAGAAAAGTATATTGATCAAAATACAACTTTTTATTAATTTTACTTTTTTTCGGGGGAGGGGCGGCGTTTACAGTGGCACTTTCCACATTGATGTTCCATCCATGCTCTTTGATATATTTTTTCCCACCTGGGGAAACTCTCGGGCACATTTACAAGGAGCAGCCTGATCTTGGGGCACATAAAACCATTGCCCACCCCTGGCCACAAAGCCACAATCTGCAGAAGCCACATTCTTCAATGGGCCTGCATTGGGGGTATTGAAACTCTTCTACCTTTTGGGAAGATAGGATGGTGAGTCCTGAGAACTCAAGATTTGACCAAGGCATGAGAGAGTTTCAATGTCTTCTCACAAGCGGGAGACAAAACCTCTCTCTGTAGGGCCCTTTGGCTGACTTTGAATACTCTTATTGAATTATTGACTGCCTGGATTCAGTTAATGAACTAACCGGCTTTGCTGAGGGTGAGAGAGAAGACTGTGGTCTTCCCAGCGGGGAGACCGTCCCGCGCTTATTTGTCTGATTGGTTTCCCAGGTTGATGTATTGAATCTAAATTGGAAGGATCCCCTCTCCAGGTCCAAAGCATCTACCAGAATGGCCACTGGAGACTCTGGGAATTTTAAATCTACCATGTCTGAAAGGGCCAGGAGCTGTCAATTAATCAATCAGAAAAGAGCTGGAAGGGACCTTTGAGGTCTTCTAGTCCAGCCCCCTGCTCAAGCAGGAGGTCCTGTCCCATTTCAGACAGGTGGCTGTCCAGTCTCTTCTTAAAAACCTCCAGTGATGGAGCACCCACAACTTCTGCAGGCAAAGCCGTTCCGCCGGTTAATTGTCCTCACTGTTACGAAGTTTCTCCTTAATTCCAGGTTGCTTCTCTCCTTGACTAGTTTCCATCCGTTGTTTCTTGTCTTGCCTTCTGGTGCTTTGGAGAATAGGTTGACCCCTTTTTCTTTGTGGCAGCCCCTCAAACACTGGACTATTGATATTTTGTCCCCACTAGTCCTTCTTTTTTTCTAGACTAGCCAAACCCAGATCTGAAAGATGGGTCTGGCTGAGAAGTCAATCAACTAAACTTGAGGACCAAGCTTTTCCAGGACAAAGACAAATCCCTTGATTTGAATCTTAAAATTCAACCCCAATTTAGGTCCTTATTTGCAATTAAAGTGTTTTGCTTTTGTTCCTTTTCCCTCTGGATTACTGGATACTCCTTGTGTTTGGAAAACCGATGCCCAGACTTTAGTAATCAAAGAATCCCAGCATGAGGCTAATGAAGCAATGGGGATTATTTGTTTTAGGCCCCTTAGGTAGCTTTTTTGTTATTTATTTATATTTTTTTAAAAAATAATTCATCCCCTGAGGATGTGACTGTAACGCCAGCAAGATTTATGTATTTATATGTCTCATTTAGAAACTTGCCTCTATTATTTTTATAAATAACTCAAGACAGTGAACATACTTAATATTCCTTCCTCCTGTTTTTCCACAACAACCCTGTGAGGAGGCTTAGGCTAAGAGAGAGGGACTGGCCCATAGTCAACTTTTGTGCCTCAGGCAGAACTAGAACTCACCATCTCCTGGTGATTGGCCCAAAGTCACCCAGCTGGCTTTCATGCCTAAGGAGGGACTAGAACTCACCGTCGCCTGGTGATTGACCTAAAGTCACCCAGCTGGCTTTCCTTCCTAAGGCGGGACTAGAACTCACCGTCTCCTGGTGATTGGCCCAAAGTCACCCAGCCAGCCTTCCTAAGGAAGAACTACAACACACCATCTTCTGGTTTCTAGCCTGGTGCCTTCACCACTAGACCAAACTGCTTCTCACACCATTTGAGGGTCTTGTTTTATTTTTTTCCCCTCCATCCAACCTTCCCCAGTGAAATAATATTCCTTAATGGCAAGGGATGATCTTTAGTCAAAAATCCTTCTTGCGATAAATACATCCCCCTCCTCTTCTAAATTGAATTATCCCTGTAGCCTTTCCCCGCTCTTTCTTGGATCCTTTAGGACAGGGGTCTTCAAACTTGGCCCTTTGATGACTTGTGGACTTCAACTCCCAGAATTCCTCAGCCAGCTTTGCTGGCTGAGGAATTCTGGAAGTTGAAGTCCACAAGTCATCAAAGGGCCAAGTTTGAAGACCCCTGCTTTAGGACGTCCCAACAGTCAGTCCGTGTTTCCCCAGCTGCATTTTTAGCAACAATAACTCACTAAAAAAAACCACCCCTTTTTAAAATTAAAAAATGGCCAAAGGGGGGAAAAAACGCTATCAAGTAGCATTTATGATTTGTTTTATTGGATATGCTAAAGAAGACAAAGATAGTACAGAAGGCCTGGGGACCTCAAGTGAGCACTCTCTGCACAGAAAACCGCCAGTATATTTGTCCAGTTTTAAGGTGAATAGGAGTTGTCTTAACTGCATTTCACACATTCCATATAAGGCAACTGTAGATCCAGCCAGAAATCCATAGGTGGTAATTAGTGTTGATCTTTGCCAATGGTTAAGATGACAAAGTTGGACAGAACGCAGAAGAAGGCTGCGTTCCTCCCGATCTTATGAGACTTCAGCTCCTGCTATTCTCCACCGATATGGTGCCATGAATCTCAGTGCAACAGGGATAGTGCCTGCCGCAGTGATGCTGTTACATTTCAGAGTCCTGCTTTGGAGAATGGACAGTTAAAGGGAATAAATGCTTTGGGATAACAAGGTTTCCCCCTTCCATTTACCCTTAAGATGGAGACGTGGATGTGCAATTAATAGGAATCCACTAAAATGTAACATGTTTTCCGAATGTTCTGCGAAGCCCAGCAAACCGATTGCAGCATGTTCTACAAATAGAGCCTCGGTGTTATTTTGTTTTTGGTTCCCCCCACCCTGAAATCTAACACACTTGAGATAAGCAAATTGCGGTGAGTTGAGGTCACACAGGGGGCTTTCTGTCAAGGCGAGGTGGGCAGCAGGGGTAAAGCAAAGGGGAAGTGAACCTGGCTAAAAGCAGGAAGTGGAAAGAACCAGATTATCCTCCCACTATTTTCAATTTCTATTACTTTCCTTCCCATTCCCCCCCCCCCATCTTCCCCTACAATATCCAGTCTTAACACCTTGAAGGTCAATTTTAAGCAACTGAAAGGTAATGGCAGAGTCCACGGCACCAGAAAAAGACATGTGGTCATGAGACCTGTGTCTGAATCTTAAACAATATGAGGAGTGGACCAAAAGTTGCTCTCCTTGCAACAAGGCAGCCTGGAAGGTGTTCCTGTGTGCAATTCTGCCAGGCTCACATCACCACCCATCGTAAGCTAACCATTCCAGCAGGAACTGGTTGCATTCAATCTGATCTGGCCCTCTCAATTCCTGGCAAGTAGATGGGGAAGAAATGGAGGTAGTGACAGATTTTATTTTCCTGGGCTCCAAGATCACTGCAGATGGGGACTGTAGCCAAGAAATTAAAAGACGCTTGCTCCTGGAGAGGAAAGCCATGGCAAATCTAGACAGCACACTAAAAAGCAGAGACATCACCCAGCCAACAAAAGTCAAAGCTATGGTCTTCCCAGTTGCAAGGTATGGCTGTGAAAGTTGGACCATAAGAAAAGCTGAGCACCAAAGAATTGATTGAGGCCTTTGAACTACGGTGCTGGAGAAGACTCCTGCGAGTCCCTTGGACTGCAAGGCGATCAAACCGGTCAGTCCTAGAGGAGATCAACCCTGACTGCTCTTTAGAAGGCCAGATCCTGAAGCTGAAACTTAAATACTTTGGCCACCTAATGAGAAGGAAGGACTCACTGGAGAAGAGCCTAATGCTGGGAAAGGTTGAGGGCAAGAGAAGAAGGGGATGACAGAGAATGAGGTGGCTGGATGGAGTTATTGAAGCAGGAGGCGTGAGCCTAAATGGACTCCAGAAGATGGTAGAGGACAGGAAGGCCTGGACGAACCTTGTCCATGGAGTCGCGATGGGTCGGACATGACTTTGCAACTAACAACAACAGTCCTCCACTTACACCACAATTGGGACCCGGACTTCTGTCACTAAGTGAGTTGACCCAATCTTACAACCTTGGTTGCCGTGTCTGTTAAGTGAACCATGCTGTTGTTAAGGGAATCCAGCATCCCCCATTGACTTGCCTTGTTGGAAGTTGCCTGGGGGAAGGTCTCAGATGGGGATCACGTGATCCAGGATGCTGTAACCATTTGTAAAGTCCGGCTGGTGGCCAAGCAATTTTGATCACGTGACCGCGGGGAGGCTGCAAAAGCCCTAAGGGTGAGGAGCGGTTGTAAACTCTCTATTTTCATCACTGTTGTAACTTCAAACAATCGCTAAACCAATAGTCCTAAGCGTTGGTGGGGCAAAAGAATAGAGGAAAGGAGGCATAAAGAATGATGAGACTGAACAGGATTCTTCTGCGGGTTGAGAGTTGATGCTTTCACACACACACACACACACACACCGCCTTGTGGCTAGGGGTCAGATCTGGGAGTCTGTGCAAATTAATTTTCCTCTTTAATCTTCCCCATCCAGCGGTGGGATTCAAATAGGTGAACGACCGGTTCTCTGTGTGGATGCCGCTTCCGGAAGTCCGTTCTGGGCCTGGGCAACAAAAAAAATAGCCCCCGGTTCTGCAGAACTGGTGGGAACCGGCTGAATCCCACCACTGCCCCCATCCACCCAGTGGATGGCCAGTGCATTTGGAGCTTGGAGGATTCCCAGTAAACCAGGTCACGATAGCATCCCTCATTTACAGGTAACGTTTGATATTTCCTATTCACAGATGGGGGTATTTATAGAGATGTGGGCAGGTGCCCTGAACAGGTGTGAAGGATTGTTTTGCTGAACACATCGGCTGGAAGTGACAAGCCCATCGAGGCAGAGCTGTGAGGAGACAGAGAAGCAAGAAATAGATGTTCTTGGGTAGCGACGCTGGATGCAAGCTCTTCAGGGCAAGGTGGGCCATGGCACAGGCCCAAGAAATCCCTTACGAACCAGCTGATACGCAATCTACACTTCAAAAGAGATCAGCTGACTCTCAGGTTTTGGCAGCGAACCAAGTTGTTGCCTATCAACAATAATCCTGCTGCTGCTGAAAAATTAGGGCAGGAAGGCTAAATTCTCTGGGGAGATCTCCCAGGCTTTGTGGAGGCTACAAGTGGCCCAGGGACCATCATCTTTGCTGTGTGATGGATCTCATGAGAACTGGCCACTGGTTCCTTTGAAGGTTTGCATGGGTGGCCTATTAGGGCTTACAGTAAAACAAGACTGTGTTAGTCCCCAGCGGCAAACAATGAGGAATCTTGTAGATGTTCTTCTGGCTAACACATGTTCTAAAAATGCATAAGCTCCAGCTTACAAAAGTTTCTGTCTTTTAAGAACATGTGTTAGTTGGAAAAGGTGCTACCAGATACTTTTGAGCTTGGACACGGTTTGAAGAACAGCCTCTCGTCCAGATGTTTTTCATCTCTGACTTACTGGTTGACCCTTGTCCTTGCTCCTATAGGGTCAACAATGAAATCAATATGGATTCTTGTTCTTTGGAGGAATTCACGCCATGGCTGGACATCAATCATCTGGGATAGTTTAACCTGGATTCTTGCATTGAACAGAATATGGCCAAAATGTCCCCTTCTACCTGGTGGATTCTATTGCTCTGTGGTACCATTCATATTTTTCCAGTTTTCCCGAGTGGCTGTCTACAACTCAGCCCAGCCCATATATTAATTATGGTTGGTTGCACAGTAAACCAGATGTTTAGACTGGATTTGACATTTTGTCTACCTATCAAATCCTTCCCAAGCACCTGGGATAGGGAGTTGTTGTTTAATAATAACTATAATTCTTTCTGTGTCCAATCACACTTGGCCAATAAAGTCTTCTCTTCTCTTCTCTTCTCTTCTCTTCTCTTCTCTTCTCTTCTCTTCTCTTCTACAATCCTATTCTTCTATTCTATTCTATTCTATTCTATTCTATTCTATTCTATTCTATTCTATTCTATTCTATTCTATTCTATTCTATTCTATTCTATTCTATTCTATTCTATTCTACAACTCTTCTACAATCTGTTTTATTCTATTCTATTCTGTAATTCTATTCTATTCTGTAATTCTATTCTATTCTATTTTCTAAATATATTGTCACAGATTGTAAACTGTTCCAAGTAAAGGTGTCTTTTGCAATTGACTTATGGTGCTTTTGTCAATGCTGATGGTGTTCAAGTGGTCTCCAGAGGTGGTGGTTGTCGTTGTTGCTGTTATTATTATTATTACTCTTGTTATTATTTCTATATCACTGAACAACTCTCAGTGATTCAGAACTTCCCATTTTCTCCAGCAAGGCAGATTTTGTTGCTTTCCAACATCAAGTTATCCCATCCATGCAAGTTTTGGGGTGCCTCAAGGGTGTCACGCTCTCTTCCCAACAAACATATTTGCTCAACCAACAAGGAATGTGGCTGTAATAGATCCTTAGGCCAACTTCTTATGCACAAATCTAAATACCCGCTCAGCCCTGAAGACACACACTAGAACATCAATCTGGGTCATGTGTGTGTGTAGGTAGGGATACAAATTGGAGCGATCTTGTGTTATTCTTGGCTAGAAACACCTAATCAATTATATTAAATTCTGTCCTGAGCCTAAAGCTTCACTCAATCTTTGGAAACAGCAAGTGAGGGCAAGGAACTCTGCACATGCTCATTGACCAGAAGAAGTTTGGTATTTACCATGCTGGTTTTGATCACTTGACCACAGGGACGCCCCAAGAGTCATAACTGTGAGGAGCGGTTATAACTCTCTATTTTCAACACCACTGTAACTTCAAACACGTGCTAAGTCGTTGTAAGCTGAGGACTTTCTGTCTCTGCTTGTCTCAGGTCCAATTACTTATCAGAAGAGCTGGCTGGCACTTGGCTCTATTCTCGGTCCTGCCAGTGAGGGACTAGATTCTTGAAGCCCACTACTATCAGTTCCAAACATCTTCTGAAACAGTGCTAGACTGTTGTAAGAGTTGTGTGTGTGTGTGTGTGGACAAGGAAGAATGCCAGACCCAGGAACAGTTCCTTTAACTCTCCATCGCCTGAGCCCCTGGAAGGTCCCACTTCTCTGTCACTCCACACACACCACACACACACCCAGAGGGGATGGGGTGAGTTTCACCAGGAACTCCCACCCCTCCCCCGAATAAGGGGAAGGGTCCCTTCCCGCCTCCCTCTGCAAGGGCCCCACTCCCCTGCGCCCACGGCCTTCCCCGTTGGCTCTCCCCCACACGCACACCGCCGGCCCCTCTCCGGAGACAACCCCCCCTCCCCGCCTCTTGCCCGGCTGAGCCCGCGCTGCAGCTCGGATCTACAGACGCTCGCTCGGCTTGCCTTCCTCTCCGGGCGCGCCCCCCCCCACCCCTCTCCCCTTCCTCCCTCCCTGATTGGCCGAAGCCTCTCCTTATGCTAATCATATGCGAGTAGTCCAGGGCTAGTCAGCTGACGTCACCGGGCCCAGTGGCCGCCGCCGCCGCCGAGGGAGGGGGGGGCAGGAGGGAAGAGGAGGAGGAGGCGGCGGAGGAGGAGGCGGAGGAGGAGGCGCAGCGGAGCGGAGTGGAGCGCCTTCCGTCGCCCAGGCAAAGCGGGGAAGATCCGGCTGAGCGCGGCGCGGGGGAGTCCGGGCTGGGCAGCAGCCCCCCCCTCCCTCCCTCGCCCCTGCTCCCGCGCGGCGCAAGCAGGCAGGGCTCGCCGGGGCGGGGCGGCCGGGGCGGGGCAGCGCCTGCTGGGAACATCATGGCTACTCTGGCCAACGGGCTGGCGCAGCAGCAGCAGCAGCAGCAGCAGCAGCAGCAGCAGCAGCAGCCGCCTCCCGGCGGAGCCGCCCCCCCGCCGCCGCCGCCGCCGCCGCCCCCGCCGCCGCCGCCGCCGCCGCAGGCGGAGAGCGCCGCTTTCAGCACCACGAACAGCGCCGCGAGGATGAACGGGCTGACGGCGCCGGCGCCCGGCCCGGGGGGCTCCATCGCCATGAAGGACCACGATGCCATCAAGCTCTTCGTCGGCCAGATCCCGCGCAACCTGGAGGAGAGCGACCTCAAGCCGCTCTTCGAGGAATTCGGCAAGATCTACGAACTCACCGTGCTCAAGGATCGCTTCACCGGCATGCACAAAGGTAGGCGGGCAGGCGGGCCGCCCCCTCCCTCTCTCCCTCCCTCCCTCCCCACCCGCCCCCCTCCCCCCCCCAAAAAAGCCCGGAGGAGATGGACCGCGCGCCCGGATCCCCTCCTCCGCCTCCCGAGACCCGCCACGCCTGCCCCGCCTGGCCGGGCGGAGGGGCCAACAAAGGAACCGCCAGCCGCCGCCGCCGCCGCGCTCTCTGCCTCTGTGTGTGCGCGTGTGTGTGTGTGTGTGCGCGTCTGTGTGCGCAAGCGAGGGAGACGTGCAGTTCTACTCGGAAGCAAGTCAGCCACGCAGCCCCACCGAGAGCCCCCCGGGCTCGCGGGGAAGTGCGCGTGGCCTGGCGGCTCAGGGGAAAGAGAAAGTGCCCCGCGCCCGGGCAGAACTGCTGCCTTGGAAGATGACACGGGCGGGAGCGGGGGGGGGGGGTTGTCACCTACCGGGGTGTTTAGGTTCCTGAAAGGCTTGGTTCGGGCACAAAGAAATGACACGCTGTGCGAGAGTGAGGGAGAAAGGCGGTCCTCCCCCTCTGGTGCTTTTACACACACACACACACACACACACACACACACACACACACACGCCCTCCGCTCCCCAGGTCGTACCAGTAAGCCTGTGTACAAACTTGGGTGAGAGGTAAAAACCTGGGCAACAAGAGAGGATGGAGTTGTGACACGTGGAAGAGGAGACCTCCCCACTCCCCCCCCCCGTCAAAAAAAAAACCACCCATACATTTTGGCAGGAAGAAGTTAATACCTCTTCCCCCCACCCACCCCGCCCGCCCGCCCGCCTGCCTCTTTCCCAGGTTGTGTTGTTCTTCGCAACTCGTTGGTTAGGCATCTTCAGCTGGGGTTGTCTCTCTAAGTAAACACACCTTAGGCAGGGCTGCACAGCCCCCCTCACAACACGCCACGCTCAAGCTTGGTTCTGGCTAACCTCCATTCATCTTTTTTCGCAGCTTGGCCTGTCCTCCGATTGCAGCCCCTTTTTTGCCTGGTAATTTATGCTCCGGTGCATTGCACAATCCCCCCCCCCTGAAAAGGGGCTTGAAAGAAGAACTCGCCTTCCGAGGTTGGGCAGGTGGAAAGTTGGGCTTTGTGCGACCATCCCCCATCCCCACCCCTCTCCACCTCCCCATCAAAGCGTTAGCTGGATTTGTGAGAAAAGAAATGAATGAATCAAAAGTGTGTGTCCATGTGTATGTAACTTGTGTGTGTTTCTGTGTGTGTGTGTGTGTGTGTGTGTGTGTGAGAGAGAGAGAGAGAGAGAGAGAGAGAGAGAGAGAGAGAGAGAGAGAGAGAGAGAGAGAGAGAGAGAGAGAGATTTGTAAACATAACCGGAAGCAGAGATCTTCCAAAGGAGGGTAGGTAGGAGTTGGTGTAGTGAAGGTACTCCTTTGGTTTCACTGCAAAGTTTGTTGTGATGCATTTGTGCGTCATGGTGGTGGTGGGGGAGTGGGGCTGGGGAGATCCTGCATATGCTGATGAAGGAGCATGTGTATTTGCAGTGGAGGGGGGGGGGGTCAGGAATAATGCATAAACACTTGGGATTTGCATAATTCTGTTTTTTTACCAAATAAGCTTAGGTTGTTTTCCCCCCTGTTTTTCAAGTTCTTGCAGTAGGTTAATCCCTAAAGCCAACCAACCAATAAACTAAGGCGTCGAATGTTTATTTGTTCATTACCTCAGCAAGTTCTATATGTGAAAATAGATGTGACATCTTTGGTGAAGAGTATGGCGTGAAGCTAGCATTCCCTCCCCCTGCCGCCCCCCCCCCCCCGCTCCAAAAAGAAACATGGTTTCCAGAACAACTGGCTTAGGAGATGAAAAAAGGTCTACTGTTGGAAGATTTCCTGCTTCTTGTTCCTCAGCTGACTTAGATCCAGTGTGAAGACTGGTGAGAATGTGGTAGGACGTGTCTTTCTGTGTGCACGGCGGTGTATCTTCACACCAAGAGCCCATGTTTGTGTCATGGCGTGACATTATTTGTGTGCCTTCAAGTCAGTTTCGACTTCTTGCAATTGGCTGGACAGTTCCCTGCAGGTTTCTTGGCGACCTCTTTTTTTTAATTGAACTGGTCATCATTGTCTTTTTGTTCTTGGGGCTGAGAAGAAGGGACTGGCCCCAAATCCCCTTTAGGTCAGGACGAGAAGTCATGATCTTCCAGTTTGTAGTCAAGGGCCTTTAACAACCACACCAAACAGGCTCTCCATATCAAGAATGGACTGTCTCCTTCTGAACGCAGTCTCTTAGGAGACCCCACGGGGCTCCTGCTCGGTGGAATTTCTTGTAGGCATCTAGTTGAGTAAGGGTAGCAAGATAATTTATCCATCTGGCACCGTCCTTAAGGTGAGACTTAATGTCCCTGGGAACTCCCAGCTCCCAGTGACTTTAACCCCTATTTAAAACAGGCTGAAAATCACCATCCCTGCTCAAATTTATCAGTATCCCCTTCTTAGTGCTTTAACAGGCAGCAAAGAAGTGTGCGTGCGTGCGTGTGTGTGTCTGTGAGAGAGAGAGAGAGGGTGTATTCTGCAATCCACTTTCACTTTTCCAAAGAGTTACCATTCTTCTTTGAAACCTCAAAGTTAGAAAGAGGTTGACTTGGGCATAAAACTTCTGGTTGTTAATTTTACTGAAGGTCAGAAATCAATTATAGGGGAATTAGTGCGTTTCACAGAGGCAAAATGGGTCCTGGTAGGTCCTTGTGAGTGATTTCCAGGAGCTAAAATGGAGGATAGAGAAAAGGAATGGATACCATAATAAGAGGGGGGGGGGGAAATAGGTTCTTTAGAATGCCTGCATTTCACTTTTTCTTCCCCCAAATAGCAGGTTCTCCTACTCAATGTGATATTTTTAGCTCCACTTCTTGGAAGTTATCAGCAGAAGGCTCTCTCCTGTCCATTAAATGCAGAGATAAAACTTCCCGTTACATGTATGACCAACTTTTTTTTGGCTTTCTAGCCTCGAGAGAGAGCGAAAGCATTTGGTTAAGGCTGAGATCTTAAGCATGCTCTCTAAATTCAGCAAGATTTTTTTTTCTAAGTAAATACGTATTGCTCTAATTCCTCAGGAAGTGTGAACAACATTTTAATCAGAAGTTATAACTCTGGGGAAAAAAACAAACCCTCACCTGAATTCAGGTATAAGTGGTTGTATTTTGGGATGTTCAGCTTCTTATAGTGAAGGATTTCACACTAGTTCTTTTCGTGTGGATAAAATGCATGATCAATATCTTTCAAGGATCGAGAAAATGAGCATTTTTTTAAAAAAAACATTTTATTACAATGCACCCCATTCCCTGGGGGTGGGGTGGGGAGACACTATCCCGATCTCTTTTTTTTTTATAACTTTCTCAGGATCAGCCACAGTATTTTGAAAAGTGTACTTTCTGAATGAGTGTAAAACAAGAATTTGGTACCTGGTGTTGGGTTTGTGCTGCAGAATACGTAATAGTCAGGAAGAAGATTCATCACAATTTTCTATCCTTTCCAAGGTAGATTGACGGAGGCGGTCTTTAAAAGTAATATTTTAAAAAGGTAGCTTCGTAAAAAAAACAATGTAGGCCTGCAGGTGTGATGGAAGGAGACAGGGATATAGATAAAGCAGTGAAAAAGAAAAAAAGAATGAACTGAGATTTCACTGGGCGAGAAACAAACAAGCAGATAGGTGAATTTCTGTCTCTTGCTCAATAGGGGTGAAAGAGGAGATAGTTTGTCATTAAAATGAATATATATGGATATCATGTTTCTTGCTGGCAGATGGAGGGATAAAGGAAGTTGGCTGGCCCCTGCAGTTTCTTTAGAAAATCATCTGCAATTTGGCCGACTGAATCAAACCGTCTTTCCCCATTTGTACGCCGTAGCATTTTCAGAGCTTCATGGTAAGCTCTTTTCCTCATTTGGTGTACTGAACTCCAATTTAATTACCACTTATCTTATCAATAAATTGCCATCCTCGTCACCACCACCACCACCAGCAGCAGCAGAAGAAGCATTCCCGTTTCTAAATATTGATCAATATTGGAAGCTGTGCCAATCAAAAATAAAATCCAACTTGCTTCCCCCGTTAAAAACCATGCCTGATCCATTCAATTAAATGTCATCATTCGTTTAATGAAGACTCTGTTTGGTTCTGTTTATCTATCAAGTACGTGTCTTCTGCGGCTCCTCTCTGCATCAGGGTGAACCTATAGGATAAACTAACTTCCTTCCTTCCTTCCTTCCTTCCTTCCTTCCTTCCTTCCTTCCTTCCTTCCTTCCTTCCTTCCATTATTTCCTCCCTCTCTCTCTCCCTTCCTTCCTTCCTTCCTTCCTTCCTTCCTTCCTTCCTTCCTTCCTTCCTTCCTTCCTTCCTTCTGTTATTCCCTCCCCCTCTGTCTCCCATCCTTCCTTCCTTCCTTCCTTCCTTCCTTCCTTCCTTCCTTCCTTCCTTCCTTCCTTCCTTCCTTCCTTCTTAGATTCCTCCTGCTATTTGTCTATCCATCACCTGGTTTGTCCACAGGATCCTTGTTTTGGCTTTAGGTTTCTGTCACTCTTGATTTCTTTCCATCAGAAGACAAGAGGGTTACGCTTATTAAGAGCTATTAATACTTAATCATCTGGCAGATTTAATTGTGCCAATATTAAAAATGCATCAATGTCAAATTTCGTTCATTAAATATTTACATTTTTGAAGGGAAACTGTTTTGCTGCTGTTTTAATATCATTTCAGGAAGCTTTGTATAGGGTTTAATTAAAAAAAAGGATCATCAGCTCAGCTGACGATGTGGACCGTATCCTTTGAACCGAGCACCGTTGCTGTTTCTCCTCTTTGACCAAAGGGTTAAGCAAAATTCCCCTTCTTCTTCTTCTACACCACGGAAGCAATCAGCTCCCTGCTCTGGTCACATCTCCAGCAGCATTGCAAAGCTGATGTAAAATCCCAAGGTGCTAATCTCATTTGTGACTATTTAGCCATAACAAAATATCAGCTGTGCCTTCCTGGAAGGAAGAAGTTAAGAGGCGAGTCAGTTCGGGTGGTCTTCGCCGCTCTCCGTTCTCGATTCACAACCCGCAGTGTGTGTAGGAGAGAAGTGAGACACTCGCCCAGGTCAGCAGGGCCCAAGAAAGTTCAATCAAACAACTCATTCGATATACAACCCCGTGATCTTCTTCTCTCTCTTTTTTTTCTTTCGCGTCCTGTCGCAAGCAGATTGTGCTACAAGCGTTACACCACAGTTCTTGGTCCGCAGCGACAGTCTCTGCATCCTTTCCCTTTAGGGCTGATGTTTTTCAGATCTCCCTGAAATCTCTGGTGCCAGGTTTCTTTGGCCTTCCTCTTTTTCTCCCACCATCTGCTTGTATCCAATTGATTGCGGCCTTTGCTGGACATTGCTCATTCATGCGGAACGCCTGTCCAGAAAAGTGCATTCCTTCTTCTGCTGCCGTCTCAGAGTGTCTTCGGGAATCGCCTGGTTTCTGACCTGGTCCCAAACTAGGCGACACAGCGATCGAGCTCAATTAAATTTGTACTTAGCAACTGCACCTGGATCCTAGACTCAGCTTGGTTAGGGTGTATCTTGGTTTCTGTGGGGGAGGAGGCGACGTTGAATTTGGGTGCTGCATGGAAGTTTGGGGGTCTATTTGCTTGGGGCATCAAAGTATTAGGCAAACTTAGAAAATGAGTTAATCGGTGAGCAGGGTGTGAGCGGTGTGTGAATCCAGGCTACAAGGCAATTTACTCTCAGCACTAAGCCGTCATGTGGCTTGTTTGGCTTGGTGTGTAGTGTGGTTTGTTTGTTTGGTGGATTTATATAGCCACCCATCTCACCTATTCTAGATAGCTAACATCTAATAAACTCAGTTTGCCCACCTTCCTTTATGACTTGGTGGGTTTTGTGAAGATAGACAAGGTTTTCTTACTGAAGAACACCAAAGTCCACCAATAAACAAATAATAAACCCATTTTCTTCATTCAATGTATAGGACCAATCCTGACTGGTTTGAAAATGGACTTTGCTAGCTATACCAACCAGCATCGAGAATGCTGAACTCAAATAATTGGGACCCAAGTGAGTAGATCAGTAAGACTGAGAGATAAAGCATGGCTAATATATACCTAATATATACCTAATAAATAAATAAATAAATAATGAATATGACTGATTGTGGATTATTTGAAGATTCATAGCAATGAAGAAATATTATTTTTCCTTCACCTCATGATCCAATCTGAATGTGTTTGAGGTGGTGCTTCAAGACTCTGTTTCTTGTTCCCAAGGAGGCCTCTGATTTGCATTTAGGAAAGGCTTAGTCTCTTTCTAAACTTTGTCCAAGCTTCTTTAAGATAACACCTTAAAGTACCAGCCCTGAGTTAAGAAAGATGAGTGTCAGAGGAAGAATCTTGTGGTGTCTTTTGAGATCTCTTCCTCATTTCGTGGAGCTGTTTTGGTTTCTCTGTATCAGCTCATCCAATACTGTCCATTCAAAATGTCAGCAAATCTCAGAGTTGTTTTTATTTGCAGATGTCCAGGATCGAAGTAGGACCTTTTGCAAATAAATTCCTTGTGCGTCCAACCCCACTTGGTCAATAAAGAATTCTGTTCTATTCTATTCTATTCTGTTCTGTTCTGTTCTGTTCTGTTCTGTTCTATATTCTGTTCTATATTCTATTCTATTCTGTTCTGTTCTGTTCTATATTCTGTTCTGTTCTATATTCTGTTCTATTCTGTTCTGTTCTGTTCTTTTCCATTCTGTTCCGTTCCATTCCATTCCATTCCCAAGTCCAGAGCTCATAATACCCTCTTTAGTCCCCAGTGGCACTAACTGATCTGGACTATATGAACCTCTGATGTGCTAATCTGGATGATTTTTGCATTGATCCCAAGTGTGTTGGCTTCTTCCTGCTGATGCCAATTAACCAGGCCCTGCTAATCCATACCAACTGTGTGAAATCAAATTCTCACTGGGTTACATGTTGACCTGCTGCCAAATTGTATGCCTGTCTCTAGCATAAAGACACTTTTCCCCAAAGCATCTACAGTAGCTGTTTCCGACTCTGTCCAGGACCAAATCCGGGCCTTTGTCATGCAAAGTCTCTGCTCTTTAGACCTTTCCCCCAAAGGGAAAGTAAGAGTCCCCTCCCTTTAGATTACTGAATAATAGCCTCTGTAGTTCTGAATCAAATAATGATTTAAAAGAGAAGATAGAAGTCTCTGTTGACCAAGCTGGACCTTCCATTCGCGAAGACTAATGTGGTTGGTACGGAGAAACAACATCTTCTCAGGATTTTAGGCAGAGGTTTTCCATCCCTATGTGGACATGCTGGGGGTCAAATTTAGGAAGTCTCCATGAAAAACAAGAGCCTTGGTGGAGCAGTGGGCTAATGCCTCCGTAGGTAACACCAGCTGCCTGCAATTAGTGCAGGTTCGCATCCCACCAGGCTCAAGGTTGACTCAGCCTTCCATCCTTCCGAGGTAGGTAAAATGAGGACCCAGATTGTTGGGGGCAATTAAGCTGACTTTGTAATAATGCCGCTTGGGGTGTGTGTGAAAGCCCTAACAAGCAGGCATATACATAGAATGAAGGCTACTGCTAAGCTTGTAAGCCGCCCTGAGTCTTCGGAGAAGGGCGGGATATAAATGGAATTAAAATTAAAAAAAAAAATAAAAAAATAAAAAAGCTACTGTTGAGTTCTGATTGTGTTTGATTGTCTTGGTTTCCCCACTTCCATTCGCCGTTGCACAGAGATGGGCTCTCAAAGCCATTCCATAAGTCTATATGTCCCGTTTCATTCCTCCTTTCTTCTTTCCAGGTTGTGCCTTTCTTACATACTGTGCCCGGGACTCAGCCCTAAAAGCTCAGAGTGCGCTCCACGAACAGAAGACACTGCCCGGGGTAAGTGATGGCTTCTTCTCTGATCAAGGCCCATCTACTGGGCAAGAGTTTTTGGTACAGATGTGCAAAGACAGCTGGGTTCCAAAAAGCAGACCTGATCTAGGTAGCAAATCTAGACCTGTCTTCTCCCAGCGGGCATCCTCCAAGTTCCTTGGAATTCTCAACTGGTTTTCTTTGCCTCCTTGAACCCACAAATGTTTACTTTACCATCAATCTTTTCCCCTTGGTCAGTTGTTGGCAATTCCCCTTCCATGCACAGACTTTTCCTGTAAACTTTGCACGAATCTTGCAATGAGGAAAAAAAAAAACAAAAGCTGGGGGTGGGTGGGTGGGTGGGAAACAAACATCTTGCGGCTTTTTTGAGAAATAAATGTTGTGCCTTCCAGTTGAGCTGAGTTTGCACCAACACGATTACTGAATGAATCCATTTAAGGGGTCTGAACAATCCCTGGGCACCCAAACTAGCCAGGTGGACTGGTTTAATCCCTCCAAAAAAAAACAAAACACCCCTAACCAAAGCTTAGCGGGTGGTGGGAATAAAGCCACTGGATCTTTCCCTAGACCTGGTTAATCGTATCGTGCAAACCCAGCCCTTCTTTGTCATTTATCCCTACCTCTCTTTAGGGTTTTGGCACCTGGTTGCTAGCAGGTGGCAATCGCGAGAAAGTTGGATCGAATGTTTCCTTTTGTGTTATAATTTTGGAGCAGTGATAAGATGTCAGCTCTTTCCCCTCCTGGACTCGGAGGTCCAGGTTTGTTTTGCAATATTTTTATGTTTCAAAGGTTACATTTGCGCTCATTGTTTGGGGTGGAACGAAAACCTTCCGCAGCCTATCCAAGCTTTCCATGCTTAGTCTGGCTTTAATTGTCCTTTCTTTGTTTGCCTAAAGCCAAATAGCTCTCCGAAAGGGAGAAAGGTAGTGGGGGAGAGGGAGGGGAGAATGAAAAAAGAATTTTTCTGGAGTTGACAGCACAGATCTCCTTCACAGCACAGGTAGTCCTCCACTTACGACTATTCAAAGTGATGACGGTGCTGAAAAAAGTGACTTATGACCTCCCCTTTAATGACCGGCTGAATAGCCTTACCGTCAAAATTGGGTGTTTGACAACAGGCAAATATTTAGGACAATTGCAAGAGGTTGTAAGAATTAGATGTGGTCCGGTGATGCCTTATTCAACAACCAATTTGCTTGGTTGCAGAGGTTCTACTTCCAATTGTAGCCATAAGTCAAGGACTATCTGTACTTAGTATGGCTGAGGAATGCAACGATGTCCAGTTGTGATTTTCAAAAATGGTTCCGTCAGCTTGTAAGGACGTGCAGAGAGGGTTTGGCTACATTTGAATGTCTGGATCCATTTTCCGAATGGATCTTAGGCAGGCTGATTCGATTCAGATTGACGCAGTCTCCTGTAGAAGATCCAGCCTGCTTCTGAACTGCATCAGATCAATTTGAACGTGTTCAGTATCCAGCGTTGAATCTTTGCATAAGCCCAGAAGGTAGCAACTAGTAGATCAAGAATACTTGAGGCTGCATGGATAATTAGCCAGATTTTGGTGTCTAAGGACAGAGTTTCCAGCACACATCTAAAATATTGTGTTCTCTTGTTGTTTGAACCGTTCAAGCATCTATGGACTGCTAAAATGAATGTGTGGCTGTGAGCAGACGATCTCTTAACCTTGGGGGGAATCTGTCCTTCACCTATCCCAAATCTGTGCTGGTGTAAATGAAATCTCAAGAGCCATCATACGTTTAAGATAGGTCGATATACATATCAATTTAATAAAATGAACAAATGAATAAACATATGCATACATGTATCTCTTTTATTTTGCTTTTTTATCAAATTTCTACACCACCCATCTCACTTAAACGATTCTGGATGGTTTGCAAAGCAGATAACAAAAAATAATATCGAAATGTGACTAAAGGCACAGTTAACAACAAAATTTTAAACAAGCTTAAAATTTACAAGTTAAAAGTAAGAATCAAAGTTAAATATTTGCATGTACACATATGCATTATATACACACCATTTGCTGCAAGTATGTATGCGTGTGTGTGTGTATGTATATGTATACACACACACATATATTATATGAAGCAAATGTGTCTGTGTGATGCATATTTAATTCTGATTTTTACTTTTATGTATATATAAAATCACACTCAGACACAAACACATCATAAACTATGCACACAAGCTCACACACGTGTGCATCATGCACACAAAAACAAGATTAAGATTTACACGCTCAAAGTAAAAAAAATCACAGTCAAAATATGGATATATACATAGGCATCACACATATACTCACACATACATTTGTTTTGAATTTTTATCAAAATATAAAATGCAAAGGTAAATAAACACAATGGGAAACTAGGGGGAGGAAAAAAGAGAAGGGGGAAGAAAATGCAAGGTACAGTGGCGTAGCATGGGGGGTGCAGGGGGGGCCGGCTGCACCGGGTGCAACATCTGGGGGGGGGCGCGCTCGCACTGAGCTGCTCAGGGAGCCCCAAGGGCTGCACAGAGTCGGCTTGGCTCCGCTCTCGAGCTGCTCTTTCTTGCAAAGCGAAACGAGTCCGGCAGGTGAGATGGGCGGCCACATAAACTGAATAAAATAAATAGAAGCGCCCAACTCTCCGCCCAGGCTCAGGCCAACCGCAAGTGCCCCGCAAGTGCCCCGCAGGCAGGCTTGGCCGAGCGAAGACGGACCCGCCGGCCGGCTGGCCTAGCTTCGTGCGCATGCGTGGCTTTATTTAGCGGGGCTCACGTGCGAGCTTGAATGCAGCGGCTCTTGCAGGTCGGAGCCCCGCCCAGCCGCCCTCGAGAGGGACCTGGAAGCATCCCGCATGCGCGCGACTCTTCTTGGAAAGTCTACGCCGCTGCGGGGCGCGTCTTTTCGGCGGTGCCATGACGTCACCGGGTTAGGGGGCGCAAATTGCCCCGGGTGCTGACAACCCACGCTACGCCACTGGCAAGGTAAAACAGGAAAAAGGGGAGAAAAAGGCATTGACTTCCGACTCTCTTTAGCACAGTAGAAGGTAACTACATTGCAGCCTCAACTTTTTGCTTCTACACATTAATATATACTAGCCATTTCTACAACAACCACTCAATCTAATCATCAGAATCAAAGTTTCACATATATTTTTTTCCCATCACAAGCACGACGTAGACAATTGTTTCGTAGGTTTGCTTCCCAAGCACACCCACGTGCAGAGAGACTACGCTGCAGTCTAACTGCCTCCCTAATTCAGTGGGACACAATTTCCCTGGGGCTGAATTCACACTGGCAGTTGCAACACAAACCTCACAAAAGAGACTAGAATTAAATCTCCCGGGGAGAAGATTGCCCAGGGTTTGAAGGGGCAGCTTATGTAACCAAATCTCTTCCCAACCCAACGGATGAGTTTCCCTTGGCCTGGAAGACGTAGGGAGGATTGCTCTACCAATCAATATTTTTAATTGGGCTTCCTTACTATAATTAGGGTCTGAGTTGGGAAACAAGTGTTGGTCCCAGACTTTAGCCAGCCTTCTGGTGTTGGGATGGTAGCTTGGGAGATTTCCAATTATGTGCCCTCTGAAACGTGCCTTTCCAGACAATCCTTTTGTATAATGGTCTTCATGCAGAATCCCGGGAATTTGGGGGTTCAAAAGCATCATTTTAGAAAGCTTTGGTTGGCCTAAGTAGTCCTAGTAGTCCTGGACTAATAATTTAGTGTCCGTTCAAAATTACAACGGGACTGACTTATGAGCGTTTTTCACACTTCTCACCGCTGCAGCATCCCCAGGGTCACGCAATCAAAACTCAGACGATTGGCAACTGACTGATATTTATGACAGTTGCCTTGTCCCGGGGTCACGTGATCCCCTTTTGCAAACCTCTGACAAGCAAAGTCAACGGGGGAAGCCAGATTCATTTAACAACCGTGTGACTAACAACTACAGTGATGTATTTAACGACTGTGGCAAGAATGGTTAGCAAATGTGCTTAGCAAATGTTTCACTTAGCAACTGTGCTCGTAACCCGAGGACTACTGTAGATACCTTTCTTGCTGCTCTAAGCAACTCTGTCCCTTTGGTGGGAGAAATAGGCCTGAATATCCATGCTGGATCCCTGCAGGTAGAAAAGTAGGCTGTCAAGAAGGATTCTAGGAGGATAGCCTCTGGAAAACAAATTTCAACACCCTTCTATTTTTTTCCTTTAATTTTTAAAAAGTAATTCCTTTATACACATGTCACACCTGATGAAATATTTAATCTCTATTTGGTGATAATACATATTTGTCTACCTTAATTATTGCAATGGCCTTCAGCTTTTTAAAAACCAAAGTGCAAAACTAGAGGGTGACTTACCTAATCAAAGCAATGTTCAGATAGATAGATAGATAGATAGAGAGAGAGAGAGAGAGAGAGAGAGAGAGAGAGAGAGATGATAGATTAAATTTTTGGTTCTTTTATTTTTTTTTTCCTCTTTTCCATCTCCTTTTTTCTTTGTCCCTTTCTTTTTACTTTTTCACGGATTTTGATACTAGAGGGATCATGTAGCCAGCCACCAGCAATTACTACTTGTATCGGATGGCCTTCTCCATCTCCTTCTTCCAAATTTCCACCGACGGGACAACAAAAGACATTTCCTTTTGTTTTAAGTGGCACACCAGAACACTGAGAGTCCAGTTCAGTTGTAGTAGTGGTTCAAGAATTAGAAGGAGGGGAGGATGAGTCCGAATCCTGACATTAGGTTCGGAAAGCCAACTGGCTGACTTGGCCAGGGCGCTCTCTTTTGGCCCTAGGAAGAAGGCAACAACGCCAAAGCGCTTCTGCAAAAAAGTTGTCAAGAAAACAAACACCAGGCGATCCTGCCTGCCTGTAGTCACAGCGTTCGTCTGAAGGATTGTAACCACCACCCGTATTTCTTCCTCTGCTACGCCAATTACATCATCTGCTTAGCTAGATTTATGATCTTTTTAACCTGGCGGTATAGTAACAGCGATTAGCAGTCAAGGATGTTTCCAGGCAGACGTGCCTTTCCATAAAATAGCCCACCGTGTATTAGAAAGGTTTTATGAGCGGCAGACCACTTCCTTGTGATTAAAGAGGCATTCATTTTATCAAATCAAGAGTGGGCTTGCTGATCAACTCTGTTAAACTTTAAAACTTCAGCCTCACTGGCAGCCCGCACCAAGGCTGAGAACCAAACCTAGAACTAAGGAGGAATTTCCTGACCGTGAGAACAATTCACCAGCGGAACCACTTGCCTCTAGAAATTGTGGGTGCTTCCACACTGGAGGTTTTCCGAGAAGAGATTAGATAGTCATTTGTCTGAAATGGGTCTGGGGTTCACGTTCAAGCGGGGGGATGGGCTAGAAGATTTCTAGTTTCCTTCCGACTTGGTTATTCTGACTCCTCAGAGGGTGAAAAAAATGTGGTTAAATTTTACAAAATGAAACAGCTTCACAGGAGATATAGCAATCTGATCCCGGAGGTTTGGAATGGGACCTTTACATCCGTGTCTTTATTAAGCATACAGGTAGTCCTCAGCTTACAACCACAACTGAGTCCAAAATTTCTGTGGCTTAAGTGAGACATTTGTTAAGTGTTTTGCCCCCCGCTTTATGACTTTTCTTGCCACGGTTGTTAAGCGAATCGCTGCATTTGTTAAGTTAGTAACACGGTTCTTAAGTGAATCTGGCCTCCCCCCATGGACTTTGCTTGTCCGAAGGTCGCCAAAGGGGATCACGTGACACACACACACACACACCGGGAGACACGGCAACCGTCATAAATACGAGTCAGTTGCCAAGCATCTGAATTTTGATCACGTGACACAGGGATGCTGCAACGGTCATGGGGAAAACGGCCGTGGCAATGGTGCAACAGTCTTGAGTGCGGAAAACGCTCACGAGTCCTTTTTCCCCAGTGCTGTTGTAACTTTAAATGGCCACCAAAGGGCCTCTTGTAAATTGAGGACTACCTGAAGAAAAATTAACCGAGATGGGATGGGCTGTGGAGCAAAGTGATCGATTAATTAATTACGTAGCTTTGATTGTGGAAGGCCACCTGAGCCACTGTTAGGCTTCTCCATTGGTCCCGAAGCCAGGGGGTTCGTCTTGTGACCAGCGACCGTGCATGCGTAACGGTTTCCTGAAATCTCTTTAGTGGGTGACTTTGAAAACTGAGATTTCTTGAATGCAAAGTGTAGTGTGGATGTTTGTTTTTCTCTCTCTCTCTGAACTTTCCAAGTTTCTGAACACAAAGGAGCAGATCACCCAACCGGGCCATCAATCTGATCTTCTGTCTTATAAGAACCGTGTTCAAAGTCTCTTGGCCACCCGTGCTTTAATTACTGCATTTCTGCGGCTTTGGACCAGAGGGATTAAAACGGCGACACAATAGTATTGGTGGGTGGATGAGAATTGTTGACTCTTCTTGACGACACCGAGGGCCTTTTTCAAGCTGAAAAGGGCTCCTGAAGCCTACCGGAAGCTTGAACACAACTCTGTGACTTGTCCTTTTGCCCCTAAATTTTGAGAAATGATATTGCCACTCTTTCGGTGTGTCGCGGCTGAATTTTAAGGAGCCCAAACCCAGGAGTGGTAGGCAGCGAAAATAGAAAAGATCAGAGATAAGTGAAATGCCAGTTTTTCAAAGCTCAAAAATGAGGAGGAGAGGGGGGAAATGGGCAGCTGAAAATTGTTTATCTTCCCAGCACTTCCGCAGGTCTCTCTATCTTTTCCTATACATTTCACCTCAACCAAAATAAATCTTCCTTCCTTCCTTCCTTCCTTCCTTCCTTCCTTCCTTCCTTCCTTCCTTCCTTCCTTCCTTCCTTCCTTCCTTCCTTCCTTCCTTCCTTCCTTCCTTCCTTCTTCTTTTTCTTTCTTTCTTTCTTTCTTTCTTTCTTTCTTTCTTTCTTTCTTTCTTTCTTTCTTTCTTTCTTTCTTTCTTCTCTTTTCTTTCTTTCTTTCTTTCTTTCTTTCTTTCTTTCTTTCTTTCTTTCTTTCTTTCTTTCTTTCTTCTGAATTGCCAGTCTTGCTCTCCCTCTATAAGGGGGGCTGCTGCTGCTGCTGCTGGTGGTGGTGGAGAGGGGTGTGTGTCAGAAGGCTAGATGGAGGTGAACAAATAATTTTCAAGAACCTCAGCTTGAAACACTGCTGGCCAATCTTTAATATCTTTCACTGGTGCTCATACATGAGCTGCAAAGAAGAGGAAGAAAGGATGAGAGATTTGTTGAGCAGCTTGATCCAGATAATTCCCAGAGAATAATGGCTGGGTGGAGCTGCCCCATTTCAGTCCAGAATGCTGGGAATTTCTACTTCAAGAATAGACCACAGGTGGTCCTGGACTTAGAGCAGCTCATTTAGCGACCGTTCAAAGTTACATCACTGGAAAAAAAGGGACTTACATCCCTCTTTCACGCTCACAACCGTTGCAGCATCCCAACAATCAAAATTCAGATGCTTAGCCACTGGCTCACCATGATGGCGGTTGAAGTGTCCCGGGATCATGTGATCCTTTTTGGTGACCTTTTGACAAGCAATCTCAATGAGTAAACCAGATTCACTTAACGACTGGGTAACTAACTTAACAATGGTTCCCTTAACAGCGGTTGTAAAATGGGGTGAAACACACTTAACTCACTTAGTAACATTTTTGCGATCAATTGTGACCATAAGTCAAGGACCAGTGGAACAGTGGATAAATGTTGGATCAATTTGATCATCAAATAGAAATCCCCCCCCACCTGGAATATTTGTTTATTTAATATAGTATTTTTTGTTAAATAGGGATGGGAAAGCTTACAGCTACTTGTAGACCCGTCATATAAAGGGGAGGAGAATTTATCGTGGGTTGTTGTTGTTTTCCAGCATTAAGCCAGGGTGGATCCTATTCATTTAATGTTAAATTTATTTGATCCTTTGGCCGCTTTTTTGCTTTTGTTTCTGTACACCAATCTTTTTCTTTTCTTTTTTGTTGTTGTTAGTTCTGGGTGTATGGCGCAGGTTGTTGTTGTTGTTTTTCTGTTTGGTAGTTTATTTTTGTTGATACAGCAAAATAAATATATTAAAAGAAATGGACTCCACTTACGACCGTTCATTGAACAACAGCCGTTTGAAATTACGACACTGAAAAAGAACGACTAACGACTCCTTGCACTTACAACTGATACAGCATTCTCACCAATGCCAGGATCGAAATCTGAGTCCTTGGCAACGGGGATGAATATACAATGGCCTCAGTATCCTGGGGTCGTGGGCGATCTCCATTTGTGATCTACCCTGCCAGGGTTGCAACAAGCGAAGTCAAAGCAGGGGAGGGGGAGCCAGATTGACTTAACAACTGTGTAATTCACTTAGCAACCGTGGGAAAAGAAAGGTCATCAAACCAGGTGGGGCTCTCTTAACAACCACTTCGCTTATCAGTGGAAATTCCGTTCCCAACTGTGGTTATAAGTCAAGGACCGCATATAGATGTTTTCGAGGTAGATGCTTTGAGTTGCAATCCACACGTACCTCTAGTTATTTTTATTTTTATTTATTTTTATTTTAATTCCATTTATATCCCGCCCTTCTCCGAAGACTCAGGGCGGCTTACAAGCTTAGCAGTAGCCTTCATTCTATGTATATGCCTGCTTATTAGGGCTTTCACACAAACCCCCCAAGCCGCATTATTACAAAGTCAGCTTAATTGCCCCCAACAATCTGGGTCCTCATTTTACCTACCTCGGAAGGATGGAAGGCTGAGTCAACCTTGAGCCTGGTGGGATGCGAACCTGCACTAATTGCAGGCAGCTGGTGTTACTTGAGGAGGCATTAGCCCACTGCTCCACCAAGGTTAATCAGGTAGCTGGTAGTCTAAGAGGCCTCTGTTGGTCAGAGTCCATAAAACTGAGCTGATGGGGAAAGAAACAGATTGATCTAATGTAAGGCACCTTTCTGTTACTCGTAGGGTTTCAAGTTTTAAGTCCTGCTTATACTGTAACTCCCCAGCGGGAAAATAAAGACAGGTTCCTGCTTAAAGCAATTTTCGCTGGTTAATAGTGTCAGTTTTGGTCAATTAGTCAATTAAATATGTACATAAATAAAAATTATACATATGAAGCAACAAGAAAATTCACTGCACATCCTAATTTCCCCATAGTTTTTTTTTTAAAAAATAACATTATTCTATTTGTGAAATCAACCAAATCTTGCTTAGTTGAAGGATAAACGAGTGGCTTTGCTTCCCTTGCTAGCGTCTTCAGCTGCTGTGAAGCAGTTTGTCTAATTGATGTTTGTGTTCGATGTTTTATTGTTTTAATGCTTTTAATACTGGGAGTCCCCAGATAGAAAAGTAGGGTTAAAAATAATAAATTCAGCCAAGTTGGGTTGTGTACCATTTTTTTTCCCCTGACTTTATTGACATACGGTTTATTAGTGTTCTTAAAAGCAACAAAACAATGATTGGAAAATACACTTAGAATTTGCCCAGGGTGTTGTGATGGTTCACTGGGGTCTAATAAGAAAGCCGGATGAACAATTTTTCAGAAATGTTTGATCTACAAGATAAGAAGTTTGGGGAGAAGAAAGAAGGATTGAGGAAGTGAAGCTGTAGAATTCAGGATGGAGACCCTTCAAGCAGGCCAGATGTGGCTGAACTACAACATCCAGCATCCCTCACCATTGTCCTGCAGAGGCTTGATTTCTAAGTGCAGGGGAGAGAAACCCCTGAGATGCAGGATTGTTCCCCCTGGCATTATAAAACTGCATCACCTGGATGAAAACTTTACCTTATCGTACTTAGGCGATAAGATTTCTCCTAAATCTGCAGATTCTTATAGTCTGTTTGTTCATTTGTTTATTTAATTCAACACACAGGTTTGTCCTTGATTTGTAACCATTGGTTTATAAGGACCGTTTGAAGTTACGGCGGCACTGGACAAAGGAACTTACGATCGTTTTTCACTCTTACGACCGTGGCAGCCTTCCCCGCGGTCACGTGGTCAAAATTCAGACGTTTGACAACTGACTCGAATTTATGATGGTGGCAGTATCCCGGGAGCCTCGTCATCACCTTTTTCGACATACAGGTTGTCCTCAACTTGTAAGAGCTCATTGAGTGACCGTTCAAAGTTCCAATGGCACTGAAAAATGTGACTTAGGACCATTTTTTCACAGTTACAACCTCTGCAGGATCGCCAGGATCACGTGATCAAAATCTGGACACTTGGCAATTGACTCCTAATGATGACGGTGGCAGCATCCTGGAGGGTAACGTGATCCCCTTTTTCAACCTTCTGACAAACCGAGTCAATGGGAGAAGCCGGATCCACTTAACGACCGTGCGACTAACTTAACCACTGCCGTGGTTCACTTAACAACCCGTGGGGAGGAAGGTCGTGAAACGGGGCCAAAACTCTCTTCACCGCTTGTCCCGCTTAGCAACAGAAACATTGCGCTCAGTTGTGGCTGTAAGCCGAGGACCACCTGTATTTAGAAACTGCAGATCTGCTTCACAGAGAGACGCTAGGCTGGGCGTGTAACAGGTGAAATGTAAAAAATGAGTATAAAAATTTAAAAGAGGGCAACAATACTTGAAAACATGACGTTAAAAGTTAATTGAAAGGCGGGGGAGCTTTCAGGGCCCTAACGAGTCTCGTGGCTATGTGATCTTCTCTCTCTCTCTCTCTCTCTCTCTCTCTCTCTCTCTCTCTCTCTCTCTCTCTCTCTCTCTCTCTCTCTCTCTCTCTCTCTCTCTCTCTCTCTCTCTCTCTCTCTTCTCTCTCTCTCTCTCTCCCCCTCTCTCCCTCCCTCTCTCTCTCTCTCTCTCTCTCTCTCTCTCTCTCACACACACACACACACACACACACACACACAAAGTCTTTAGATATTTTTGAACGGCCAGGAGCATGGGTGCCCATCTTGCCTTTGGGGAGAATGTTCCACAGGAGAGGGGCAATGACAGACCCCACTGGTCAGAATTCTCTGCCTGGGGAGGGGTTTGCAATATCTATCCCCTGCCTCGCCTATGGGATGATGGGTTAATGCGTTGTTGTAACGCTTTCACCAACATTATCATGGCAGAAATTTTTAACGATCGCTTCTTTGGGGGCTGGATGGGGCAATTCAGTTGGTCCTGGACGTACGACCACAACGGAGCCCAAAACGGATGTTGCAAAGCGAGACATTTGCGCAGGGAGTCTTGCCCCCTTTTACAACCTTTCTTGCCAGTGTTGTTAAGTGAGAAACGCGGGGGTCGAGTGGATCCACCTTCTCTCCATCAACTTTGCTTGTCAGAAGGTCACAAAAGGGGAAGCCGTGAAACCCCCCCGGGATGCTGCGACCGTCGTAAATACGAGTCAGCTGCTGAGCCTCTGAATTTGGATCCTGTGTCCCTGGGGATGCTGCAACGGTGGTAAGTGTGGAAAATGTTCCTAAGTCCCTTTTTTTTCATTGTAACTTTGAACAGTCACTACCTGAGCCCGTTGTAAGTCGGGGACATCCTGAATAAGAGTCACTTAGATGAGATGGGCAGCAGAGCAATTGTAAGTTTGAAAAACAGTCCCAACTCGCGTTTTCCGGCCCTGTCGTAACTTTGTTCACTAAATGAAGTGTCGTAAGTCCAGGACTACCTGTGCTCCTTGGCCAATGTATGGACGATATCCATTCAATGCCCCGTGGCCATGGAAGGCAAATGCTGCATCTCCGCTCCAACCAGTGCTGAGTTGGGGGTCCATCTCCCCTTCCTCCGCTAGGCTGCCTGTGGCACCTCTGCCCTTGGACTGGCTGTTCTGCGGGATGCCTCTCATCTTGCCTTCAAAGAGGTGACATGGAATCCTGTTGACCTGCTGCTCTAATTGCCTGACATTCTGTTTAGTAAACCCTAATTACTGGAGCCAGGAGTTAAATGCAAGGCGGTTAAACGAGGATTGACAGCTGTGGCCGTGGATCTAATTACAAGCATCTCTGGTGCTTTGCTGCTTCGGTTACTGTGGAAACACAGAGGCTTGTGGCATGCGCCGTGCGGGGGCAGCCAGCGGCATGAGGCGTGCATGCTCCACGTCCCGGAGAAGAGGGGAGTTGAGGTTAGACTTCTCAAGAAAGCACACCCAAGGCCGTAAGTTGGAAGTCTACTCCTGCCAAGGCTTAGACCCAGTGCTCCGAGCCAAAAAGGGAGGTGTTCGCTTGGGCATGAAGCCCATAAAAGACGTTGGCCAACTCGTGGGTGGACAGAGAGCAAGTGTGGGGGCAGTGGTCAAGGGTCGGGAGTGGGGAGATTGAGATTCAAATCCTTCCTCAGGCACTGAACCTCCCTGGGTGACTTTGGGCCAATTCCTCCCTTTCAACTCAACAGCCAGTGTGGAGTGATGGTGTACTGTAGAAGCTGGATCAAGAGAAGGAAGACCTAGGTGCTAATCTTGTAATGGTGTGTGAGAAAGACCTCAGGAGAGTCAGGCAAGAGACAATACGACAAGAACGGTCAGATAAGACAGCATAGCCCACAACTGGACAATGGGCGGGCCGAAGCTCAAAAGAGACTCTCTCTAGTTTCCCAGACTGTAAAAGAGAACGGAAGATGATGGTACTTTCAGGCTTGCAAGATTCTGTCACTGTAGCTTTACAATAGAGTGGAATTAGCTCACCTGGTTGTGGTTCCTATCTGGTTTAGCCCACAAGGTCAACGTCAATCTTGCCAGTCTCTTACTCTCTTCCAAAGAGAGGCATTTCAGGCATGGCCTCCAATCCTCAGGGAAGCCTGCCAGCCACTGAGCCTCTGGCAGGGCAAGGGGATGCTCAGATGACCAATTTGCCATCGTACAACTAGTGCAACAGCTGGAGCACAATTTGCCCTAACCCAGGGTCAAAGGCACCCTCCTGCCAATTCACTTGTTGTCCCGTCTATGAAGAGGCTGTGATTTTCCAGGATTTACAGGACGTGGAGGAAAGCTTCGCAAACTTCTACACGGGGGTTGAGAAACTTAAGCTCTTGACTTGGTTTCACACAGGTTCCCTGCGAGAAGCCTAGGAAGGGAGAGGAGAAACTTGCTTGTCACTAGTCAGAGCTTTGGTATAGCCGGGAATGGGCTCTCAACAGGAAAAATCAAGTCTTACCATCCCTTCCTGGACTACATGGAAGCAGGGATACTTGCAGCAAGGATAAAAAAACAAACGGTCAAGATGGTGGCCACACCCATGTGGGGGAAGCTCAACCCCTTTTCTACATGTGCCATTCATATAAAAGGAGGTAGAACTTCCATCAGATGGGCATGAGACCATCCAGACTGTTTTACACTCTACCATGGACATCCCTGTTGGGAGACACACCCCATCCATGCAGGAAGGTGATCTACTCCAATCTCTATATCATTTGTGAGCAGAGCAGAGCCGTAGCTGTGCAGTGGTTAGAATGCAGTATTGCAGGCTAATTCTACTCACAGCCAGGAGTTCAATCCTGTCCAGCTCACGATATTTCTCTTCTCTGATTTTCTCTATTTTTTTTTCCTGGGCCTAGTGTTGATCCAACTTTTGGACTGCTCAGTGCAACTGCTAATATGAGAGAGAGAGAGAGAGAGAGAGAGAGAGAGAGAGAAGAGCAGGCAGCTTTTACAAATATTTCTTTGCAATAGGCTGACAGATGGCTGCTTTATGGAATGAGGGAACCATCCATAAATTACATATGAAACATTTCTCTGTCCCCACAAGCTCAGCTCCAAGCAGAGAGCATCAGCAGCTGTACTTGGAGCCATGCTGGGAATTGTTCTCTCTGCTGCATTTCAGATTCATCTTCACTTAGATTCTCAGAGGAATAGGCTAGATTAGATTTGAAGGGTGGCTGGGTGGATGGATGGATGGATGGATGTTGGGTTGAACAATGGTGTAGTAGACTTCATGCCCCACCTATCATCAGAGGCTCCTGCACTCTGTGTCCATCCAAAATTATCTTGGTCATGGAGAGGACTGAGTAGCAGAAGGTGGACTTGGCTTAAGAGCCTGGCTGAGGAATTCTGGGAGTTGAAGTCCACAAGTCATAAAAGGGCCAAGCTTGAAGACCCCCAGAGCTAAACCATTACAGGCAAAAGCAGTGTCGTAGCTGGCTAGGACCGCCAGGTGAACCCAAGTGAATCAGGACCTTGGACAGTTCTCTGATGGCTCTATTCTTTAGAGCAGCGTTTCTCAACTTTGGCAACTTTAAGCCGTGTGGACTTCAACTCCCAGAATTCCCCAGCTAACATGGCTGGCTGGGGAATTCTGGGAGTTGAAGTCCTGACCTTTTAAAAGTTTTTAAGGTTGACAAACACTGCCTCAGTGAGTTGCTACTAATAAGCTCCCGAGGCCTTCTGAACGTTGAACTTTTTGGCCTTACAAGCTAAGGGATACACTAAAGACGGAGAGAATAAAGTAAAGGAAATACATCCTCCAGCCCCTCCCAAATGAGTGAAACCTCCCCCCCTCCCACTAAAATGGCAGAGCCCCGAAAAAGTGAAATAGAGGGGAACTGACAGGGTCATCTTCAAAGAGGCCCTCTGAAGTCATAAAGACCCATATCCTTGTCATGTAGCAACTGGCTACTTTAGTGGGGAGGAGAGCTGGGCCAACTGGATGGTGTGAAGGGTTTTTTTTTCCCCATCTCATTTTTCCTTCATGGTTGGAGGGGCTGAACTGAAAGTACACCATACCAGCTTGGGGAGGTGGGGGAGTCAATTCCTATGTTCCCAATGTTGATTTTATTACATACGAAGCAAAAAAATAAAAAAAAGGAAAGGAAGAAATTTTTGAGTTGCAACTGAATGCATTGCAGCTACACTGAATAATGCTCCTGGTTAGCCTAGTTCTGTTTTTAAATAAATCTGTAGCTAACACTTCCCAGATGGCCTTAAATGATGCATTATGCTCCAGCTGAGTTCCAGATGAAGAACCGGTTGGCCTCTGTTTTCAATCTAATTTCTAGCCTGCGATCTTTGAGATCACAGTAAGAGTCAGAAGCAACCTCACTTTGTTAAACCAATTTTTTGAGGGGGGGTGTGGGGCGGTGGGGGAGGGCGGCCGTTGGCCGATAAGTTTAATAATATTGTTTTTGTCTCCACCTCACGACGGCCATGGTAGAAAGCCTTCCAGAGTTCATAACTCTCCCCATCTCTTATCAAACTGCCATCCTTACAATAATCCTGTAAATTGATTCAGTCATTATTGTAGCCTTTCTTTCTTTCTTTCTTTCTTTCTTTCTTTCTTTCTTTCTTTCTTTCTTTCTTTCTTTCTTTCTTTCTTTCTTTCTTTCTTTCTTTTTCTTTCTTTCTTTCTTTCTTTCTTTCTTTCTTTCTTTCTTTCTTTCTTTCTTTTTCCTTTCTTCCTTTCTTCCTTCCTTCCTTCCTTCCTTTCTTTCTTTCTTTCTTTCTTTCTTTCTTTCTTTCTTTCTTTCTTTCTTTCTTTCTTTCTTTCTTTCTTTCTTTCTTTCTTTCTTTCTTTCTTTCTTTCTTTCTTTCTTTCTTTCTTTCTTTCTTCCTTTCTTTCTTTCTTTCTTTCTTTCTTTCTTTCTTTCTTTCTTTCTTTCTTTCTTTCTTCCTTCCTTTCTTTCTGGTCTCTTTCTGTCTTTCTGTTTTCCATTCTCTTTCCATATTTCATTCAGTCTTTCTGTCTTTTTCTGTCCTTCCTGTTTTCTTTCTTTTCTTTTTCCTTCCTGCATTCCTTCCTGCCTGCTTTCCTTTCTTGTCTTTCTTTTTTCTTGTCTTTCTATGTTGCCTTTAATAACTCTCCCCATCTCTTATCAAATTGCTATCCTTCCAATAGTCCTGTAAATTGATTCAATCAGTATTATTATTCTTTCTTTCTTTCTTTCTTTCTTCTTTCTTTCTTTCTTTCTTTCTTTCTTTCTTTCTTTCTTTCTTTCTTTCTTTCTTTCTTTTTCTTTCTTTCTTGCTTGCTTGCTTGCTTGCTTGCTTGCTTTCTCTTTCCTTCCTTCCTTCCTTCCTTCCTTCCTCTCTCTTTCTTCCTGTTTTCTTCTTTTCTTTTTCTTTCTTTATCTTTTTCTTTCTTTCTTCCTTCCTTCCTTCTCTTTCTTTCTTTCTTTCTTTCTTTCTTTCTTTCTTTCTTTCTTCTTTCTTTCTTTCTTTCTTTCTTATAAAGGACAAAGGCAGAGGGGGAATCAAAATGACTTTTGAGGCAAGGTCTACTCAGGGCTCTTCTCTTTCGTAGCTCTTTCTCATAACCATTGTCTGTTCCCAATTCATAGAACTGCCAAGATTTATTTCTCTTGATAGTAGAAAACATACTTTATAATAGGTTTTCAAAACTAGCTTCAGGAATTCTAGGCAGCTGCCAATATCACTTACGTCTATAGTGAAGCGGGATCGTTATCTCCTATGCCTAGCAGGAGAACAGACTTAAATGCGAGAAATGTAGGAAACCGACTTTTATTGTCCATCTAGCACAATATTCTCCACACTGATTGACAGAGGTGATCCAGGACATTCAAAATAAACTTTCAATCTTCCCCAGCTTTATCTGGAGATTTGCAAGGACTAGCTGCACAAAATTGGGGTCCTAAGCCAAAAACAAGGTGTGTGTGTGTGTGTGTGTGTGTGTGTGTGTGCCTTTTCCTTGAATGTCATCGTAATTTAAAGCTGCCTTTTATTCAGAGGATGCATTGGTCTGCCTTCCTTGCTATCATCTGTACTGAATGAGAGCAGGTTGCAGAGTTTCAGACAATTTTTTTCCCCGGCTAGTGCAGGGCATGATGGGGTTAAACCTGGACTGTCGCACTCCGATTTGGAATGGGGTAGGAAAAGTTTTCCCAGAGCAAGATCAGCTTATGTCAGAAAGCTGCACAAAAGGGACAGCACAAATATGCACAGCGACAAGAAGCCGCGAGAAAGAAGGCGTCAAAGTGGAATTTCTTTGCAGAGAAGGATCACGTTGATTTATTTATTTATTGCTGCAGTTGGTAAATTAGTAATCAGGCTTCCCCATTGACTTTGCTTGTCAGACCGTCGCAAAAGGGGATCACGTGACCCCAGGACTCTACAACCGTCATAAATATGGGCCAGTTGCCAAGCATCTGAGTTTTGATCACATGACCACGGGGAGGCTGCAAAGCAGTGTTGAAAAATGGTCATAAGTCACTTTTTTCAGTGATGTCGTAACTTTGAACGGTCACGAAATGAATTGTTGTAAGTCAGGGACTACGAACTACAGATTGCACAGGTATGCTTGAGCAGGGGATCGACTAGAAGACCTCCAAGGTCCCTTCCAGCTCTGTTATTCTGTTATTGTGTATTGTCAGTTCAAGTGTGCTGGGATTCCAACTCAGAATTCCCAGCTGATCACATGCTTGAGGGTCCTGGGAATACCAAATCTTTGAGCCATGGATCTCCTTTTCCTTGTGTGTCATTTGGCATTCTATGGCCTTCCACTTCCCAAGCTTAACAAAGTGAAAATAAATATTTAATTATTCTCCTAAATAAAAAATCGATAGTACTGCTGGTTGGCTAAGTAAATCATGGGACCCATAAATTTTCCCTCCATGCAGCATGCAGTTCTTCCATTAATAGCTATTTTAAAGGATGCTGCATAGAAGCAATAATTAAAAATAGGGAAGGAGAGGCCCGCAAGGAATCAGAGAAGCTGAAGCACTTTTGCACGTGAAGTCCTATGTTTCGTTGCTGGCATCCCTAACTAAAAGTTTGAAGGAAGTGGGGATCATTTTCTGTACCTGAGAACTTCGAGATCTGCTGTCCATATGAGCAGATACAATTGCACTAGATTAAGAAGTCAACGAGGGACGCGGTGGCTCAGTGGGTTAGGACGCTGAGCTTGTCGATCAGAAGGTCGGCAGTTTGGCGGGTCGAATCCCAAGTGCTGCGTAACAGAGTAAGTGCCTGTTACTCATCCCAGCTTCTGCCAACCTAGCAGTTCGAAAGCACGTAAAAATGCAAGTAGAAAAATAGGGACCACTACGGTGGGAAGGTAACAGCGTTCCGTGCGCCTTTGGCGTCTAGTCATGCCGGCCACATGACCACGGAGACGTCCTCGGACAAGCGCTGGCTCTTCGGCTTTGAAATGGAGATGAGCACCGGCCCCTAGAGTTGGAAACGACTAGCACACATGTGCGGGGAACCTTTACCTTTACCTTTAAGAAGTCAACATCTCAAAGTTGAGGGTAGCCACATAGCTTCTTGATCTTCTGGAGATTGCAGGAGGACATCCCATCACCAGAAGGACCATCCCATCCCATCCCCAGGAGAACCATCCCATTCCATCCCATCCCCAGGAGGACCATCCCATCACCAGAAAACAACCAGAAGGTTGTTTTTTTTTAATCTGATTTTTAGCTGGACTTGGTAAGCAGAGTGCCAGGATCAACCATCTTTCCAGGGGAAAACCAGACCTAAAGTTTGGACAGTAGTTCCGGATGTGCTCTTGTTTCTCCTAAAAGCCTTCTGCTCGTGCCAAGTTGCTGACTCGAGGGTGTTTGGCGTCAGGTGGCATTTTCCAGAGTAAAGTCACTTTTCCGTGAATGAAAGTCATCTCACCCTGTTCATTTAGAAGGTATCATTTTCCCCACCCCATAATATCCAGCAAGTGATGCCATCTGAAAACAGTGGTGTGAAGACCTTTCTCCTGTGAAACCTAGGCGTTTGTCGGGGACTGTGTATATGTGTGCATGTCAGAAAGTCACAGCAGAAGTGAAAAGCCACCTGGGCTGGGCTGTGACTTTCTCTTCCAAGGAGGGCTATCTCATGTTGCTCGTTTTCCACTCGAGTTAAACCAGAAGCCACCCAAAAGGGTCCAGCTGCAGCATAAATATTAAACTTTATATCCAAGTAGCCCTTGACTTACAAACACAATCGAGCTCAGAATCTATGTTGCTAAGTGAGACCTTTGTTCGGCGACTTTTGACTCATTCTGCCACCTTTCTCCCCACCGCTGTCGAGTGGCAACACCGCACTTGTTAAGTCAGTACCCTGGTTGCTAAATGAATCTGGTTTCCCCATTGATTTTGCTCGTCCAAATGACCCTGCGACACTGCAACCGTCATAAAGATGAGTCAGTTACCAAACGTCTGAATTTTGGTCCCATGACTAGGGTGTGTGTGTGTGTGTGTGCACAAACGGTCGTAAGTGTGAAAAACGGTCATAACTCGCTTTCTCCAGTGCCGTTGTAACTTGGAACGGTCACTAAGTCGAGGTCTACCTGTGCTATGTTTGGCATGGATGGTTTATCAGCTGTAGTTCCTAAACCAACCCACACACACTCGTTGTACGGACCTAGGCGTAAACTCGTCGCCTTTGTGTAAGTGATTTTTCTCTATCCTCAATTTCAGCCAGTACTTCATTAATGCTTTTGTAAATACCTTTACGGTGGTTAAGCATCAGTACTTCGGATCTCAACATCTGGGCTGGAATACCGCCAGATAAAACAGGCTAGCGTTGGAAACAATGAACGCAAACATACAATGAAATAAGGACCGTCAAGTATTTCATCACTGGGAATCATCTGTGCTGGTTCCTGATAGTGGAAAAAGGAAAAAAGGAAAGTAGGGGGGGGAAAATAAGTGTGTGCTGATTGTCTCCATGAGGGCTTCTGTGCCTGTTCCGTTTTTCTGAAATTGCCACTCCTTATTCACTCATGGAGATATTGGGTGATGTCATTTCCAACCAATCATATCCAAGTCCTTTCCCATGTTGTCATCCTCTTTTGTTGGATTTGATTTTGGGGGAAAGAAAGAGAGAAAGAAAAAGAGGGAGAAGGGAAGGGAAGTTTAAAATGCAGTTGGAATAATGTCGAGGCTTCTCCCGAAGACTGTTCTTCCATTATGAGGGGGTTTCTGCTCTTTTACTTAATTGCTTCCTGTTCACCCATGCAACTATGGCAACTTGAAAGGCCTCATCATTAGCCTGTTCCTTTCTGTTTGCTGTCAGGCAATTTATTTGGAGGATGTCAAGTCACTGGAAATATCCAAATAATAATAATAATAATAATAAATTGCCAGGTCCCTACAGGCTACAGCAGAGGACTGATTGAAAGAACTTACTCAGGAATGTTGTAGTTACGTAACTCAACATAGTAACTAAACCCTAGTTGCGGGAACTATTTTCACAACAATGGGCAAGGAATTTGCTCTCTGGATTCAACCAACTGCACGAGGCTAACGAAACGAAGGTGAATCTTGACAAAATAGATACCTTTGTGTACAGATGCCTCTCTAGTCTGAGGAATTAGAGCAAACTAACTCTGAATAAGACAGTCTTCCTTTGGACAATGTAAGTCTGCCTCTTGGGAGTTTCTCTACATCTAATTTCCTACCTGTAGCTTTTCTCGGAGAGGCTTCGTGCAGCGATTTCATCCGTTGAATCTTTTTAGGAGAAAGACTGCCACAATCTATATTCCAATAATGTCTAGGTTAGATTACTCAAATGTGTGGCATAGAAGTTGCCCTTGAAGGTTGTCTGGGAAATTCATCTGGAGATGAATCAATGTCTCCCATTCTGCGTGCCTGGATAGATGAAGTTCCAGGCCATTGCAGAATTAATCTCTTTGGCTGCCCATTCACTTCCGACAACCTAGGAACCCTTTGGGCACGGAGAGTTAATTTTTACACACTACACAGCTCCCAGATTCAACTACAGGTAGTAGTCCCCAACTGAGGACCACAACTGAGCCCAAAATCTCTGTTGCTAAGTGAGATATTTGTGTTTTGTTTTTTTTAATCCCATTTATATCCCGCCCTTCTCCGAAGACTCAGGGCGGCTTACAATCTAAGAAGCACAAATCAATGTGCTTAGCAATAGCCTTCATTCTATGTATATGCCTGCTTATTAGGGCTTTCGCGCGCCCCCCCAAGCGGCATTATTACAAAGTCAGCTTATTGCCCCCAACAATCTGGGTCCTCATTTTACCTACCTCGGAAGGATGGAAGGCTGAGTCAACCTTGAGCCTGGTGGGACTCGAACCTGCACTAATTGCAGGCAGCTGGTGTTACTTAAGGAGGCATCAGCCCACTGCTCCACCAAGGCTCTTTGTTACATGAGTCTTGTCCTATTTCTTGCCACTTAACTGCGGTAAAGTGAATCACTGCAGTTGTTAAGTGAGAAACAGGGTTCTTAAGTGAATCTGGCTTCCCCCATTGACTTTGCTCGTCAGAAGTTCACAAAAGGGAACCCCGTGACCACGAGACACTGCAACGGTCATAAATTGAGTCAGTTGCCAAGCGTCTGAATTTTGATCACGGGACTGTGGGGATGTTGCAACCGTCATGTCAACAATGGCCATAAGTGACCTTTTTCAGGGCCGTCGAAACTTTGAACCGTCACCCAACGAGCTGTTGTCCTTTTCTTTTTCCCCCCCTTTCTTTTCTTTTTTGGTGGGTTACGACGTGACTCGGGCACTGCACGGAAAGCTTGTAGATCAAAGTACTCTGCCAATCCAGGAAAAGTGTTGAGCGGGATAAACAAGGGTGGCTGTCCGTCTTACTTGGACTCTTTCTAATTCACGCTTTAACACTATTTTAAATTTTGCTGGTCATTGAGCAAATAATCGTGATTGGTTGATTGATTGATTGATTGATACATTCATCTGCCTCCTTGTCCTTTATCCTTCTCTGCTTCCCTTTTCTTTCCTCCCATTTTCTCCTTTCCTGCTCATCGTCAAATCTTCAAGGAAGTTTTCCTCTAATGGAAAACACGATCCTTCTTCTTAGCACCAGAACAAGGTACATTTGCTTAAGGACCTGCAGGCCCTGGCAATCTTTCAAATCACAGTTGATCGCAGGCTGTTGACGGAGCAATGGCTCTCCTGTTGAAAATTATCTCAAGCTGAACTGTTTGTGGGGATCTCTCCAGGGCCCTCCTATTCTTGTGAATGATTCTTGTTCTGCGAGTTTCCGATCTCTTGTGCCTTCCTTTTCATGGCAGGCTAGTACACCCTATATTGATGGTTGTCATTTGTCTGCTTATTGAATTTACCCTGCTTTCTTTCTGTCATGGAGATGAAGGCGGCACACACCTGCTCAGGACTTACTTTGTCCCAGGCTTCGCTTCGAGAAGGTTGCTGCAGATCCAAGGGCCTTTTAGCTGGCGTGATGACCTTTGCCTTGAGGTGGTAGCCCACACCCAACTTGGCAAAGGCTAAAAGTTGAAAGGAAGCACACCAGTGTGTTTAAAAATAGTTCTTTGGGGGTGAACAAAGCAGCTCTGCCTGAACATCAATGATTTGGATGAGGGGATAGATGGGGAACTCATCAAATTTGCAGACGACACCAAACTGGCAGGAATAGCCAACACTCCAGAAGTTACAGGCTTAAGATACAGGAGGATCTGGACAGACTCAAACACTGGGCACTATCTAACAAAATGAAATTCAATGGTGAAAAAAGTAAGGTTCTACATTTAGGCAGGAAAAATCAAATGCACAGGTATAGTATAGGTGGCACCTTGCTCAATAGTAGTCACTGTGAGAGAGATCTTGGAGTCCTAGTGGACAATCACTTAAATATGAGCCAGCAGTGTGCTGCAGCTGCCAAAAAAGCCAACACAGTGCTAGGCTGCATTAACAGAGGGATAGAATCAAGATCGCGTGAAGTACTAATACCACTTTACAATGCCTTGGTAAGGCCACACCTGGAATACTGCATCCAGTTTTGGTCACCACGATGTAAAAAAGATGTCAAGACTCTAGAAAGAGTACAGAGAAGAGCAACAAAGATGATTGAGGGGACTGGAGGCTAAAACATATAGGGAACGGTTGCTGGAATTGGATATGTGTAGTTTAATGAAGAGAAGGGTGAGGGGTGACATGATAGCAGTGTTCCAATATCTCAGGGGCTGCCACAAAGAAGAGGGAGTCAAGCTCTTCTCCAAAGCAGCAGAAGGTAGGACAAGAAGCAATGGATGGAAACTAGTCAAGGAGAGAAGCAACCTAGAGCTAAGGAGAAACTTCCTGACAGTTAGAACAACTAACCAGTGGAACAACCTGCCTCCAGAAGTGGTGAATGCTCCGACACTGGAGGTTTTTAAGAAGAGACTGGACAGCTATTTGTCTGAAATGGTATAGGGTTTCCTGCCTGAGCAGGGGGTTGGACTAGATGACCTCCAAGGTCCCTTCCAACTTACTACTACTACTACTACTACTACTACTACTATTGTTATTGTTATTGTTATTGTTATTGTTGTTGTTGTTGTTGTTGTTGTTGTTGTTGTTATTATTATTATTATTATTATTATTATTATTATTATTATTATTAATTTTTATTATCATCTCGTTCAATGTGTCCCAGAAGTTGCATGGGCGACTCAATTGATAGCTTCCTGTTTTCCTGCTAATGAGAAGGAGATGGATGACAGACCCAGTCATGGAGAGATGCTTTAGCCCAACATCATTTTGTCTGCTTCATTGGGAAGGAGAAGGAGAAATCAAATCAAAAAGAGGAGGGGAGGGGAGGGGAAAGGAGGCCCAAGCTAGATGTTGAGCTAGGAGAAGGGAATTATCCAAGTCAAAGGAGTTGCCGTGCTCAGGACGTAATGGTAGTTTCCTCAGTTGTAAGCAGGAATGAGAACTGCTCGAGTTGTTGTTGTTGTTGTTGTTGCATTAGCCCTGTAAGCAGACCCACCTGGTTCACTCATCCCGGATTGCGGATCGGAATGCACCTTGAGATATCGTTTGCCGCTCAGAGAGCATATGCTTCTGTGCATTTACATTTTCTATGCTGGGGTCTCAGACTTCTAGTAGGCAGTCACCTCCTGCCAAGTCACCATAATCATCTGTGCTTATTGTTGCGGTGCAAAAAAAAACAACAAAACAACAACCCGGGAATGTGTGAAGCTAGCAGGGCTGTCCAGGGAATTGGATAGATTTGCCTCATCTCCGGCAGATGACTTCAGACTGTGTTACACCCTTGCAAATAAGTAGGTCTACGGAAAGGCAGGGGAATTGCCTGCCGGGAGCGTGCACTAGATCTGCCTACCCTGAACGCAACAGCTCGGTGGGGGCATCCCTACTCAGAATGGCATGCTGTGCTCCAGACAGCACATATTTACCCATAGCCAAACCCGTGAGTAGACGCCTTGTGACTGCTCTGTTGGCCAGCCCAATCTTCTTCTCTCCTGCCTTGCAAGTCCCCTCTTTTTTTTCCTTCTTCTTCTTTTCTTTTTTTAAGCATTCCACCCCTATCCCGAGCTGCCATGTAAACCCTGGGGTTCCAATAATCTGCTGCATTTTAACATCCCCGTTAAGTCCGTTTATGTAAATGTGACATTTGTATCAAGGAGCCTAAGCTTCTCAGTTCCACCGAGTCAAACAGAAGTGGATTCACCTCTCAAGCCCCCTCCCTCACACACACACACACACCAGTACCTAGGGGGTCCTGAGTTATTCTGCAACCTATTTCCCCAGTTCCCTTTCTTCTCTTCTGGCTTCCCTCTAGCTTTGTGGCGCTGGGGTTTACAGAAGCAAAGCAATCTAGATTTTAAGGTCATAACCCAGGAGGGACTTGCCATTTTAATTAATAGTGACAGAACCGTAGTTACTGTTTCTTTGAAGGGACTGAACAGGAGACGAAAAGACTCACGTACGTTATAATCCAGCCGACCAAAAGCTAAAATTTTATCAGCCAGCCCAGCCGTATATCAAGTCTTAGAGAATAAAAGTAGGCATGAAGCTCAAGGTTGGCTAGGAAGACATGGTAGCTACAGACCCAAGAAATAAACTCAAAACTTTCTTCATTTTTTTTAAAAAAAATTGTAATCCCATCTTTGATTAATTTTATAAATAACTCAAGGCAATGAACACACACAATCCTCCTCCTATTTTCCCCACAACAACCTTGTGAGGTGAGTTGGGCTGAACAAGAGGACTAGCCCAAAGACATCCAGTTGGTTTTCATGCCTAATTGCTGCTAATTGTGTTACCTACGGGCTTGTGGGTGTCTCTGTATCCCAGAGGAACATTTGGGGGGAGGTAAGAGTGAGGGAAACAAACAATGGCATTCCGAGTGAGGCCTTTCCAGCCAGAGCACCTTCAGAAAAGTGAAATGAATAGCCCAAATTGCATCGAATGTAAATAAAGTAATATACAATTCAGTGAAAAGTGAGTTCGAGAAGACACCCCTTTCACCATGGGTATGTGTTTTCTTCTTGCACATCAGGCATGGGGGTGGGTGGGAGACCTTAGTTGTCCCTAAGTTATTATGGTCTTAAATCAAGGCTGTGGAGAACCCCTCCCGATGATTCCAGAAATTACAGATCACTTTACATAACATGCAACAGCAACCAGCAGTGAAGGAACTACGCGACTTGGTTCAACCATTGCGCTAAGCCATGTTCTCCAAGGACCCACTGCCATGCCCACCCCAAACGTCAGAGAAGCTCTCGAAAGAGGAGGACGAGCAGCAGCAGCAGGAGAATGTGGAATCCTTGGTGCTCTCTGAGCTTGGTTGTTTTCATGACCCAACTAGGTAATGTCAGTGCTAGAAGGGAGTGGGGTTTGTGGTGTGGAGGAGAAGGAAGAAGGGGAGGAGGAGGAAGAGGAGGAAGAGGAGGAAGAGGAAGAGGAGGAGGAGGAGGAGGAGGAGGACAATGATGACTGGGGGGGCGGGTTAGTTGGTGCTTTCTGAACATGGTTGTTTTCTTGCAGATGTTTCATGACCCAACCAGGAAACATCATCAGTGCTAGAAGGAATTGGGGTTTGGGGGGAGGAGGAGGAACAGGAGGAGGAGGAGGAGGAGGCAGCTATATTGCTATGCTCTGTGTCAGGTACAGAGTTTGCCTGTCCTGGAATATGGACTTTGCTTTTTAATATTGGCACAGCGTCCTGACACAGGATATTGCAGGAGAAGTGGAGAAGGTGCCCATGGCCTCCCTCCTTCCTCTGCCACGAGAGAGTCGGAGCAGATGAAGACGCTCCATCATGTAGCTTTGGTGAGTATTCGCAGATCTAATAACTAAGCCTCCACCGGAGTGTCTCCTTGTCACTCATGTCAACATCCTGGGCAAATGTTATTAAAGGGAAGGTCAGAGCAATCTGGCACTGTGTACTTTGTCAGGAGGAAGGAAGAGGTGATGAAAGCGGCACCAGTCGTATTAATTTCTTAAGGCTACAGCAAGACGTGACAGAGCTGCATCCAGAGGGTGGGGAGGGAGGGGGGAGAGAGAGAGAGAGACAGAGAGAGTGTAGTTGCACCTCTGAACAGTCACTAAATAGACTGTTCTAAGTCGAGAACTTCCTGTACGCTGCTTGGAATGTCAGGTTAGCTGGACACCAGGAGTTGGAAGAAAATGTTTGACTCGGGAATTTGACGCTCCAGTTAAAGTTTGAGTCGTGTTAAGCCCAGCGTGATGGGTTTGGGGTTGAACACAGCTGCGTTGACTCATAAACCGTGCTTTTGTTTTAGCATGTCACAGCTACCCAACTATAGGTAGCAAAACATCATTAGGTCTTCAAGCGATGATGCTCAAACCCAGCCAACGATGACTTATTTGCAAATGGCGGGCTGTTAAAATGGGCTCAGCGGGGTGTGAATTCAGCCACCGCGTTTTCAAACTCCTCACTTAGTCTTCCATTCAAGAAACTGTAGTTAAAAAGAAACCATGGCTTTGCGCAATATGGGAAACTCGTTTCTGGGTGATCTCACCAAATGTAGTAAAGCAAATTGCAACTTCACGCAATCTGCAGTCCCAGATTAAAAAGTCTGTCCGTGCTACCAGCCATCTGATTTCAAGAAACGGAGCCCAAATGACAACTCTTGCAAAAACAAACAAACAAACTCATATTAAGGAAATAAATTCCTGCTGCAAGTTTGTTTGGCAAGATAAGGTTATGCAGGGACACGAAAGAGACACCTTCAAACCACCCAGAAGATTTTCACAAAGGAGAGAGAATATTGTTTATCAGAAGGCTGGCTAAAACAATTGATAAAAAAATTTCTGGAGTCAGAAAACAGTTCTCTTGCACCGTGTGCAACATTATACACCTTGACGGAGCAACACAATTTCTTAAAATGCTTTTTTAAAAAAAAAAGCCGTTATAATAATAGCAAAATAATGTCACTCGTAAAGTTTCATGTTTTGATGCAGGGGGAAAAAAAAGCCGCGATAGGTGCCCTGCAGTGGACTTTGTTAACCCTCTGACAGAAAGATCTAGAATGGATTTGTTTTGATCTGGCTGCTGCTGATATTGATATGCACAGAAATAGTAAAAAAAAAAATTCCAGATTCCCATTGGGAGTAAACCTTAGACAATTTATTTAATCACATTTTGTGATTTCAGGGCAATATTTCCTTGATTTGCCTAGTCAATAGTGATTGTCTCAATTTCTACTGACAGTTGCCTTTGGTTTGCCTCTGATGTAAAAATGATGGCCTGACAACCTAGAACTAAGGAGGAATTTTCTGACGGCTGGAACAATTTATCAGTGGAACGGCTTGCCTCCAGAATTTGTGGGTGCTCCATCACTGGAGATTTCTAAGAAGAGATTGGATCACCATTTATTGGAAATGGTGTAGGGATTCCTGTTTCAGCAGAGGATTCGAGCAGAAGACTTTCAAGGTCCCTTTCAACTCTTCTGTTATTTTAAATGCATTGCTGTCTCATAGTTGCAGCTTCCATTAAAAAAAAAGAAGACACCTGTGGACATTCTTGAATGGAAACAATAAAGAAATAAGGCATGACTCTCAAGGACCTTCAGATATGATTTATGGCCTATTACTTGCTGTTTATATGTACCCTGGGAGCTTATGCACCAGAGACAAATTCCTTGTGTGTCTGATCACACTTGGCCAATAAAGAATTCTAATTCTAATTCTAATTCTAATTTTAATTTTAATTTTAATTTTAATTTTAATTTTAATTTTAATTTTAATTTTAATTTTAATTTTAATTTTAATTTTAATTTTAATTTTAATTTTAATTTTAATTTTAATTTTAATTTTAATTTTAATTCTAATTAATTCTAATTCTAATTCAAATTCTAATTCTAGTTCTAGTTCTAGTTTTAATTCTAATTCATTCATTCTAATTCTTATTTGAATTCTAATAATTAAAATTCTAATAATTTGAATTCAAATTCTATTCTGTCCTACTGCATAATACTATACTGTACTCTGTTCTGTTCTGTTCCGTTCCATTCTATATGGGTTTATGATATATATGAGTTCTTATCGCAAAGTTATTACTATTAGATCTGGATATTTAAGCTTCATAGCTACGAAGACTGGGAGCTGTTTCCTGCTGCCTTAAGCTGGCAAAAGGTGTAGGGTGCCAGGTTTGTCCATCTAGCCCATAACTCAAAACCTGGGCCTCCAGGATCTCAGGTTTTTTTTTAAAAAGGCTTCCTCACAGTTCTCCACGAGCTTCAAAAGTCATGCCCAAGTGTCAATTTTTAAGCACATCACATCCAAGTGTCTCCCTATTAGCCATATTTGATTTTTTTTATTAACTTTCAAGGTCAATTAAAGCAGAGTTAATTTCATTCTGACGCCACCCACTATATTTTGAAATATAGAACAGAGCTGTTCTTGATCTGAGTGTGTCCCCTGACCTAGCAAATGTTGCGTGCTCAGACTACCTTGGTTTGGCATCTTCTTGCTGGATTTAATATGTGTTGGAATTTGGAGAACTTCCAGCTAGCATCATCACGTTCGAACTAATGTACACTGTTAGGAGAGAACACCCATATCTTCTAAAGTCTGGGTCCCTGCCAATTGGACTCATGACCTTTTCTGTGCCCTGTAAATGCTCCCACGTGAAGTGATGTGGGTTTTTTTTTAGTTTGCTTTGATGTATCTTGGGATCTTCTTCCTCATTCTCTTCCATGGCCCCTTGGCTTCCTGCCTGGTAGCAACATTGCCTCTCCCTTCCCCTAGGTTCTCGATCTACACCAAATAAAAGTCCTTGAAAATCTATTCCCCACTCTGAAATATTTCCTTAGTCTTTAAAAAATAAAAAAGCTCTTTTTTTCAATCATGGTTGAGGCTTGACACAACTCCCGCCAACATTTGCTCACCTGTATGATCCAGGCAGCAGCATCCACAAACTTTCCCCAAGACCTGGGGATGCGTGGGAAATGTATTTGCAAACTCCACCACCCTCTTTATTCACACTGTCAGTTGCTCCCACTGTGTGGTTAGTGGAAGGTTTTATGGCCTGGATGCCACCCTGCTGGCATTGCCCTCTTCTGCTTGTTAACCGGAGTTCAGCTAATGAAGAAAAGTGGAATGGAGGAAAAACAGCTTCCCGACAAACCGCGTGCATCACAGCCAATGTGAAGAAAGATCAAGCTTTACCCCACAGACACACAGAGAATGTGTGGTTACAGATGTTTAGTGAACAGCTTGATTGCTGCATCGTTTGGAAAACCGTGGGCCACCTGGCAATGGGCAGGTTTCGCAACTAAATAGTCCCCTTTCCTTTGGTGAAAAGAAAATGATGACAGAAGTTATCGTTGTATATAAGATATGCATGGCATATATTCTATATGTATGAGGGAAGACCCCCCCCCAAACTCAATCTCAGTGTCCTTGTGTGAGAAGAAGGTGCCAAAGAGCTGTGGGGGCACAGTGGCTAAAATGTGGATTGCTGGATTTCACTACTTTGGAATTTGGGGAACTTCCAATTGAAGTAACTAAGACCTTGGAGGTCTCCTAATCCAACCCCTCTACCATTTCAGACAAATGGTTTTTCAATCTCCTCTTAAAATCCTCCCGTGGTGGAGCACTCACAACTTCTGTAGGCATGTCTTTCCACTGATTAATTGTTCTCACTGTCATGAAATTTCCCTAGCGGGACACAAGGAAGAGTGGTTAGAATGTAGTGCTGCAGGCTAATTCTGCCCACTGCCAGCAGTTCGATCCTGACCGGCTTAAGGTTTACTCAGCCTTTCATCCTTCCAAGGTCAGTAAAATGAGGACCCAGATTGTTGGGAGAAATACATTGACTCTGTAAACTGCTTAGAGAGGGCTGTAAAGCACTGTGAAGTGATATATAAGTCTAAGTGTTATTGTTATTGCTCTATCTATCTATCTATCTATCTATCTATCTATCTATCTATCTGGTGGCACAGTGGTTAGAATGCAGCATTGTAGGCAAAGTCTGCCCACTGCCAGGAGTTCAATCCTGACCGGCTTAAGGTTGACTCAGCCTTCCCTCTTTCTGAAGTCAATAAAATGAGGACCCAGATTGTTGGGGGAAATACATTGACTCTGTAAACTGCTTAGAGAGGGCTGTAAAGCACTGTGAAGCGGTATATAAGTCTAAGTGCTATTTTTTTTATCCCCAGCATCTTCAGTTAAAGCAGTTAATGCATCCCGAAGTTTGCAGAAGCTGAAAAATAAAATTTATTTTTATTTATTTTATTTTAATTCCATTTATATCCTGCCCTTCTCCGAAGACTCAGGGCGGCTTACAAGCTTAGCAGTAGCCTAATCTCTAAATTAAAGAATCAAGTAGTAGAGAATGGGGTCTATGACCTGTTGCAGTAGACAGTGCAAAAGGGGATGGATGAATTGCCTTATTTGCAAAAGGGAACTTTCTATACATTCAGTTAAAAAATAATAATAATAGCCTTTTTGTTCAGGCGGTTCTATGATTGGTTTAGTTACCTTTTTTGAACCAGTGATGAAACTTTCTTTGATGGGTGTTTTGGGTGCCAAGAATCTGACATTTAAGAGAATAACCTGAAAGGAATGGCCACTCTCACTAATTTTGTTGGTCACCCAAGCTGTGCAGAAGAGAAGTGTTATTTGTTGGGATGTCTTTCCAGTCATCCATCTCTTATCTACAAGATCAAAAAATGCCCCTTCTTTGGATTTTTTTTTAAAAAAAGATGATGTCTTAAGCCAGCAGTTAGATCCATTTTAAGACTTCTCTTCATCTAAATACGGACATATATGTGAAAAGCCCAAATTAACTCTCCAGATAACGAAAGCTGTACATCTCCCTACATCCGAGGGACCATATCATAAAACTGGTTTTCATTAATGTTGTGGGGAAAGTGGGGTCATAAAAGTATAACAGTACCAACGATAGTGATAATTTGTTTTTGGTTTTTTAAGTGGATAGAGAACATATATCTTCCATCCTTTCAGAATAGAATTTGGCATAACTCAATGAAACTGGGGATCAAAACATGGGTAGTACACTGCAGATATGCACAAAAGTAGAGCCTCTCCTTACATGCATTTAATGGAAGGATGCTGCAATTCGTTTCAATTATCTGGAAACCATATTCAGAGCAATTGTGTGTTCAGGCATCACAAAACCAGGGAGGTTTAAAAGAATTTCATTGAGCAAGCCATAATGGACCAGTTCTTACAGCCTGGTAATTTAAAATGAGTCTACATATTATATTAAGCCCCCCCCCCCACAAAAAAACCCCACAAATCACACACATATACAAATCCTTCACAGTGTGTCACTGAATTTTATTTCCTGCCTTTTCTTGTATCTTCAGGACAACCGATGTGAGAACACGGGATGACCAAGAAGATGGAGTTTTGATCTGATTCAATAATGCCAGCCTGACATTTTTACGCGGTTCAGATTTTTGTTTTAAAACATATGGTCTTTCAAATGGTACCCAGATTTGAAAGAGAAAGAGATAATTGAAAAAAAATGCTGGGCAGTCCAGCATAATCCATCTTCATCCATGGATTTGGTTCGCTATATATTTGTGTTAGTAACGTCATTCTCATGCTAAAAGGCTGGCGACGAGCTCAGGCAAAATCTTGTTTTCAGCACCGCGGACAGCGGCCTCATTTCCAAGCGCTTTTCGGAAACCAAGTTGGGCCGATTTCAAGGCACACAATGGACAGATCGGTTTGCCTGATGGTTTAAGCTAGGGTCTGGTGCACAAATGGTGGTTGTGTGTAGTTGTGTCTACTGTAGTGGTTGTGTAGCTTGGCAACGGATTTTCAGAATCCACCAGGTTGATGGAAAGAGCCATGAGCTGGTCACCCGTTTGTCCGTGGAAGAGTTAATTTAATGAGAGACGTCTAAGGGAGAATCTGTGCCTTGTTTTGCAACAGAAGCAACAAAGACCCTTGTTTTGAGGTTAGTCTCTAAGATGCCATGGGATTGTTATTGGATTAAGGAAATGTCAGGCAGCTGAGTGTTGTGTGGATCTAGTCACCCCTACACTAATTACAAAGGCGAACAATTCTACCCTCGTCATGGTAATGAATTGGAAACAGGACTTGCTGTACCATGAAGTGACTCAAGCAATCATTTCTGGAAACAAAATTCAGCCTGGGGATACCTCATTTGAGTGATGCATAAGCATTGAGAGTTAGCATTTTAAAACACACACACACACACACACACACACACAGAGAGAGAGAGAGAGAGAGAGAGAGAGAGAGAGAGAGAGAGAGAGAGTAAGTAAAAAAATAAATTCACCTCTTTCTAAGGGTCCTTTAAAAAACACAGAATGAGGAAGGGGCTATTGATTTATTTTTTAAAAATTCAGATGCAACACGGACAAAGGCCATCCCCAGTTGGAAGCAGTAACAGGATGGCCTTGTAGCTCCTGATTAAAACATGTCTTGTTAGTAGGGGATTATGAAAAGACGGCGACTGTAAACCTTGTCTGCTGATGATTAACTACAATGGAGATTTCGTAGCGCTGCCAAAGGGGGACAACTGCCTGTCTCATTAGGACTTGCAAAAGTGCTTGTTTTTACTGTAGCATATCCAAGGCTTCCACTAATTAGAATTATTGTTCATTTGTTTATATAACAAACTTAAATGCAAGCTCTTCATCACATCTTATAGATGGCAGAATCCTGGCTGTCCGAATCTACATCTTCCAGTATTTTTTTTTTAAATGTACCCATATTCCAGCCAGGAACCCAGGCCTTCCTGGCAACCGGATCAGATGAGAGCTGGACTCTGCCAAAAAGGAGGAGAAAGAGGATTTATGAATGTTACGTTTAGAGGCCAGCTCCTTGGATGTAGTTGTCATTATTCTCTAACCCCATGCTCTGTGAAAATAAACAGAATAATCAATAATCAATAATGAGGTTTGGAAAGAGCTTTGTCAAGATAGGTTTAGGCTTAAATCTATTCACCACCTGCTTTAGAGTCAGCCCATTGTTTTATTTCTGAAGAGCCATGTGTAGAATTCTACTATTTTTTTATTTCTTTACTTATTTTTAATCCCACCTGTATTATTTTTATAAATAACTCAGAACTGTGAACATACCTAATACTCCTTGCTCCTCTTATTTTCCCCACAACAACAACCCTGTGAGGTGAGCTGGGCTGAGAGAGAGTGACTGGCTCAAAGTCACCCAGCTGGGTATTATGCCTAAGGCAGCACTAGAACTCACAATCTCCTGGTGATTGGCCCAAAGCCAGCCAGCTGACTTTCATCCTAAGGCGGGACTAGAACTCACAGTCTCCTGGTGATTGGCCCAAGCCGCCCAGCTGACTTTCATCCTAAGGCAGGACTACAACTCACAGTCTCCTTGTTTCTAGCCCAGTGCCTTCACCACTAGACCAAACTGGCCAATGCAATCTTAAGAGGCATTAGTAAAGACACAAAGCTTCCATTTATTGGGAACATCTATTCCACCTCGTTCCTAACAGTCAAGATATATTTGCAGTATCGGGTGTATTTCTAAGCGCCCCATAGGGAAGAACGTCAGCAGGGCAGGAAGAGGAACAAGGCTAAAAGCTACTTCCTATGAGAAACTGGCACATTTCTTTTGACCTGTCTAGTGCAGAGGTCCTCAACCTTTTGGGCACCAGGGACCGGTTCCGTGGAGAGAGGATTTTCTGTGTACCGAAGGATGCGTGGTTTTGTGTGCTGCCTGCATCCCACGGATGGGGCTTTGCTGGTTTGTGCGGTCCAGTTGCTGGCATGCCATGGCCTGGTACTGGTCCACAGACTGCGGGTTGGGGACCCCTGATCTAGTGCACATGTAAAGGCTGGTGAGATGGAAACCAGCATATCTCAGGCTATAGAAGACCATTACCTAACCAACCCAAGGCCACCAAGCTACCCATGTGTCAGCTTGAAAACCAGTCTCTGATTTGTTTGCACTGCTGTGAGCAATCGATGGTTGTGTGTAAGGTTTCATTCTTGTCTGCAGTAAAGACTCTTAATCCAGCCAAATCATGGCTAGGAGTCTTCTCCCAGGTCTGTCCAAGAACTGAACTAGGGCTTAAACATCTGGCAATCTGTCATTTACTGTCATTTGTTGGGTGTGAAGCCTGACTCCGTGCGCTGCTAAAATTAACGGTAAGAGGATTTGACCGGGTTAATGGCTTCCTGATTTAAATCTATTGTGTGAAGGGGGCCAATCAGAGTTACGGCTGAGCAGGGATATAAACCTGTATTGTTCCAGTTCTCTAACCACTACACTCCAACAACATCTGAGCAACTCAAGCTGCCATTCTCAGCTGCACTATAACGTCAGGGAAAAGGCTGCTGACTCTCTTTACCGAGTAGAAAAGAGAGTTGCTGTAGCAGATGAGTGACATATAAATTTAATAAAAAATAAACACATACTGTAGGTTGTCAGATGCACTAAAGACCCATTGCCCCCCTCCCTTTTAGAATAACATAATAACAAAGTTGGAGGCATCTTAGAAGTCTTCTACTCCAACTCTCTGCTCAAGCAGGTGAGCCTATAACATTTCAGACAAGTGGTTGTCCAGTCTCTCCATAAAAACCTCCAGTTTTGGAGCTCCCACAACTTCTGGAGGCAAGCCGTTCCGCTGGTTAATAGTTCTCACTGTCAGGAAATTTCTCCTTAGTTCTAGGTTGCTTCTCTCCTGGATTAGTTTCCATCCATTGCTTCTTCTCCTGCCTTCAGGTGGTTTGGAGAATAGATTGACCCCCTTCTTCTTTGAGGCAGCCCCTCAAATATTGGAAGGATGCTATCGTGTCAACCCTAGTTCTTTTCATTATTATTATTTTTTAAAGCAGAGATGCATGACTTCGTGGGGGCAGTGTTCAACTTTCCTTAGAAGTGGCGGACATCCTTCACAGAGGATTCCCCACCATCCCTTTGATTAAAACTCAGAAGTTGTGGATGCTCCATCACTGGAGGTTTTTAAGAAGAGACTGGACAGCCACATGTCTCAAACTGTAGAGGGTCTCCTGCTTGAGCAGCGGGTTGGGCTAGAAGACCTCCAAGGTCCCTTCCAGATGTATTCTGATTGAATTCCTCCAGCCAACCCCCTTCCTCTTCCAGATCCTTCAGAAATTACAATTTGGAAAGAAGTTTGAGAAGCTTTCTTGGGAGGAGCGATCCCAAAGCTTTCCCAATAGAAGAGATTTAAGCAATGCAAATCCAGCCCTGTTCAGAAACCACTCGAGGTAGATCAAACCCGGCAATTGCTCCCTCTCTTGCAAAGCAGGGAAGGCCTTTAATTGACTAGACAGTTCAAAGAGGCAATTAGAGCAACGGTTACATTCTGCCTCTCCTGCAATCATTTGCTGATTACATATGCAAAATATTTAACACCGTTTATAAGACAGGGCAAGGTGGGCCATTACCATCGGTCCTCGACTTGCGACATTTGTCAAGGGAGCTTCGCCCCGTTTTGCAACCTTTCTTGTCACCGTTGTGAAGTGAATCACTGCCATTGCTCAATTAGTAACCCGGTTGTTAAGTGAATCTGGGTTCCCCGTTGACTTTGCTTATCAGACGTTTACAAAAGGGGATCACGTGACTCTGGGACACTGCAACAGGCATACGTCCATGCCAGTGGCCAAGCATTTTAATTTTGATCACGTGATCCTGGGGATGTCGCAATGGTGAAAAACGGTCATAAGTCACTTTTTTTTCAGTGCCGCTGTAACTTTGAATGGTCAAAGTTGTAAGTCAGGAACTACTTGTCTTGCTTTAGGTTGGGGGCAAACAAGGTGTTGTGTGTGTAACTTTGGACAACGGAAGAATTTTGCCTCTTTTCCTGTGGGCGGACTTTCCTGGCCCCAGTTTCATCTTTGGTTTTTGAGAGACTTTCTCTGTCTTTGAACACAGAGGGCTTTCCCCATGAAGCTGAGGGCTGAAGCTGACCCATCCTGAGGCTCTTCCTCCCCGAGTCAGGCCCTTGTTACCCTTCCCTTGATGGCAATCCTGGTCGGAGTAACCATGGTTCTCATCCCTCTGGAAATCGGAGGAAAGAGGTTACATAACAGGCTGTCCCGATATGTGTGATTGTCTCCACACAAGTGCACATGCGGCCGAGAGTCGCCCTGAGCAGAAGCTGTCTTTTGCGGTCCTGCTGGATGCCTCCGTTGCTGGGTGACGCTGAAAAGCCGGCATTTGCCCTGCCCCAACCTCTCTGTTTATGTAATGGCCTTACTTCCCCCTCCGACTTCCTCTTGCAGATCTTTGCTGCACCCCTGACATGGAACGAGGAGACAGGAGACAGGGCAGCTCAAAAAGAAAGAAAGAAAGAAAGAAAGAAAGAAAGAAAGAAAGAAAGAAAGAAAGAAAGAAAGAAAGAAAGAAAGAAAGAAAGAAAGAAAGAAAGAAAGAAAGAAAGAAAGAAAGAAAGAAAGAAAGAAGAAAGAAAGAAAGAAGGAAGGAAGGAAGGAAGGAAGGAAGGAAGGAAGGAAAGAAAGGAAGGAAGAAAGGAAGGAAGGAAGGAAGGAAGGAAGGAAGGAAGGAAGGAAGGAAGGAAGGAAGGAAGGAAGGAAGGAAGGAAGGAAGGAAGGAAAGGAAGGAAGGAAGGAAGGAAGGAAGGAAGAAAGAAAGAAAGAAAGAAAGAAAGAAAGAAAGAAAGAAAGAAAGAAAAAGAAAGAAAGAAAGGAAGAGAAAGGAAGGAAGGAAGGAAGGAAGGAAGAAAAAGAAAGAAAGAAAGAAAGAAAGAAAGAAAGAAAGAAAGAAAGAAAGAAAGAAAGAAAGAAAGAAAGAAAGAAAGAAAGAAAGAAAGAAAGAAAGATAGATTCTGGGACGCTGCCGACCGTCATAAATGTGAGTCCTTTGCCAAGCAAATGGATTTTGACCACGTGGCCCTGGGGATGCTGCAACGGTCCTAAGGGTGAAAAACGTCCTTCGGTGCCGTTGCAACTTTGAACGGTCGCTAAAGGAACGGTTATAAGTTGAGGACTTACCTGTATTCTCCGAAAGGCAGAGGTGGTCACCAGCTCCTGCCCGCCCCCGCCCCCCCTCGACCATTGCTGAAGCTGATCCAACCACACACACCCCGAGCCCCATCTGGAATGCCTCCTATGGAGAGAGTCTGTTTTAGAAACATGGCAAAGGAACAGAGGGAAACTTCAAGCCACCAGGCGAGTTTCTAAAATAAAGATTAAAATGAAATTCCTCCCCAGTATCCTAGGAAACTGAGAACATGCATAATCGCTGCCTTCCTCCCTTCCCAAATTAATCATGATGTTAAGCACTTTCAGGGATTGGTTCTCTGCCAAGAAGAATCTGGGCTACTGAGTGCCAGCTCCGTTCATTTTATCCCCCCCCCCCGCGCCTCTCTTATCCTCCGTAAGGTCTCCAAACACAGTGTCTCTATTGGACAGGACAGAATAGGCATTTTTCTCTGACTTTAAGCTGCATTGTGGTCCAAACAAAAGGTCTGGAATTTTTAACCGGCAGGAGAAGAGTCAGGAGTGCCGTGTGCTGCGTTATGAAAAAACGGTGCTAAGCTAAACAATTATCTTCACACACACACACACACACACACATCCTTTCTCCTTCCATTGGACGCAAGAGAATTGGTGTTTGAGTTTCAGGAAAATCGTCCTGCTGGGGAGGGGGCACTTTCATACTTAATAAGGGATGAATGGAAGGGGCAGGAGGTTATGTGTGAATAACCCATCGTTCATAGTACAATCTTCCCTTTTAGGAAGCTTTTTTTTCTTTTTCCAGATGCATAAGGAGGCTTCTCAAGGATGGAAAGATACCAATAGAAGGAGAGAGATATTTGTAGCTCAGGGTTGAACTGAGAAGGGAGGGGGAAGAGGACGAGGATGGGGGAAGGAGGAGAGGGATTGTGGGATCCTTGGTGCTCTCTGAGCTTGGTTGTTTCCTTGCAGACGTTTCATGACCCAACTAGTTAACATCATCCATGCTAGAAGGGAGTGGAGTTTGTGGAGTGGATGAAGAAGACTGTGGGGTCCTTGGTGTTCTCTGAGCTTGGTGGTTTTCTTGCAGATATTTCATGACCCAACAAGCAATAGCAATAGCACTTAGACTTATAGATTGCTTCATAGCACTTTACAGCCCTCTCTAAGTGCTTTACATATTGTCCCCAGCAATCTGGGTCTTTATTTTACTGACCAGGGAAGGATGGAAAGCTGAGTCAACCTTGAGCCTCTCAGGATTGAACTCCTGGCAGTGAGCAGAGTCAGCCTGCAGTGCTGCATTCTAACCACTGCACCACTATGACTCAGTGGTTACTAGGTAACATCACCAGCTCTTAGTTACCTAATGAAACGTCTGCAAGAAAACAGCCAAGCTCAGAGAACACTACGGATGCTTTTGAAGCCAAAACTAAACAAACCACGTTACAATCTAGTACAGTGTGCAACCCCAAACATTATCAAAGTATACAGCATTAGGTCCCTTGCCCTAAAGCCACGTTGCTAGCTACAGTTCTATGAGTTACGTTTTGAGCCAATGAATGGAATCACCCATGTCTCTTATGTCCAACTCTCCTTATCAAGACCTCTCTCCCGACACATGATAGGGCATATGAAGAGACAAAGATGGGAATTGGTCTACGTTGTTAAACCCAGCCCTGCAGTGTTCACTTCTATAGCTATAGAAAAAAAAAGGATTTAGGAAAAATTTAGGATTTAGTGATGCATAAGTGGCACAGATGGGCAGAAAGAGGCCAGTCACCCAAAAGATTTAAAGCAGGGTTTCCCAACCATGGCAAATAGAAGGGGAGTGGGCTTCAATTGCCAAAATTATCAGCAATGGCTATGGTGGCAGTGGAATTGTGGGAGTTGAAGTCCATACACCTGGAAATGGTCAAAGTTGGGAAATCTAGATCAAGAACCTAAATCAGGAAAGGGCAGGTTTTTGTAACTGCAAAAGCAAACTGTTGATTGGACGGAGGATGACAAGTGGAAAGGGGTCGCTGTTATCTTCTAATTCAGGTTCAGAACTAAAGTTAGGAGATGCAAGCAAGTCGTTTGAATTAATTAATGAAAGCAGCCGCCTGGGGAATCTTAGCAATAGCCTTAATAATATCCAGAGTCGCTTCATTTCTCCCCCACCCCTAAATTTTCAGTGGATTAACAAACAAAAAAAAACACACCCAGGTTGAAAATCCAAGTCCCGTTGTTAGACAAGCAAGAAAGCTACAGAGAAAATCCTAAAAGGAAGTGGATGGTCCGGTATGGAAAATTATCTCCCCTACGCCCAGCCTTAAGCAGGAAGTTCTGCAACAGAAGGCAGTTGTTTCAATATGCGTTTTGACAAAGAGCCTATTTGGCTCGATCTATAGCTATAGAAGTGAACATGGCAGGGCTCCGTACAACAAATTAGACTGGTGTTTCTCAACCCCAGCAGCTTTAAGGTAGGTGGACCTCTCCTCCCAGAATTCCCCAGCCAGCATGGTCCATCTGTAATGGGAACATTGCCCGTCTGCAATTCTCCTGCAGCTGTAAGCCTCATGCTGAGAGGCTAAATTTGCTTTCCTGATCCATTTCTTCTGATGGAATGCTTGGATGACAGAAGTTTACTTGATGATTTGTGTTCCTTCACGCCCTGGGAGAAAACACAAATAGACCAGGAGTAAGGGAGGCTTTTTCCGAGCTATTCCCCAAGGCTTATATAGCACAGGAGAAGAAGCTTCGGAAGGTGTTCGAGTGACAGGGCTTGGTGCTGAACCCATGTGGATTTGCATTATTTTGAGAAGGCAGGTAGATCTTAAAGCATGATCTTGATTGGGTGGCTTCGTTGGTTTTGTTTCTTTTTGGTTAACAACCTGATTACTCTTCCCTTGACTGCAGATTCCCATTTCAAGGACTGTGGATGGAGGCCAGCCAGAGCTAATGTTGGCCTAAGAATGGCGTAAGTCCAACTCCTTCCGGTCGATGAAGATGGCTCTAGGCCAGAGGTCTTCAAACTTGGCCCTTTTATGACCTGTGGACTTCATCTCCCAGAACTCTTCAGCCAGTGTGCCTGGCTGAGGAATTCTGGGAGTTGAAGTCCATAAGTCATAAAAGTGCCACGTTTGAAGACCCCTGTAATAAATCAAGTTCATGATCTCACAGCCTTGCTTTATATCAGGGTTCTTCAAACGTGGCCCTTTTATGACTTGTGGACTTCAACTCCCAGAATTCCTCAGCCAGTGTGCCTGGCTGAGAAATTCTGGGAGTTGAAATCCACAAGTCATAAAAGGGCCACGTTTGAAGACCCCTGCTCTAGGCTGTTTAGGTTCTTCCCTTGCTTAACCTACCTACAAGGGGTGGTTGTGTGGGCAAAAAATCGTCCACGCAACCCAGAGTTATTCCTAGAAGGAGCAATAAAATTTCACTTAGTGGCAATCCGAAAATCTTATCCAAGTGCATCGTATTGAGGAAAGGTTTGGAAAAGGTGACCTCTTGCTATTTTTTGGGGCTATGTCAATGCTGTCGTCCTGTTCCACTGATGCCAGACTGCCATGAACCCTGGAATAGTGGGGGAGGAGGGAGCTGGGTGGGGGAAGAAACTGAACAACTTCGACTGCCTGCCAGAGATATCGGCCAGTTGACCTCAAGGTCACTGGGAATGGAATGCGGGCTGTCAGGGAACCTGGCGAGTATCAGGACAGTTACCAAAACAATTTATTTGAATCCAATTGGACGCCAGGGAGAAAATGCGGGAGGAGGGAAGGACTTGGGAAAGGGGGAAGTAAATAAACAGTTTTTGCCTGCAAACCCTTGTTCACACTTACGACCCGACCCGTTGCAGCATCCACGTGGATGCTTGGCAACCGACTCACCTTTATAACGGCTGCAGTGTCCCCGGCGGTGTCACGGGACCCCCTTTGGCGACCTCACTTTTTTCTCGCTTAAGAACATAAGTTTTGAGCTCAATTGTGGTCGTAAATTGAGAGCTACTGTATTTGCACTGGGAACCCTTTGGAGTTGAGACTGACTTCCCTCTGGGCGGCAAATCAAAATAAGGACTGAGGTTAGTGTTCAGATGAAACTCAACTGTAATAAAAGCTGCGATTTCTGCATTCAGCAAAGCCAGAGCCCTATAGCCAAGGTTAAAAGCATTATATCCGTACCAGTTCATGGCTGGGCAAATGACAATGTGAACAGATGCTTGCATTTAAATCAAATAGCAAATAAGACTTTTTTCTCTCCCCCCTTTTAGATAAAGTGGCCCCTAGAGAAAAAGAAAATGGGTTCTGAGTGTAGAAAAATAAAACAGCGAAATTCTAAATTTGCCACCAAGGTTTCAGGTATGAATTTCTGTCTGTCAGAAGTAACTGGGTGTGCGTGGGGGGGGGGAGGGTGTTGATTCATCTTTAATGGATTTTTAAGAAGGAAGAAAAATTATACCAAAGAAGTGATGGAAATGTGAGGATATAAAGAGGGGATGAGAAACACTTCTTGGAAAAATAATGATTAGCTCTGCCTAACACATACAACAATGTTGGTTAAAGTCTTCAGAGCTGCGTGCCTGAGGCATGTTTTGTTGAATTAGTTCTTGTGGGCTTGGTACGTGAGGTTGAATGTAGCCTCTTTGGCTAGTGCGCAGTTCAAAATACGGTGCAACGGAACACAGAAATCAGGCAAAAGAGTCAGTACCGCAGAAAGTTGTGTGCCAC